>NC_139022.1:66367018-66959549 GCF_964662115.1 Mustela nivalis | reverse complement strand
TCTCTCCTCTCTGGCATTCCCTTGCTGTCCCATTTTTCCATTTGCTCCTTCTCCTGTGCTCCTTCTCCTCATCACTTCCCCCATGCAGACCTTAACTAACTTGCTGAAAAATCACACAGTTAGTCAGGGACAAAATTAGGAGCCAGTATAATGCAAAAACAAAGTTGCCTAGGGGCACAAGGAAGATTTTTGAGGCCATGTCTTACCTAAGTTGATAATTAAGCATTTTAATACCCAGTTATCAAAAGGGGTACATAAATGCTTTTAAGAGAACATGGGATTGAGTTAGAATTAAAAATGTAGTATAATTGATTTAGTATATGACCTTTGTGGACATATAGTTGGAGGAGCTGGTATGATTACTTTTGAATATGTACAGTTTTTCTTCTGTTGCAAGACACATCAAGGAGGACGCCTGGGTGGCTCCGTCCGTTAAGTGACTGCCGTGACCCCAGGATCCTGGGATCTAGTCCCACATTGTGCTCCCTGCTCCGAGGGGAGCCTGCTTCTTCCACTGCCTCTGCATCCCTCTCTCTCATTAATAAAATCTTTTTTTTTAAAAGATTTTATTTATTTATTTGACAGACAGAGATCACAAGTAGGCAGAGAGGCAGGCAAAGAGAGAGGAGGAAGCAGGCTCTCCGCTGAGCAGAGAGCCCGATGCGGGGCTCGATCCCAGGACCCTGGGATCATGACCTGAGCCGAAGGCAGTGACTTTAACCCACTGAGCTGCCCAGGTGCCCCAATAAATAAATAAAATCTTTTAAAAGAAGGTGACATCAAGGAAAGTCAGGCTCTCAAATAAGATGATTTGCTTTAGCTGATGACTCAACAGACTGCCATAGGCAGAAGAAAGCCAGTATGCACTCTTTCCCTTACCTTTTTGCTACACATTCAAATGGCCACCTGCAGATCAGAGGCCCTACCAGTTAGCAACCACATAGATCCCAAGTTATCATTTCTTGGGGTTTCCATTGCATGTATTCTAGTTATCTCCACTGATCGCCCAGGAAGGGCCTGAAACAAAACTGGGTTCGTGGGGTTGTTCCACTGCAGTTGATACAGGAACTCTGGATATACTATTCAAAAATAAGGCATAGGACATAAAAAAAATTGACAGCTAGCTTCAAAACAAAAGCACCTCATCCTCAACAAGGCAGAGGAGATGAACTTGAAGAATAGGGCACAGTGTATTAATGAGATGGTAACTAAAGAAATGCCATCTAGGAGTGCCTGAGTGGCTCAGTGGGTTAAGCGGCTGCCTTCAGCTCAGGTCATGATCCCAGGGTGTTGGAATCAAGCCCTGCATTGGGCTCCCTGCTCAGCAGGGAGCCTGCTTCTCTCTCTTCCTCTGCCTGCTATTCTGCCTACCTGGGCTCTTTCTCTGTCTCTTTGTCGAATAAATAAATAAAGTCTTTTGGGAAAAAAAAAGAAAGAAAGAAAGAAATGCCATCTAATAATAATAATTGTCCCCTGCCTACTATGGAGTGTTTCTATGAAGTACCCAGTACTATTATCATCCCCATTTCAGAAATGAGAAAACAGGCAAAAAGTACCTATATAAAATTTGTATGAATCACATAGCAAGCAGATGGCCCAGCTGGGATGGGCACCTGCTTCAAGGCCAATGCGTTAAGCCACGGCTTCCAGTTCTGTTAACATTGGGAAAACTTCCGTGCCTTACAAATAAGATCAAATGTTTGCAAACGCTTTACAGCAGAGTAGGTATGATGCCAGCAAATGAAATGTCATGTATTTTACTGGAGTAAGGCATGAAATAATCCTCTTTAAGGAAATGAAGCAGAGATCATTTGAGTACTTGGGCACTTCGTAAATATTAATCAAAGTACTATTTTTAAATCCTGTAATTTGATTATTAAATAATTTTGCTTTCTCTCATGGCACAACTCCCTTTCCCTGTAATCCTACACAAGTCCAAGAAAATGGAAAGATTCAAGATTAAACTTCTATGCTTGATATTGAGCAGTAGAAGGAAACACGTGTACACTTTTACTATAAAGTGTACACTTTGGATTGGTGCCTCCTTGGATTTCAATTAATAGAGGGAATGTGTTTAGTGTTGAAGCTCTTAGGGAGGTTTAATAGCACTTTGAACATGAACATTCCTGAACTCAGAGGCAGCACAGCCATCTGTGTTGTGAGTGATTTTCGGAGCATGCGCAAAACACCTGGTAGATGGGGGGTAGGAACACAGAAGGCCTCCATTAAAATGCCTAATCTATCGGTAAGAATAAATGTTTTCATAAAGACAAGGTAATCAGCTCTTCTAGTATAAGGGTAGAACCAAAAGTCCATGGACTAGAAACTTGCCTCTCCTTGCCATTAATGAGCTAACTCGAGGAAAGGAACCATCTCTCAGCTCTTTCATTTTCCAACCCATAAAATAACTAATGGACTAAGTAATGGTTGCTAATCTCTTTGATAATCTAGTAAAAGCTCAGAGCTCACTTTCTTGAGAAATGTGCAGGCGTAAATTCAGTAAGTTCTTGAGCCTCAAAGCATCTTAGAACCTAGGTTAAAAACACAGATGAAATCTCACATTCTTCACAATGCCTTCTTTGGTTATTCTGTTAATTTGTAATTCTGGGAAGTTGAGATACAGTGGCTGTATTTCCTTGTTTGGGAGCAAGGCAGGGCCACCCCAGAATATGGAAAGATACGGGACCAGCAGGAGATAGGGAGTCAGGAAAGTTATTGGGTGAGTTGGAACAGGCACTGGGTAGCAAGAGGGAGGTCGTTGAAGTAAGGAGGCTCTGCTCTGTGCTGAGGATAGATGAAGTGACTTGCAGGGGAGAGGCAGCAAAGATTTTAATTTTGCTCTCCTGTTTGAGTATGCTGTGCTTTACGCATTCGTCCAGACCCTCTAATCAGGATCTCATTAAGGAAAAGCTTAGCATTGTTTGGGTTCTCTTTCCCACAGCAGAGCTAAAAGTAAACAGCAGCCAAAGATAAACAAAGAACGCTGCTTTTTCCTCTGTTGTACAATAGTAAGTCTAATTTATTGACAATATTGTTGTTCTGGTAAATACTGAATCTTACAATGAACTTTTTAAAGAGCCTGGTGGCTTCTAAGCTCAACCAGGGCAGTAGACTTCTTTTGTCATTAATGGAATTTGTTTTCTAAAGCAGGATTTTTTTTTTTCTTTTTAGAGGAGTGGGGAGAGGCAGAGGGAAAGGGGGAGAGAATCCTAAGCAGGCTTCATGCCTTGTGCAGATCCTGACATGGGGCTGAATCTCATGACCCCAAAATCTGAAACCAAGACTCAGATGCTTAACCGACTGAGCAACCCAGGAGCCCCACCAGTCAGGATTTCTTAAATAACAGTCTGTATGCTGGAAGACACAAGAGACCCACTTGCTACCCAGGTCCAGTATTTTGTTCTGTTTTACTTTGTTTTGAATTCTCTAAACCAGCGAATGGATGCATTTCAACTGTTCTCTGCTTTTGTTTCTTGTAAAAAGAAGCATAAAGACAGATTTATGAGTAAAGAAAAGAATTATGCACTTCTGCTTCTGAATCTGTTTTGAGGATATCTGCATCTTGGTGTGGGAAAGGATTCCTACCCAAATCCTTGAAACTATGAACAACTCCACTATTTCTCCTCTCCCTCATACCTAGTTACCTAGTTACTCATACCTAGTTACTAAACTTTAGATAGAGGACCTGCCCCCATAGAACCTAGAATTCTAACCAGAGCCAAGGCTGGCCTACATTACAGTCCTGGTTGTGGAAGAAAATTATATTTACTGAGATGGGCTTCACCATTCCTTTTTGATTGATTGTTTATTGACTTGTGGCTATATTTCCAAAAGGTTTTAAGCTGACTTTGATATCTTTAAAGTTTGTTTTGGTGTCCTTTTATTTTTTACTTTGTTTGTCTGACCCTAAGCTTATCCTCCTAGTAATATAGCCTGTGCATACATGCCCAGACTTATCTAACACATCAGATAGATCCTACTCATCTGGCAATGCCTTGCCTTGCCCCAGTGTTAAGACCTCTCTATCATCAAGGACTAGCCTCTTTAAGCACGACCTGTTTCAGACTTAAACCATGTCACTGAACATGACTGAGCCAAAGTCCAACAGGTGAAAACATTAGATATTTTTTTCCTTAGTTTTATTTTAAAAGAAATATACCACAGACATAGTGCATATTATGATGGTTGGTATATATCCTTTCCACCCATGTTTTTATACCCTACTTAATACTACAGAGAGTATTAATTTCTGTAAATGTATTAATTTCTGTAAATGTACCTTTCTTTCTGAAATTGGCTTCTTAATCAACATGTTTTAAAGGCTATTCCAACATGATACACATACCTTTAGTTCACTTATTTAAACTGTTTTTCTGGGGGCACCTGAGTGGCTCAGTAGATTAAAGCCTCTGCCTTTGGCTCAGGTCATGATCTCCGGGTCCTGGGATCAAGCCCTGCTTTGGGCTCTTTGCTCAGCGGGGAGCCTGCTTCCTCCTCACTCTGTCTGCTTCTCTGCCTACTTGTGATCTCTGTCAAATAAATAAATAAAATCTTTTTTAAAAAGTAAATAAACTGTTCTTCTGTATGTACAGGTATGAAAATAATGTATTTCTCCAGTTTATTAGCTACCAATAGATAGATATGTAGATTTTCCCTAATTCTTCTTGTTTTTCTTCTTTCCCTAATTCTTCCTGGTGCAGTGAATGTATTTGCATATGCGTGTGTACATAAATTTCTCCTTAACATATAACTGGAAGTGAAATTGCTGGACTTCAAGATAGGCACTTCTTCTTCTTCTTCTTCTTTTTTTTTTTTTTAAAGGGTTTTCCTGGGAAGCTGGTGATTTTTTTTTTTAAGATTTTATTTATTTATTTGACAGAGATCACAAGTAGGCAGAGAGGCAGGCAGAGAGAGAGGAGGAAGCAGGCTCTCTGCTGAGCAGAGAGCCCGATGTGGGACTCGATCCCAGGACCCTGAGATCATGACCTGAGCTGAAGGCAGCGGCTTAACCCACTGAGCCACCCAGGTGCCCCTCATAGGCACTTCTTAATCAGTAGATATTGACACACTGCTGTTGAAAGTGGTTGCAACAGTTTAGACTCTACCATACATATAAGAATATATCTCACTGGCTCCACCACTTGGTGCCTTGTCCTTGCAGATGATTGCTCGTTGTTCTGATACATTGTCTTTTTTTTATTGATTTGGAGGAGTTTTATGTAACATTTTTCATGATAGTAACAATTTGTTTGTTAAATGTGTTGCAGATATATCTATCTAGTCTGTCACCTCTTTTGAATTCTGTGTCTCAAATGAAGCGTTCCAAGTTGCTGTAGTTACATTAACCAATATTTTCCTCTCACACTTACATTTTTGTACCTTGCCTGAGGGGGAAAAAGTATCTGTCCCAACATCATAATCTCTTGCATTGTCTTCTAAAATACTTGAAGTTTTACTTTTTCCATTTAGGTTTTTTATTCATCTGAAATGTATTTTTGTGAGTTCAGTGTCAAGTAGGGATCTTTTTTTTTTTTTTTTAATGATAACCAATTGTCTCAATACCCTCTGTCAAGTCATTTATTTTTACCCTATCTGTGTGTCATATACTGAAATTCCCATTCACATATGGGTAGGCTTTTTCTTCTTTTCCATTTGCTTATCATTGTACTAAGACCATACCCATTTAATTGCTTTATTTCTCCTTTAATCTATTAACAATGAGATTCTATTGATAAATATCCTTATGTAAAGCCGTTTTTGAAATACTTAGATAAACCATACTTTGCTTTAGTCCACTCTTGAATTCAAATTGCTAATATTTAATTTCATTTTCTTTCCATGCATATGCATAAGCAAAATTGGTTTATAATGATTTTTTCATTCATTTCTGGCCTTTTGGCTTCCAAATAAAGAACGCATCAAAAAATAAGGTTGAGATCTATTTTAGGACACAACTTGTGTAAGATGAAGTTATCTTTTTTGTAAAGGTTTAATACTCACCTGTAAAACCTTATTGACCTAAATATATGGGGTGAGTTTTGACCTTAATTTCTTTAATAGATTTTGGTCTATTCATGTTTTCTATTTATGTTGAGTCATTTTTGAATTTTTTCTAGAAAATAATTTATTTTATCTAAATTTTAATTTTCTATATAAACTTAAATTTATAGATTATTATTAAGTATATCTAAACATATTAAACATAAAATGCTTCATATTATGTTTATTATGTTCATATATCTAAAGTTATATACCTCTTTTTATCCTTAACATTATTTTTGTGCCTTATTTCTTTTTAATGATCAGTTATGCCAATGACAGTATCTTTTCAAAGTAATAGCTTTTTAAACTATTACTTCATTGGTGTGATCAATAAACTTCATTGTGTAACTGCTCCATTCTCAGTGATGGACATAGAGGGAGAAAACAGTGAAAATAAATAGATCCTAGATCTCTGCTCTTGTGGAGTTTGCAAGGCACAGACAAAAACAAAAACAAAACATACAATAAAATTAATTATAAGGGATACTATAAGAAAAGAAATGCTATGGGGAAAATGGGGCAGAGTGAACAGGATCAGAAGTGCTGAGAGAACATGTGGGCTGCAATGTTAAAGGTGGTTTTTAAGGACAAGAGAGGTGTCATTGAAGATGATTTGAGCAAAGATTTAAAGGAGGCAAGGAAGTTAGTCATTTGGGTATCTGGGAAGGGATATTTGGGACAAAGGAAGTAGCCAGTGCAAAGATCCTGTGGCAGAAGCATGCCTGAGATGGCTAAGGATAGCAAAGAGGCCAGTATGGCCCACGTAGAGTGAATGAGAGTCAAAGGAAAGGAAAATATAGGGAAATAGGTAAGTGTAATCACTCTGGGCTTAAAACTGAGAGGGCTATGGGAGGAATGACAGGATCCGAGTTACAGTTTCAAATATAAATGGCAAGCAGGGTAGAGAAGTTGGAAGCTACTACAGTAATGGCAGCAAGAGATACTGGTCACATGGCCCAAGGTGGTAGGACTGGAGAGGTTGAGGTGATGCTGGCATCATGTGTCTGTGCTGCTTTTGGTTGTTTCTATTTCACCATGTTGGCTTCTATCTTTATTATTGTCTTCCTTCTACTTTCTCTTTTTTTTTAACTGAAGCATAATTGACACACAATATTACATTATTTGAATTAACCAACTTTTCTTACCTGTTTTGTTCAATTAATTATAGTTAAATGTGGTATTTGGCCAGACCTCTTAATTATATGGTTTATTCTTTCTCATTATATGGTTTATTTTTTCTCATTTTTTGGTCAATTTATCAGTTTCTGAAAGAAGTGGTATTTTAAAATATGATTGTGAATGTGTTGATTTTATCTTACATCGGGGTTTGCATTAATGTATTTTGAGACTATCAGGTACATGTAGGTTCCATGTTATTATATCTTCCAGGGGAAACTGTTCCTTCATAACTAAGTAATATATATATTTTTGTCTCTATAAATGCTTATAAGCCTTGCCTTCTACTTGTTTGCGTATTGGTACTACTATCCCAGTTTTCTGTCTTGCTGTAGCATTTCCTAACCTTTTACACTTACATTTTGTGGGTCATTATTTATATCTCCTATGGCATATACCTGGATTTCTATAAATCAGATCTACAGCCCTTTTAGGTAGTGGGTTTAATAGATCTTTATTTATTGCAATATTTGGAAGCTTTGAGTTATTTCTACTAACTCATTTTGTATTTTCTATAAATCAAGCTTTTTGGTAGCTTTCTTTTGTCATTGGTTTGATTAAACAACCCCCTGACAAAAGTCAGATGTTTAACCAACTGAGCTCCCCAGGTGCTCCTAGGATTATTTCTTTAATTTCTTTCTACTACTTCATCATTAGTGTATAGAAATGCAACACATTTCTGTATATTGATTTTGTATCCTCAAGTTTATATGGTTTTTAAACTAAAATATATATATTTAGCAGAAATTTTAAAGTTAATGTCTTTAATCTTTTCTTGATGATACAAGGACATGTATTTCATTGTGAGGTTTATAATTTTTTTTATTCAAAATCCAGCTAGGGGTGTCTGGGTGGCTCAGTCAGTGCGGTGTCTGCCTTCGGCACAGGTCATGAACCCAGGATCCTGGGATGGGGCCCCCACATTGTGCTCCTTGCTCAGCTGGGAGCCTGTTTCTCCCTCTCCCACTCCCCCTGCTTGTGCTCTTTTCTTTCTCTCTCTCTCTCTGTCAAAATAAATAAATAAAATTTAAAAGAAAGAAAGAAAGTCCAGCTAGACAAGAGTAGTTTAATATAGGAATACATGTGCCCTTTAACGGGATCCTGCACAATTTACAGGTTCCATACCAGTTTTATCTTCTCAGCTTGATGTTCCTCATCCATGAACAATGTAAATTTGCACCATCTACATGGGGCCAGGAATTGGACTTCAAATCTCTGGCTAACAACTATTTTCTCCCTCCTCATGGCAGTCAATAAAGAATTTTCAGGTTCCCCTTTCATGATCTCAGCAGCCATTCACGACCTCTAGAATTCTGTATTCACTCTTGCAATCAGGGTCCTGCCACCTCCTCACAGGCATTGAGCCCAGGCTTCCCTGGTTCTGATTTGCTTCGCAAGCCATAGGGCTGTACTCCACACGGACAAATGTGTGGCTTTATTTTAAACACGTGAGGATTTGTGGTTTTTATCTGTTGAATTAGACTATATGCTTAAATTTTTATTATTCTTGTGGGGCTTTTTTTGTTTGTTTCAAGTGAGTTCTGTGTCCATTGAGATCAAAACTCATATGCTTTGCCAAATGAGCCAGCCAGGCGCCCCTCTTATGTATTTTTTAAGCAATTTGCTTGTTTGGAGTGGAGGGAGGTTCTTACATGTCAGTATGGTCAACCATATTGACTTGGCGTCCATTTTCCATATTTTTACTTTTTTTTTTTTTAAGATTTTATTTATTAGAGAGAGAAAGAATACATGAACAGCAGTGGGGAGGGACAGAGGGAGAGGGAGAATCTCTGTAGGGAGCTGGACATAGGGCCTTGATCCCAGATCCCTGAGATTATGACCTGAGCCAAAGGCAGATGCTTAATTCATGGAGCCACCCAGGCACGCTTCTACATTTTTTATTTCAAACTAATATTCAAAATCTTAGTGATAGTGTCTTATATTTCTGAGGCTGCCTTCTTTGAAGACACTGTTTATTTAAGATTCCTGTTTTTCTTATTTGGGATCACCAAGTATTTCAGTTCCTTAATATACGAGACACAAAGTTTAATGTGTAGAAATTCTTAACCAGTTGGCTTAGTTGATTTGGCTAGTTGGCTAAGTTGGCTTAGTTGGCTTGGCTTAACCATTTGGCTTAGTACTCCTGCAAACATACAAACAGTGATTGCTTTCTCTAAATCTTCCCAAAAAATCTGGAAGACCAAGTCCAGGACATGCCAGGGTGTTACCCAAACATTTTTCTCAGCTTGTAAAAAACAGTCAGAATCAGTCTAAATACAAAACACATTATATTTCAATCCAATGAGATCTGGTTTGTAAACTTTTTGAACGGGTTAAAGTCTGAATAACAGAAAACTTATGGAAGAAACTTCCTCACTCGTGACAGCATTTTAACAAGGAAAAGAGATTCAAGAAAGGTTATATGACACAGTGGATTATTAACATAAATTAATGAGTATTGTTTTAGAAAAAGAATCCTTCTAGAACTTCTGTTTATCAAATACTCTGTCTTCCCAGGGTCATGCTTCCATACAATGGTTTTGAGAGCCTGACTTGATTCCCTATCATGGGAAAGGTATGGAATATAATGTCTTCACCCATTTCTTCATGAACACTTGTGTTTTGAATTTCTGCATCTAGCTTCTTCTACAGTTTTCTTCTCTCTGTCCGTAGTCAACACAGACATGAAACATAGATTGTTTTTGCTTTCTTGTCTCTTGCCAAATTCTACAAGTGCAAATGAGAGTAAAGAGAAGACAGACTAGTAAGCCCATGCTGATACCCAGGTTAAGAGTTCATGCCTTAAAAGTCTCTGGTAGGGGGCACCTGGGTAGCTTGGTTGGTTAGGCTCAAGACATGATCCTGGGGTCTTGGAATCTAGCCCTGCATGGGGCTCCCTGCACAGCGGGAAGCCTGCTTCTTCCTCTCCTGCTCTGCCTGCTTGTTTTCCCACTGTCTCTGTGTCTCTGTCAAATAAATAAATTAAATCTTTTAAAAAAAAGTTATTGCCATTTACATCAAAAACTAATGATACTATATATTGGCTAATTGAATTTAAAAAAAAAGTTATTACCATTTAGATAAATTCCATAGAGGAAATTAAATGGATTTATGAAATTATATGTTGGGGGGAATTTAATCTAATTGATGATGTCAAAAGGGGTGTCCCTTAGAAATAACATTTGAAAACAAGGCCTATCAGGGTAGTAACAATCATCAGGTTAAGAGTAGAAGGAAGATCCTACTGGAGAAAGAAAGCCTGGATTACTGGAGGAACTACTCAAAGGCCAGGATTATTAGGTCAGAATAAAATAAACAGAGGCCAGATTGGATTTTGGACTTGATCCCGATAACAGTGCAATCACTGCAAGGTTGAGAGAGAACACACCCATTGTTATAGCTGCATTGTAAAAGCCTTCCCCCCAACATTATTATTGAGGAGGAAAAGGTTGTAGGGAAATCAATGATCATGGACAGTGGAGTTGAAAGCTTATTTACATAAGGCGGACAGGAGGTGATAGTGACCTGTGTATAGATAGTAGCATTGTAGATGAAAAGAAATGAATGGATTAAAAAATATTTATAAAATATAGTTGTTAGTCCTGGGTGATTGATTTGATTTAGGGGATAAGTCATGGACATTTCTCAGAATTTTGGCATGGGCAACTGTACAGGCAGAGTGCCTAGAGAGAATTAACTAGCCTCTTGGGGATTCATCTCATAAATTCGCTTCTATTTCAGTGACAGCCAGCATTTTATATATACACATAGGAACCTGATTCTCTCTAAAGCTCTAAGAGCAAACTTTGGTACAGATGAAGGATGAGCTGTAGGGAATTGAGATGTCACATATTCCTCCCAACCTCAGTGTAGATTTTGCTTGAAACCATTGAAGGAAGAATACCCTTATGTTATCAGTCGGTTAAACAATAAAAAATTAAAAAATAAATTAAAAATAAAAATAAATTGGGACGCCTGGGTGGCTCAGTTGGTTAAGCAGCTGCCTTCAGCTCAGGTCATGATCCCAGCGTCCTGGGATCGAGTCCCATATCAGGCTCTTTGCTTGGCAGGGAGCCTGCTTCTCCCTCTGCCTCTGCTTGCCACTCTGTCTGCCTGTGCTCCCTCTTGCTCCTCTCTCTCTGACAAATAAATAAGTAAATTCAAAAAAAAATAAATAAGTAAATAAAATAAAAATAAATTAAAAATTACACCTCAGATTTTCCTGCCAGTATGATCCCTTCCAAACAGCACAATTTAAATTAGTGTATAATGCCATCATTAACTCTCCCTGAATTCCCAGTGTGTTCATTTTCTCATACTGTCTAATTGCCCATGGACATTCCAACTATATAGGAGATATGTAACCATATCGAATATGTATTAAGCCTGATGTTCACAATGTGCAGGCTATTTCTTGGGATTTAGGAAGTCCTAAAAGCTTCTTTTTGGAGTATTTAAAAATGCATTTGACAAAAATCTAACTCAAACTGTTCTAAGAAAACGTATAGTTCATGTATATAAAAACCTTCTTAGCAGGGTAGGATTCAGACAGCTCCGAATACAGAATATGTCAGCAGAGTTATCTCATTCCGTGACTCAACTGTGGGTTCCTTTGTTACTTTCATTATTGACAGTTTTTTTGTTTTGTTTTGTTTTTCCATGAGGCCACTGGCATCTCCTAGCCTATGTGATTCTTCTGGAAAATCAATATGCTTTTCCACCATGAAAACTGGAAAGACACTGTTGGAATCACTTCCCATCTCTTAACCAGTCAGTATGATTGGTTCATCAGAGGAAGCACTGACTGTCCAACCAGGGCCACCTGTTTGCTTTGGCTAGTTTAACCAGAACTGTATGTAATCTGTTCTCTGTAAGAAGAGGGGGATATGATCCTAGAACATGGGGAAGGGATGATGCAAGGGCACAGAAACTAACAAACAAACAACAGATGCCCATTTCAGTTAGGGAAACTGGGAAGGTGCTGAATCACCACACAATGATTTCAGTAAGGGCAGATGTAGAATCGCCCTGAAAGATGAAGAGAAGGTGCATAGCAGTGAATGAGGGAGAGACATTCGTGCAGTAATACAAAGAGAAGATGGAAAGACTCTTACTGAGTTGCTTGTCAATCAGTAGGTGCCATAGTTTTGAAAGCAAGAAAATAGAGAGATACATTAAAAACCATGTCCTGAGTAGGGGAATGATCCCGTTTTATGATTTTACCACCCTTAAATCAGATGCTTGTCTCCAAACTGGGGCCTTTCAACTGAAAAAACAAACAAGAACAAAACAGAACAAAACACTGAAACCAAATTGGAAAGGATTCAGAAGTGTTCTACAAAGATGAGTAGTAGGTAGAAAACAATATTTAAAAACCAGTGAGTAGGTATGTAGTGCTTTGTCTATGCAAAATAAGGCCTTTTGTCATAGTAAAAGAAAAATGTAATACTTTAGTTTTTTGTTCCAATTCATTTTAAAAATGTTTATTTTTCTCTCTGCATCTGTACTCAGGATAAAACTTAATAAAAGAAGTTTCAGCAGAAACGTAAAACATTTGGATTAGAGATAGGGACCTTTTCAACTGGAAGTCATTAAGTGTTTGTGTGAATTAGGAACCTTCTCTGGAATCTTTTAAAATAGGGTCCCTTCTCACCTGTTAGGCTATTCAGAGTCAGAGCAAGAATTCGAGTATTGGCTTGACAAGGGCAGGAATCACATGTTATGCAAATTTGCATCATAGGAGCAAGAGCATAACAGACTCGCAACTATTTGCTGAGTCAATGTGTATTGATGCTGATTTGTATATACACTCAATTCTTAATTATCTGCATATGGAATCTGTTTTGTGGATCTACCAAACAAATATTATAGTTACACTGGCGTTGTCATCACACAGAACAGACTCCTAGACTGCCAACTTTCTAGCTACTGTGATTTCGGTGAATAGAAGTGAGATTTGCTATTCATCCAAGTAAAAGATTAATGACAGTGTCATACTGATATAATTTCCAATTATCTGCTGTTTTGGATCACCTGGTCCATTGTCTCCATCTATTATTATCATCAACTAAGAGTTTATTTTAGCACTAATTATGAAGGATGGAGTTTATTAACATCATGGGTTATACCGAATAAAAAGCACATGGTCATTACACCTTGATGAATAGATTCAATATTGAATCCAGGTCAAAATGGATTTGAGTGATAGAGTTGAGGTTTAGTAAAGAAACTGAAGACCCATCTTCTACCTCACCTCTCCTTCTGTTTGACATCTCATTATTTAAGTGATGATGAGATTGAGCCCCAGATAAGCTGAATGACTTGCCCAATGTCAAATAACCTCTTATGGCAGAACCTGTACTAGAACCATTTAAAAGGCAGAGATTTCCTGAAGTCCGAGGAAAGTTTTCAGACACATAACTTAATATAAATTTTAATTTGTTGATTAGTATAATCTCTTCATACCTTAATACCATCAGGAGACATCACTGACTTGCAGTATTTTTCATGATGCTCTGAAAACACATTTAACACATGCAGCTAAACACATGCTTATTGTGTTTGTTTTCTTTCTCCTTACATATAAGAAACCCCTTAGGGAGCGCCTTTGATTTGAGGGGAACTTAGGTGGTATAATTAAAATGAGCTCCCCATCAGGAAATAGTTTCAGGATGAAGAAGTCTGGAAGTTATTTAAATGCTTCACAGAGGTTTGAAGCTTGAGACTCATAGTTTGGTTCTACTCATTTACCTCAGATCTAATTACTCTAGTCCATATACCACTGGCTCAGGAAGACATGCTCACTCAGCTCAGAGATGCTTTCCAACCTCTGCCTCAACTTCTCTGAAATCAGAGTTGAGTAATTAATTCAGTTGAGTAATTAATGCATTATGAAGAAATTTCTTGAATAATTAAAAAATCCAGCAGTCATACTGTTGGGAATCACCATAAATGATAATGAATTATAATAAGTATCATAGTACAGTTGCTATACACATACACACACACACACACACACACACACACACACACAGCCACAAAGCAAACAGTTTTATTTCATTCACATTTGGGCCGGAGCTGCCCATTTGGGCCTCAGAAGACATAGCTACCTCCTTGGATATTAAAATAAATGTTGCAGCTCTTCAGCATCATACGTTTTGATTTTTAGCCAATCACATCACAGACAGCCATCTTTAAATAGTCCATCAGGATCATTTAATCTGCATAAGATTTCAGTATTAGAAAATACAGCAGTCTTTAAAGAATAACACTCTACACATTAGCAGACAATCCCTGTCCTGTTTCCTTTATGCAGTTCTAAACTTATGTATGTCAGGGCTTTAACAAACATGTGCTTGTAAACCCATAAATGGGAGGCACCCTGGGAAGCAGTCTCCATGATGGTGTCACATGTGATTCCAAGGACTGAAAGGGCTCACTGTTTGCTCCAACTCTTTATTGAAATCATCAAAACCGGATTTCTGCCTTTTTTTTTTCCCCAAGAGAACAAACAAGCTATGGTTTGAGCCAATAGTAACACCAAGCCTTTTTTATTAATGTGTGCTCAGCAACAGCCTGAGCCTTGTGTGGTGGTTTTACCCACGGTCCGGTGTGTGTCGGCAGTCTCCTGTTCAGCATGTAGGGGAAACACATGTAATTTTTCTTGAGTGGAAGCACCAAAGTTCCATATCTCCTTCATTATTTCACATGTAATCAGAGAAAGAAACCTATGGTGTGTTCTTGGCTATGATGCAGTAGAGTTCCTATAGCCTGGACACAAATCCATGTGTGTTTCTTTTCTTTCCAGAGGAATGTCGACTCCAGATATAGTTCTACTAGTGTTATATTGTTTATATATATACATAATAGATGATATATAATATGATATATATATATTATGTATACCACAAATATATAAATTGGTTCAAACTGAGAAATCTTTTTTAAAGATGTCTTGATGGAAGTACTCTCTGAAACTCTAGAAGTTTTTGCCTCAAGTTTTGTGGTTTTTCTCCTGCTTTTTTTTTGTTTGTTTTTCCAGTAGACTCCACTATACTGACTGAGCCATTTTGCTACGTGTTTTGTAAGGAGACATTGCTCAGTGCCCAGTCCTAAGAGCCTCTCGTTTAGAGAGGCAGTGTGGCGCAGTGGTTAGAGAAGGGCATCTGGAGCCAGACTGATTACTTGAATTCAAAAACTGATTGTTTAGTTTCCTCCTTAAGTTCAGTCTTGGACAACTTATGTAATTTCTTTGGGCTCCAATTCCCCTATTTGTAAAATGAGGATCATAATACTAGTAATTCCCTCTTTAACTTATTGTGAGGATTAAATGAGTTAGTCCACTCATTCCACCTACCCCAGTAGAGTTCCTAGCACCGTGGTAAATAACAATTATGTGTTACTGCGCTCAAACCCAACACTGAAGAGTGCTGTAGTGATTTACGACATAAGCCTAATCTTTTAATTTGACTTTTCAAAGTCAGTTTTGTTTTCATGATATACGAAGTTTAACATACATTTGAAACAGAAAAAGAAAATAGTACAAACTTAAAGATTTAAGATCTCTCATCACACAAAAAGAGCACAATGCTTTCTATCCCTGCTTAAGAATGTTTTTTAAGTAATAATCCCTGAGTATACATTTTTGCTGTTGAAATTACTTTCTCATTTTCGATTTTGAACTAGTCAACAAAGCATTGTTATTAAGGCTGCTTCGCTTTGGAACATAACTCGGGGTAAAAGAACCAAAGCCTCTTTAATCTAAGCAAGTTAAGTAAAATGGAGATGTCAGAAAAATGAAAGACCTCCAAGCCCACACCAGAATTGCACTTGCTTTGATATTGTTATATCAGTATTTTAAAATAAAAGATAAATTGTCTTTGCTTTTTGAAATCTTTTTTAAGTATGGACTGGTAGTACCATAAACATAGAAGAATAAATATTTTTTGTTTCTTGAAACTTTATCATGTGCCATTATGTTCAGCCTTGAGCAGGATACAAAAAGCAAACTATTGCCTATTTTTAAAAAGCTTATAGTCTGTTTGGAGCAATAAGACACAAAAACAGTAAGAGATTGAAACAGATCAGTAAATCATTAGTAATATAGAAATTCAGGTGAAGGGAAGACCACCATGGGTAGATATGATCAAAGAAAACTTGGAGAGAGGGTGATGTTTTAGCCAGGCATTAAAGGATGAAAAGCATTTTTCTAGGTAGTTTGGAAGGAGGGGAGAACGTTCCATACATGAATTTCAGGCTAGTCTGAGCAAAGATAAGAATGAGCAAATTAACATGGCTGAAAGGCCAGAGCAAACTGTCCGAATCCAGGTCATCCAATGGCTGGAACATACTTTACTAGTTTATTACTACCTTATAAATGTAATCATCACCCTCTCCAACTGAACCCCTACACCTGTGAATTTAAGTTTTTCAATGAATATGATCCACATGGGTTTTAGTAAATTAGCAAGTATAGTATCTAACTCTTAAAAAAACACCATATATCTCTACTCATATTTAGCTAGGCGTCTTTTTGCTCAAAAATAAAATTCTCAAAGTCCTCTTCCAAATCCTGCTGATAAAGAATTAGAAAAATAAACTTAACCTATTTGGATACATATGGTTACAATGAGGACTTTTATGTTTTAGAAATAAGGTGATAGGACTTTTTCCCAATGGAGCGAAGCAGTCACTGGGTGATATCCTACCATTTTAAGACTAGAATTAATTTATTTTGGACAATGGGATGCTGATAATACCACGAGAATATTACTCTTCCTGTTGTTCTCATAGGGACATCTGTGATCTAGTTCACTGATTTGGCCATAGAAAACTCTATTATCTCAGATTCGTTTCTTATTGGGAGACTGTCTCTCTGACTCTCTCACATAATATTAGCCATATTATTAGCAATAAAGATCACTTAATTTTTTTAAAGATTTTATTTATTTGAGAGAAAGAATGAGAGAGTACATGAGCAGGGGCAGAGGCAGAGGGAGAAGCAGGCTCCCCGCTGAGCAAGGAGCCCGATGTGACACTCAATCTCAAGACCCTGGGATCATGACCTGAGCCAAAGGCAGACATTCAACTGACTGAGCCACCCAGGCATCCCACTGAAGGTCACTTTTTAGTGACCTTATCCTACTCATCTTCTGTCATGGTTTTATTACCATCAGATGTAGTGTATTGTGTGATTTTTTTCATGTTTTTCTGTCCCTCAGGAATCTATGTCACAATCCAGCTGTGGTCTAAAGGGAAGTTTTTACTTTCAATTTTTTTTTTTTCCCCAATAACTTAGGTCAGGACAAGTTTGGATTTAAAAGAATTAAGAAGAAGCAGTATCAGGGCACCTGGCTGGCTCAGTTGATTAAGCGTCTGTCTCTTGCTTTTAGTTCAGGTCATGATCTCAGGGTCGTTGTGAGATCCAGTGCCTTGTCGAGCTCCACGTTAAGCATAAAGCCTGTCTGAGATTCTCTCTCTCTCTCTCTCTTTGTCTCTCCAAATAAATAAATAAAATCTTTAAAAAAGAGAGAGAAAGAGAGAAGAAGCAGTATCCACTAGAAGGTAAGCTCCAGTAGGACAAGGACTTTTTGTTGTGGTGATTAGTCACTGCTCTAACCCTGGAACTTTGACAGGGTCTCACCATGTAATAAGTGCTCAGTAAGTGTTCAGTAAATGAAAAAATGGAGATACCAGTGCTTGTCTTACAGATTTGTCATGAGAATTAAACTAAAGATTGTGCGTTAAAGTATCTAGCATAACACCTAATATGTGCAATGGAGTCCACATACCCTCTAATGGCCCAAATGGCACCCATAAATGCCAAACCTGACTTTTAAATATATGAACTTCAACTCATAACCTGGGAAACACTGATTAAATGCATGTTTTAAATACATTTGACTTTTGAAAATTATATTCAGCATCCTTGCTTTCATAATTTTTTTTTTTTACAATGATGAGCAACTTCATCATGATTTCATTGGCAGTTGGCCTTAAAGATGGAAGAAAATCTTAAAAATTTTGCTTAACCATAGCCTGAGAACTGCTAGTGATTCTATTTGATCAATATCTTGGTACTGTGTATTTGGTAATAACTATACATAAACCATAGAATGAACTTTCTGGCTTTTCTTTTCTTTTTTTAAAATAAATCTCAAGAAATGGGGCACCTGAGTGGCTCCGTGGGTTAAGTCTCTGCCTTTGGCTCAGGTCATGGTCTCAGGGTCCTGGGATCGAGCCCCACATCGGGCTCCTTCCTCAGAGGGGAGCCTGCTCCCTCCCCCCCACCACCTGCCTCTCTGCCTACTTTTCGTCTCTCTCTGTGTGTCAAATAAATAAATAAAATCTTTTTAAAAATAAATAAATAAATCTCAAGAAAGACCAGAGACAGTGTTCTACTTGGAGTTCCAAGCAAATGCAAATGTTCAACATCAGGATCCTTGCAGTGAGCTTTTAATGTGGATTAAAGAAAGGGAGTTACAAAGAATACGACATCTGATTTTTGCATGTGGGAGAGCCTGATAGCCTCTCTTTTCTTGAAAATTTCTCCTCAAAAAGATGCCTCTGAGGATCTAACTTTCCAAAACTACATAGTGTGGCATCTGTGGGATGGATTGTACTGTTTTATATTCTGTTTTCTTGATCGCGTTGAAATACAGGAGAAGCTCAGCTCTGCCGTGTTTCTTTACAAGGTATCAGCATGCTGACAGCCGTCCTGCTAGCGGGCTCTCAGGAGAGACTAGCATTAGACCTAGTGTTTTAAATAACTTGTGTCTAGTTAAAGATGTCTTTGTCAGATTCCAGTTACAGTTTAGGCAGAATTCTTATTTATCAGTAAAGTAGAAATTTACATTTAAGAGAGAGAGAGAAAAGCAGTATCAATATTAAGAGCCCTCTTCTCCCTTCAGAATTTTGCTGCTTCAATGTTCATCAGTTTGCTACTTTTATCTGGTATGAAAGCTCTCTCCAGCTGTTAAGTTTTTTTTCGTTTCAGGCCACTAAAGGAAAGTGGAATTTTTCGAAGGGTGGTGAATTCTACCTCTACTCCGCTTCCCAGGCCCCTGCACTCAGTTTTGATCTTCCAGGTCATACCTTGACATTTTCCCTGGGTTGAAGGGCCCCGAGAAGACAGCATTTGGTTCAGTAACCGCTTCCTTCCTGTTGCAGCTGTGATTTCTGGATTGCTTGAGGCACTTTTGAAATTATTACACAGCAGCTCTCTTGAGCCTTCCTCCATAATTATCCTTTACACACACTGTATTAGAGGGTTTGTGAAATGATGTTTCTCCCTCTCCCTTCAGGGCTTTTTTCTAAAATTAGTAAAATACATAGCCTGTGTATCTTTGGACCAGTCAAGCCTGTGTTTTAATTTTATGTGGTTCTTAATTCAGGTCCCTGCCCCCCGCCCAAATCAGGGCATGTACACAAATCCTTAGCCTTGAAAGTTTTATAGCCCCAGAGGAACAAAGATTAATCATAATTACATTATCTTCCTGAAAATCTCAAGCCATGCTTCCCTTTTTAAGAGCCCAGATGATTCCTGAACCAACAGGAAGCAAAGCTGAGAAATCTTTGAGCATTGCCTTTTCTTTGGCATAGTCTGAAAAAGAGAGCATGGCTTTCCTAAAACTCTCCAGATGATTTTCTTCTCAGGTCATTTAAGTAACACATGTCCTTCCTAAGTCTCATGTCTTTCTTGGCGAATATGATTTCACTATCTAACTCCCCTGTACACAGTAACACACTCCTTCCTCTGAGCTGCTGCTGTGCTCCAGGTGGCTGTGCTGTCACACTAAACACATTGCATTAAGATTTGGCATGAACCTCTCTCCTCCATGCTAGACCCTTATCTTCTCCAGGTCAGGAGGCATGTATTAGTCGTCACTATATGTAGAGAGCATAGCAAATAGGATGCATATAGTTGTTGCTTAATAAATGAATGAATTACTAGCAGTCCTGTAAAAGTCAAAACTGGATCTTCCATGAATTTCAGATCAACAACATTGTCCATTATAAGACACGTTAACTGTGTTCATCCATATTGGAAACAGTTGTCTTCTCTGGAACTATTGTGTGTGTATAATGTGTGTGCACACCTGTGCATGCACTTCTGAAACACCTACTAGAGAGCACACTGTAGTGAATGTATAGCCCATTTATAGTAAATGGCACCTTGATATCCCATTCCTGATTTAATCTTAGTTTATTTTTTATTTGCCTCATTTCTCTTGTTTTTATTTTAGCTTATATAGAGTATGTTTTATAAGCTGCTTAAAACCCTTTTAGTGGAGGCACCTGGGTGTTTCAGTCAGTTAAGCGTCTGTCTTTTGGTTTTGGCCCACGTCATGATTTCAGGGTTGTGAGATCAAGCCTCCTGGCGAGCTCCACACTCAGCAGGGAGTCTGCTTGAAGATTCTCTCCCTCTGCCCCTCCCCTCCACTCAAGTGTGCACACTCTCTCTCTCTCTTTTTCTCTCACTCTAAAGTAAATAAATAAATATTTTTAAAAGGTTTTATTTATTTATTTATTTTGGAGGGAGAGAGAACATGAGCAGGGTGAAGGGCAGGGGGAGAAGGCAACTCCCCACTAAGCAAGGAGCCCAATGTGAGACAGTTCTGGGACTACAGGATCATGACCTGAGCCAAAGGCAGAAACTTAACTGATTGAGCCACCCAGGCATCCCAATAGATAAATCTTTAAAAAAATAAAACCCAGGGGCTTGGGGGGTAGGAAAAGAATAAATGAAACAAGATCGGATCCGGAGGGAGACAAACCGTAAGAGACTCTTAAGCTCACAAAACAAACTGAGGGTTGTGGGTGGGGGGGAGGGAGAGGGGGGGTTGGGATTATGGACATTGGGGAGGGTGTGTGCTCTGGTGAGTGCTGTGAAGTGTGTAAACCTGGCGATTCACAGACTTGTATCTCTGGGGCTAATAATACAGTATATGTTAATATAAAATTTTTTTTAATTTAATATAATAAAACCCATTTAGGAACTTTAGCTAGATTTGAGTATTTTACAGAAATAATAAAGAAGTAGAAGGAAGGTTTGGTACCTTTTTGCTGAGAGGGTAATGGAGGGGGATAAACATCATGAGGATGCTCTTTGCTGTTACTCAGATTTGAAATTACATGATTGGAACCTCTAACAAAGCTGCCTCAACTGACAAAGAAAATATCTTCCAAGTAGTGACATTGCTGTGAAATTGCTGTGAAAATAACAGCTTTGTCAAAGTAGGGGATGGCACTGAGATGGCGTGTGCTACCTTACCCTTCAAACAGCAACTGTAGAGATTTCCTAAGCAGTTAAGTAATCTCCATCCCAACATAAAGATTTAATCCCACCTCGCCTTTTTAAATCTTGGATTTTGCATGCACAATTTTTGGTCATCTTGGCAGAACCAATGGAGATTAAACACATATATTTTAAAGACTGTATGTCTTTCTTGCTTTCGAATGACTGAGCATTGACCCAGGGCTCTCGTGTTTTCAATCATTGCCGTGGGTATCCAAAGGAGTACTTGCTCTTCTGAGAAGTAGTGTCAGATGTTATGTCAGAGGTGTTGATGATTTTTTGCTTTTGCAAAAAAGTCAATGACATTAACCAAATACTTGGGTATTGTATGAAATGGATTATAAATACAGTTAAATACCACATATGATTTCTATACATGAATAAGCATGACAGTGTTCCAGCAAAGAATGAAACCAGTTCACATGCTAGAGTAAATAACAAGGGCCAGCCTTTACTGAGTTCCTACCACATGCTAGGTACTATGCGAAGCACCTTAATCAAATTAATCTCATTAACTGTCATGGCACGTTTATTTAAAAAATAGATTATTCCTATTT
Source organism: Mustela nivalis (assembly GCF_964662115.1). NCBI lineage: Eukaryota > Metazoa > Chordata > Mammalia > Carnivora > Mustelidae > Mustela > Mustela nivalis. The sequence continues at coordinate 66,937,478 of NC_139022.1, read as the reverse complement.
TACAAGTGAAGATTCTGAGGCTCAGAGAGGTAATTTCACTTACCAATAGTCATACAGCCATTCAATAGCAGTGTCCAGGTTCAAACAGACCTTTCTCTTCAGAGTCCACATGGATAAGCACTTGGTTCTCTGACTCTGTTTTGTGAAATTATCCTAATCTTCTTGTTCCAATTTAGAATGTCCCAAATAGTTGTCGTTTTTGATGCATTTTCACCCATAATCAAACCAGTTAGGTTAGTCTCTGTTTTTGGTGATAGCAGACAGCAGAATCTTTAACTGAGTGATTTAGAGGAAGTGATATCACCTAACTCTGTTCCACATACCTGAATAATAAGCCTCCAAATGAGTTATGAAGAACAGACTTGACATTTGATAAGATTTTATCATTTAAAAGTACATGATACCATCCCAGATGGTATATATATATATATTATACTCTTGAATTTTTTTTTAAAGATTTTATTTATTTATTTGACAGAGAGAGAGATCACAAGTAGGCAGTAGGCAGAGAGGCAGGCAGAGAGAGAGGAGGAAGCAGCCTTCCTGCTCAGCAGAGAGCCCAATGCGGGGCTCAATCCCAGGACCCTGGGATCATGACCTGAGCCGAAGGCAGAGGCTTAACCCACTGAGCCACCCAGGCGCCCCTATACTCTTGAATTTTAAGCATATTTTAAAAATTATTTCCAGGGGAGCCTGGGTGCTTCCATCATTTAAGTATCTTCCTTCAGCTCAGGTCATCATCCCAGGGTCCTAGGATCAAGCCCTGTGTTGGGCTCCCTGCTCACTGGGGAGTCTTCTCCCTTTCTCTCTCCCCCTCTCCCCTCCCCACCTCGGGCTCTCTCTCACATGCCCATACTTTCTCCCTCTCTCTCTCTCTCAAATAAATAAATAAAATCTTCATAATAAAATTGTTTCCATTTCATGGAACATGGAACTTTTATTTGAAGAGAGAAAAAGAAATAAGGAAAAGAATAAACAAACCATCATAAAAGAAAGTTTTTATGGCCCAGCTGTACAATTAAGAAGCTTTGCTACTGTTAAAAAGTTAATTACTTCAGCCAAAAACCTTTAATGCATTTTAGAGCATGACTTTTTTTTAATTAAAAGAAATTCAGAAATTTCAGGAGGGAGATAGTCCTACATTTTTTAAGGCAGGTTTTAGGCTATTTGGATTTTTCTCACACATTCATGATTATGCTCAGAAATTAATATCACTCTGCTGTTCCCATTTCATTTCGCTGCCTTGAAATCCTGTTGTTGAAATTGCAAGGCATGAAAATAACAGGAACATCCTGTTGTCAAAAATAAATTCCTTATGATAAAATACTGGTTCAACTGAAGCCAGATTTTTTGTTTTGTTTTGTTTTGTTTTGTTTGTAGGAGATGAAAGAACCTTGGTGGGAGAGGGGCTAATGAATGACAGAATATAATTTTGGATTAATTGCCCTTCCCTCATATCGTTGTTATATCTCCAACTAAGTGGGATTTATTCTTTTGTATTAATTTTTACATTTTGCAAAAATCTTAATACATGGTGTCATTAAAATCTTTTACGGAAGAAAGAAAACACAACTTTCGTGGAAGCAGTGAGTATTGTCCAGGTTGCCTAGCTCATGTCTGTTGAGTATTATTTTCAGAAATATGCATGCTTATCATTTTATTCTATGACTTATTCAGTAGTCTCCTAAGCTCCTGGGAGTTCATATGCAAAGTAAAATAAAACACTGAAGACACTTCCTAAGAAAAGAATTTTTAGATTTTTAGCAGAATGTGACCCTTGCGAAAATTTTAGGCTATTTTTCTCTCGAGTCCCACCTATACCTCATTTAAAGCTCTGACTTGGGTGGTACCTGGGTAGCTCAGTCAGTTAGACATCTGCCTCTTGGCTTCAGCTCATGTCATGAACTCATTGGTCGTGAAATCGTGCACAGGCATGTAGGCCTGTGCTCACTGGGGAGTCTGCTTGAGATTCTCTCCCTCTGCCCCTCCCACAGAAGGCCGACTCTCTCCCATGCATGTTCTCTCGCTCTCTCTCTCAAATAAATAAAGTAAATCTTAAAATAATAATAATAGTAAAACACTGACTTAAGAGCTCAATCAAGTGCTGGGCAAGCCTCAAGTTCTTGCCCCTTGGTTTCTTCACCCATAAAGCTGGAGGGAGGGTGGGTGGCCTTTACTGTCCTTTCTAGTTCTAGGATTCTGTGAAGACGCATTTTCTTTCTTTTTTTTTTTTTATTTATTTATTCGACAGAGAGAGAGATCACAAGTAGGCAGAGAGGCAGGCAGAGAGAGAGAGGGGGAAGCAGGCTCCCCACCAAGCAGAGAGCCCGATATGGGGCTCAATCCCAGGACCCCAGGATCATGACCTGAGCCGAAGGCAGAGGCTTTAACCCACTGAGCCACCCAGGTGCCCCAAAGATGCATTTTCTTAAATGAAAGGAGGAGGGACAGTTATCCATCTGGTGAGCCATGCAGGTTGATGGGACATTGACAATGCCTGCTTTCACAGTTAACACTGAGACTCTTCCAGCAGCCACCCCATTCAGAATGCAGGCTTCCAAGAGGCTAGAAATTCTCTCTCCTCTAGAACCATCAGCTAACTGGCTTTTCCCCTCCTGCATCCTTTGCCTTCTCCCTGAAGGCTTTTGACGGACAGGAGTACAACCGGTAAGAGAGCAGCAGTTCCAGTCCCCAGAGAAGTCCCTGAATCAGCAACTCTGCCTGCTTCTGCGGACGCTTCGGGGCCAGGCCTGCTTGTCAGCCTCTGGTAGTGGCATCACATTATGTGGGACAACCTTCTCTATTACTTGCCTCTTGTTGAATGACCCCAAGTTACCTTGACTTTTCAAGTTAGAACCAAGTTTCAACAACTGGTCTTGCAGAAACACATGAGTCATGGGGAAAAGCTGCAAAGGAGTTTTCCTTCTTCCCCTTTTGTAGGGCCATTGTGGACACAGACAGATCTTACTTGCGTAACTGCATCACTAAAAATCTACTGATTGGTAAGGAATTGGAAAGGGAAAAAACTGATATCAAATTCCCTCCTCTTCCATGAAGTCTTCCCTGACTATCCCAGTAAAAGACCTTCCTAACATTGAACTCACAGTATTCAGCACTTTTCCCTGACACATAAGGGTAATAGATATTACACTTTGCTCCCTACTATTTGGAATCTTCTTTTTCATCAAGTGCAGGTTAAGTCTTACACATGAGGATTTGGGGCTTAGTAATAAATGATGATAATAATAATGAGAACTATATATTATTGTGCACCTTACAGCATGCCAGGCTTTGATCCAAGGTCTTTACATGGATTAAATCATTGAGTTCTTACTCCACTCCTATGAGGGAGATGCTATTATTCTATTTTACTTGTTAGGAAACTGAGATATGGAGCAGCTCAATATTGGCCCAGTTCACAGACAATAAACGGTATACCTAGGAGTGGCTCAAATAGTCTGATTTCAGAGCCTTTTTGGGCTTTCCAGAGCCCCCTAAAAAGTACATTCTTTTTTTGTAGACAGTATTACCCTAATCCAATAAGAGGCTTCCACCTACTCTCTTCATCCTCCCACACTTAGACCTTCAATAGCAGCATCATTTATTGTCTTTTGAGGAAAAACTTCTTTACATAAATCATAAAGGAGATCACTTTATCTGGTGTCAAGTTCAGAGCTTTACAACGTGGGACTTTTCAGTATTGCTTCTATAGCTATATAACCTAATCCTTCAGATATCCAAGCTTCAAGGAAAGTGAAATGTGTCATTTCCCCTTCAAAACCCGGGATTTCCCATAGAGTGGATGAAATTTTGGCCTCCATATCCTTTACTTCCAGTTTTACTTTCCTTTTCTGAAACTAATCCCTGAACTCTATCTCAATTCCCCCAGGTATTGTGGCCCATATTTCTTACCCTTTTAAACATTTATTAGGTATCCCTCACATATTGGTAATGCATTATGGGATTTTATAATAATCTCTTATTGTGGGACGCCTGGGTGGCTCAGTTGGTTAAGCAGCTGCCTTTGTCTCAGGTCATGATCCCAGCGTCCTGGGATCGAGTCCCACATCGGGCTCCTTGCTCGGCAGGGAGCCTGCTTCTCCCTCTGCCTCTGCCTGCCATTCTGTCTGCCTGTGCTCGCTCTCTCTCCCTCTCTCTCTCTGATAAATAAAAATAAAATCTTTTAAAAAAATCTCTTATTGTTACATTTTCTTTTTTTGCTCCAAGATTCTTCAGGAAATGAGTTATGCCTTTTATACTTCTTATGTTTCCAGCTATAACTGTCATATTGCAGAACATTTAAAAACACTCGACAAATACTAATTAACAGTGATGTTATAGAACAGCTCTAGCAACCACTGCACATGAACGTATTAAGGGTTAGATATCTAAAACACATCTTTGATGTGCTAACCGATTACTTTGAAGATCAACACCTGTAAATATTTGCTGAGTGAGAAATTCAGGATATCAGAATTGAAATGAGCTCAGCAAGAGAGCTAAGTGTTGGAGATAAGGCATAACTATGTTTTGTACAACCTGAGATAATGACCTTAAAATGCTCTGACATATCACCTCAACTAGTCACATTTCCCTTGTTTTCCCAATAGTTAAAATTTACCCCTGTTGTTTTCAGGATTTTAAGATTAAAATTTTACTAGTAGCGCAAGGAAGTGTATGGTATATTTTAAACAGTATTCACTTAACAATGTCTTAGTGACTTGATGTCAGCATTCAGGAACATCACTTATTGCAGTGTGCTGTAAATATTGATGTGACTATAGGTAATGCAAGGTGCAGGTAGGATTGAGCATGCACATTGGCAGGGAATGCTCTAGAAATCTTCTCTTGGAGAATTTGTGACTTTCACATAAAGTCGGAGCAATCTGCGGACCTAATCTCCAGGACAATGTAATGTGGCGACTGATCAATAAAATATGATTGACCAGAAATTGAATTATCGGGGTGGTATCGTGGGTGGCTTGGTGGTTGGACATCGAACTCTTGATTTGGGCTCTGTGTGTGAAATCAGGTCCTGCACTCAGCAGAGAGTCTACTTCTCTCTCTCCCTCTGCCCTCTGCCCCCGCTCATACTCTTGCATCCACGCACTCTCTCTTTCTTTAAAGTAAATATATAAAATCTTTTTAAAAAATAAAATAAAATAAACGTTGAATTAGCCTTCTACCAAGTGATTTTTGCACTCTGGAGAAACCATCACCTTTGCTGTCAGAATTTATTAACCCTTAAAATAGCTGTATCATCACTAGAGTAGTTACAGTGACACTCTTGCCAGCAGAGACCTACATTTCTACTTTTCTTATATTTTTCATGGGCTCTAATGAAACATTTTCAAGTGTTTTGCAAGAGTATTTGGGGAAAGAACACATGAAAGCCAACAAAGTCTTCATCAGGAAAAGGAAGTAATATTTATGATAACATGACACATAGCCCCTAATCTCTTCTAAACTATTACTAACTGTTTTGAGTTTATGAAATCTCAGATTTAAAATGCAAAAAAAATGAAAACTGCTTTTTCAATTTTGACCTAAGATGGAAAGTACTGCCTCCTGCCTATGATGAGGGATCGGCCTCACCTGAAGCCACTCTCCTCCTGCAGTTGACACTCCAAGGCTCTCTGCCCACAGGTGCAAGCATGAAGTAAAATGGAGGTTGGGGGCGCAAAAACACACAAAAAATTTGAACATCAATCTTGTATTCCCGTGGGCACCTCTATAGATCTATTTTGTTTTAAAGATTCTATTTATTTATTTGACAGAGATCACAAGTAGGCAGAGAGGCAGGCAGAGAGGGAGAGGAGGAAGCAGGCTTCCCGCTGAGCAGAGAGCCTGACGTGGGGCTCGATCTCAGGACTCTGAGATCATGACCTGAGCCGAAGGGAGAGGCTTAACCCGTTGAGCCACTCAGGTGCCCCAGATCTATTTTTTTTATAAATGTAGAAAAACTTATAATTTACTGTCTTCAGATACAAGAAGGTGATATGATTAGTCAGGAAAAAACTTTTTAGCCATCCATTCAGAGGCTGGGTGAGTAATAGGTAAGAGCAGGACCCCTCTGAATGCACCAGGACAATGACGTTTTCAAGTACCGAACAATTTTGTTTTATAAGAACAGAGCATTAGTACATGCAAAAAATAACAAGTCAGCCTGACCTTATTCTGATTAAATTCTGAAAGGGCTAGATTCACTGGAACCTACTGAACAAAGTCAGTAAGCAATGGCCAATAGGCTGATTTCAACAGTAGCTCCAAGTTGTTCAGGGAACAGACTGCTCAGACTTGAGTTTCTTGGAAAAACAAAAGAGAAAAAGACAAGGTCATCTGCAGAATTGTGATTTTCGGAATGTTTTTCATCAACCATCTCTAACCTTTGTTAATGCTTTGAGACTACACTTCATCTTTGGAATCTATGTGGAAATATATATGAGCTAGGGATGTGGGCAACTGCCTCATTCAGCAAGAGTTAATTATATATAATAAAAGCCTTTTGGGGGGGTATATGTCTGACTGGAAATTTTAGACAGTTTAATACTTGAGGAATTCAAGTATCTGCTCTTTTTGAAGTACATTAAACAGTATTGCTCCTAGAGGTCTTTGTTGTTCTTTGCTCAAGCTTTTCAAATAATATAAGCAGAGAGATACCTTTTAAGTACTAAGAAGTGAGACTGATTGTTATTTGTTGGTCCTTTGGCTTCTTCAAAGGCAGAAATCAATATATCAAGTTAGATAGCAACACTAACCATGGTGTAGCATGAACTCTGAAACCGGTAGACATGGCAGTGATCTCCTGCTGTATCTACAGAAGCAACAGTGCTTTGGGGCCCCTGGTGGCTCAGTTGGTTAAGCATCTACCTTCGGCTCAGGTCATGATCCCCCTGCTTGTGTCTCAGTGTCTCTCTCTCTCTCTCTGCCAAATAAATACACGAATTTTTTTTTTTTTTTTTTTAAGAACAACATTGCTTTAAACTATAGTGTTTACTCCCTCTTTCCCTATCACTCACTCACTTCTGTGTTTTAACTGTGGCTATTATATTGCATGTAAAAAAACCACTAAAGCTACTTAAAGAGAGTGGAGGTGTAGACAGCCTCAAGCATTCTCATGGAATTTCAAAAGCTGTTAATGAGGTGAGTTGGTCCTCAGAGAATCTGAAATTAGAATGCTGGAAACCAAGACCATACTCTTCATGTATCAGGGACCACAGAGCCTCTCGCTTCTGGTTGTGAGTACCTGGATGTTCCTCTAACCCTTCTTTCTCCTCCGTCTGTCTCTTTCTTCTGTGTATCCATTGTGCATATACTGCAGTATGGATGTCCGCCTTGAATGTACATCGGCTCTAGTGCCCACCAGTAGCTGGCAACTATCCATGTCAGATTCTTTTTTTTAAAGATTTTATTTATTTATTTGACAGAGAGAGATCAAGTAGGCAGAGAGGCAGGCAGAGAGAGAGAGGAGGAAGCAGGCTCCCTGCTGAGCAGAGAGCCTGATGCAGGGCTCGATCCCAGGACCCTGGGATCATGTCCTAAGCCGAAGGCAGAAGCTTTAACCCACTGAGCCATCCAGGTGCCCCTCCATGTCAGATTCTTAAGAGCAGAAAGTTGATTGGCTCAGTTCCACTTCTGGAGCAGAAGCACCAAGTTATTAATGAGGGGCAACCCAGAAGAACGGCTGCCTCTGGGTCAGGTATCTACCTCAAAGGTATCATCTGAGGCGAGTGTGTAGGGATAGAGGTGCATGGCACAGGGGCTCACCTTTTCCGGAAACCTTGAGTAGTGTGGGCAGTTGTGGAGCATAGTCACACTCACCCTTCACAGAAACCTGTTCCTGCATGGGTTTCTCGATGCAGCAAGACTAAATATTTGCCTCCCATCCACACCCATCCAAGCACTCCTCTTCTCCTTTCACTCGACCCATCTGCAGACCTGTTGTGTCCATTCTCCTGTGATTTGCTAGCTCTCTCCTGTCCTCTGATCAGAAAGCTTAGGTTACTAACTCCAGGCTTCTTTTTTGCTTCCTGCCGCTTTTCTTTCTGTCTGGTTCTTCAGGCTACTGTGACTACCATGTGCTATGAATTCTCAGGGTCTGACTCTCCTGGGGATTACATAATCCCTTGGCTTCACTGCCAAAGAGTTGTAAGGATTAATTTGTTAATTACATCAAGCTACTTTATGTCCCATGAGTGCACTAGAGCACTCATGCTTCTCAAACTTCCAGTGTGCACATGAAATACCTGGGGATCTTGTTAAAATGCAGTTTCAGGAGCTCCGTCATGGGGATGTGAGATTCTGCATTTTTAACAAGTTCTTGGGTCATGCTGCTACTGCTACTGATAAAGGAGCAACACTTTGAGTAGAAGACTAGATTCCAAAGTGCTATGCACTTATAAATGCAATCATCTGGATGGGAAGCACCATCCCCAGGCATCCTTATGTGCTCTTCCACATCCACACTGTACCTAGTATGTCATAGATATTCAAACGTTACTTGGGTTGTTATTGAACTAGGCACACATGAAATGCAGGATTGTCTGTGTGTGTGTACCTGCCTTTTTTTTTTTGAGTGATTTTTAAAAAGTGCTAAAAATCAGTTACATCAGTAAACATTTCTTAAGGGTCCGATTATGCAATAGACATTTCTTCAGGAGGAATGTAATAAAATATTACAGTTCGTGCGGCACTTGGGTGGCTCATTGGGTTAAGCCTCTGCCGTCGGCTCAGATCATGATCTCGGGGTCCTGGGATCGAGCCCTGCATCAGGCTCTATGCTCAGCGGGGATCTTTGTCTGTCAAATAAATAAATACATAAAGTCTTTTAAAAAAAATATTACAGTTCCTATCCTCAAGGAGGACACTGGCATGTTTACTACTAACTCTAATACGTCTTTACTGGAATGGTGGAAATAATTTTAGAATTGTAGGGGTAGCAGTGAGGATAAATGAGCCTGTTTGTGCTGCTAGCTCTTTGACCTTCTATTATTTAGATGTCATTTTTCCACATATACAATGAGGCTAGTGACATTGTTGGGATGTTTATATTGATAATGCATATCATAAATGTCTGACACATAATAAATGATCACTGCCAGTATTATGAGTAATGCTGGTAGAATTAGGAATAGTAGCAGTAGTATTTAAGATAGTTTTCATCATCTAGCTAATTCACTCTAGGAAAATACTTTGTTCCTCTCCTTCTTCTCTAAGTCCATATATTACCCTAATGTGCAGTTTCACTTTGTGGGGCTTATCTGCAATTTAATCTTAATAGTGTTTTTGTTTAAAGTTTAAACTTCAGAGTGCCTGGGTTGCTCAGTCATTAAGCACCTACCATCAGCTCAGGTCATGATCCCAGGGTCCTCAGATCGAGCCTCATGTCGGGTTCCCTGCTCAGGAGGTGGCCTGCTTCTCCACTCCCACTGCTTGTATTCCTTCTCTTGCTGTCTCTCTCTGTCAAATAAATAAATGAAATCTTTATTTAAAAAATAAATAAATAAAGTTTAAACTTCAAGGAACATTCAGTTTAAGAATTCAGTCAAGGGCACCTGGGTGGCTTAGTCAGTTAAGTGTCGGACTCTTGATCTTAGCTCACGTCTTGATCTCAGGGTTTTGAGTTCAAGCCCTGAATTGGGTTCCACACTAGGCTTATAAATAAATGACTGAATGAGTAAATGAATGAATGAATGAATTCAGTTGATTTCCCCTGGTATGAAAAATGCTATACACACTGCAATAGAAGGACAGAAAGAAAAAATATTTTCCTGCTTGCAGCTAGTTAAATCCAAACTGTTATTTTTCTCTTCTCTCTGATGTCATCATAAATTTATTCAGTAGGAAAAATTAACATGTTTGAAGTGTTTCTCTAAACCTCTCCAGCCATGTTGGATGAGACGGGAAATACATACATATATACAAATAAATTCATACTCACACGCATACACACAAATGCATAGGTGAATAAGAAATCTGTGTTAAATAATAATATCATCTCTGTAAAGAAAGTAAATTGGACATACATAGAAGGGAATATTGAAATCACAAATATTGGCTTAGATTTCATTTATAAATGATAAGCATCTACATAATGAATAACATCTGTATTCTTTGACCAGGGCCAATAAACAGATATATTACACATTTTTTCTTAAGATTTATTTATTTATTTGAGAGAAAGCAAGCGGGGGGATAGGAAGAGAGAGGGGGAAAGAGAATCTCAAGCAGACTCCATGCCGAGCTCAGAGCCTAATATCAACACTGGGCTGTTTCACGATTTCACAACCCTAAGATCAAGACCTGAGTGGAAGTCAAGAGTCGGACTGGGCCACCCAAGTGCCGCTGTACTTTCCATACAAAGTAGAAACCAATTTGCAGTAAATGAACCATTTTTGATTCATCATACATTAAATAATTTCTAGGGTGAAACTGACAAACCATCTCCTTTAACCTCAAATAAAGTAGCATATCACCAGGAGTTTCAAAAAGAAAAAGTTGCCCCAAACCAGACAAGGATCCCACCAAAAAAGAGAGCTATAGACCGATATCCTTGATGAACACAGATGCGAAAATACTCAACAAAATACTAGCCAATAGGATTCAACAGTACATTAAAAAGATTATCCACCACGACCAAGTGGGATTTATTCCAGGGCTGCAAGGTTGGTTCAACATCCGCAAATCAGTCAATGTGATACAACACATCAATAAAAGAAAGAACAAGAACTATATGATACTTTCAATAGATGCTGAAAAAGCATTTGACAAAGTACAGCATCCCTTCCTGATCAAAACTCTTCAAAGTGTAGGGATAGAGGGCACATACCTCAATATCATCAAAGCCATCTATGAAAAACCCACCGCAAATATCATTCTCAATGGAGAAAAACTGAAAGCTTTTCCACTAAGGTCAGGAACACGGCAGGGATGTCCATTATCACCACTGCTATTCAACATAGTACTAGAGGTCCTAGCCTCAGCAATCAGACAACAAAAGGAAATTAAAGGCATCCAAATCGGCAAAGAAGAAGTCAAATTATCACTCTTCGCAGATGATATGATACTATATGTGGAAAACCCAAAAGACTCCACTCCAAAACTGCTAGAACTTATACAGGAATTCAGTAAAGTGTCAGGATATAAAATCAATGCACAGAAATCAGTTGCATTTCTCTACACCAACAGCAAGACAGAAGAAAGAGATATTAAGGAGTCCATCCCATTTACAATTGCATCCAAAACCATAAGATACCTAGGAATAAACCTAACCAAAGAGACACAGAATCTATACTCAGAAAACTATAAAGTACTCATGAAAGAAATTGAGGAAGACACAAAGAAATGGAAAAATGTTCCATGCTCCTGGATTGGAAGAATAAATATTGTGAAAATGTCTATGCTACCTAAAGCAATCTACACATTTAATGCAATTCCTATCAAAGTACCATCCATCTTTTTCAAAGAAATGGAACAAATAATGCTAAAATTTATATGGAACCAGAAAAGACCTCGAATAGCCAAAGGGATATTGAAAAAGAAAGCCAACGTTGGTGGCATCACAATTCCGGACTTCAAGCTCTATTACAAAGCTGTCATCATCAAGACAGCATGGTACTGGCACAAAAACAGACACATAGATCAATGGAACAGAATAGAGAGCCCAGAAATAGACCCTCAAATCTATGGTCAACTCATCTTCGACAAAGCAGGAAAGAATGTCCAATGGAAAAAAGACAGCCTCTTCAATAAATGGTGCTGGGAAAATTGGACAGCCACATGTAGAAAAATGAAATTGGACCATTTCCTTACACCACACACAAAAATAGACTCAAAATGGATGAAGGACCTCAATGTGCGAAAGGAATCCATCAAAATCCTTGAGGAGAACACAGGCAGCAACCTCTTCGACCTCTGCCGCAGCAACATCTTCCTAGGAACAACGCAAAAGGCAAGGGAAGCAAGGGAAAAAATGAACTATTGGGATTTCATCAAGATCAAAAGCTTTTGCACAGCAAAGGAAACAGTTAACAAAATCAAAAGACAACTGACAGAATGGGAGAAGATATTTGCAAACGACATATCAGATAAAGGACTAGTGTCCAGAATCTATAAAGAACTTAGCAAACTCAACACCCAAAGAACAAATAATCCAATCAAGAAATGGGCAGAGGACATGAACAGACATTTCTGCAAAGAAGACATCCAGATGGCCAACAGACACATGAAAAAGTGCTCCATATCACTCGGCATCAGGGAAATACAAATCAAAACCACAATGAGATATCACCTCACACCAGTCAGAATGGCTAAAATCAACAAGTCAGGAAATGACAGATGCTGGCGAGGATGTGGAGAAAGGGGAACCCTCCTACACTGTTGGTGGGAATGCAAGCTGGTGCAGCCACTCTGGAAAACAGCATGGAGGTTCCTCAGAATGTTGAAAATAGAACTGCCCTATGACCCAGCAATTGCACTATTGGGTATTTACCCTAAAGATACAAATGTAGTGATCCAAAGGGGCACATGCACCCGAATGTTTATAGCAGCAATGTCCACAATAGCCAAACTATGGAAAGAACCTAGATGTCCATCCACAGATGAATGGATCAAGAAGATGTGGTATATATACACAATGGAATACTATGCAGCCATCAAAAAAAATGAAATCTTGCCATTTGCGACAACATGGATGGAACTAGAGCGTATCATGCTTAGCGAAATAAGTCAAGCAGAGAAAGACAACTATCATATGATCTCCCTGATATGAGGAAGTGGTGATGCAACATGGAGGCTTAAGTGGGCAGGAGAAGAATAAATGAAACAAGATGGGATTGGGAGGGAGACAAACCATAAGTGACTCTTAATCTCACAAAACAAACTGAGGGTTGCTGGGGGGAGGGGGCTTGGGAGAAGGGGGTGGGATTATGGACATTGGGGAGGGTATGTGCTTTGGTGAGTGCTGTGAAGTGTGTAGACCTGGTGATTCACAGACCTGTACCCCTGGGGATAAAAATATATGTTTATAAAAAATAAAAAGTTAAAAAAAAAAAAAAAAAAAAAAAAGTTGGTTGAAACAACAAATTTGGGATGTTAAGTACCATCATTCAGGAAATCTTAAAACTTACCTGTGGGAAGTTGGCACATGAGCCTCAGAGTCAACTGTTACATCATCTTATTGAGGAAAAGTAGTTACAAAGAAGACTTTGGAAACAAACATTTAGCGTTGACCCTTGAACCACACAGTTTGAAATGCGTGGATTCCCTTATCTATGGCTTTTTTAAAAAAAATAAATAACAATAATACTATAAATGTATTTTCTCTTCCTTATGGTTTTCTTAGTAACATTTTCTTTTTTCTAGCTTACATTAATCCAACTGTAGAGTGTAGAATACATATCACATACAAAGTATGTTTTAATCAACCATTTATATTTATCAGTAAGGCTTCCAGTCACCAGTAGGCTATCAGTAGTTCCGTTTTGGGAGAGCCAAAAATTTTGCATGAATTTTAAAAAAATTTGCTTAATTAGGTAGTCTCTATGCCCAACATGGGACTTGAACTCACAACCCTGACATAAAAAGTCATAGGCGAAAAAAAAAAAAAAGTCATAGGCACTATTGACTAAGCCAGCCAGGCCCCCCAGAGGTGGATTTTTGACTGGAACAGGGGGTCAGCGCCACTCACCCCTGCATTTTTTAAGGCTCACCTGTATTATTTTTTCATTAACTAGTCCTTTTTTTATTACCTATGTCATCCAGATGTTACCCTGGATTTCAAGTCCTACAGTTTCCCAGGGTCAACTTGTTCTTTAAAATATAATTTAGAGAAGAATCAATGAAACAAGATGGAATTGGGAGGGAGACAAACCATAAGTGACTCTTAATCTCACAAAACAAACTAAGGGTTGCTGGGGGGAGGGGGGTTGGGAGAAGGGGGTGGGATTATGGACATTGGGGAGGGTATGTGCTTTGGTGAGTGCTGTGAAGTGTGTAAACCTGGTGATTCACAGACCTGTACCCCTGGGGATAAAAATATATGTTTATAAAAAATAAAAAAAATAATAAAAAAATACATTAAAAAAAAAAAGATAAAATATAATTTAGATGGACTCAAATCATAGTCTCACATACAAGGAGTTCCCAGCATCTTTCCCAGTATTTTCAGCAGTTGTGAGGGGAGCTTATGTCTCTCCTGGACGTCTTTGCTTCTGAGTTCCTTCTTATGCTGGCTTCATACAGGAAAAAAGAAACTGAAATACCCCATGCCACCCACATGATTGATTTTTTTTTTTTTTTTTAATGCCAAGCTAGGTAATGCAAGTGAACACACTTCAGTAAGTACAAAGTGCTACCTAGGGGAGGTAATAATCTTACTAAATTAGAAAGTGACATAGGGGTGCCTGGGTGGCTCAGTGGGTTAAAGCCTCTGCCTTCGGCTCAGGTCATGATCCCAGGGTCCTGGGATCGAGCCCCGCATCGGGCTCTCTGCTCAGTGGGGAGCCTGCTTCCTCCTCTCTCTCTGCCTGCCTCTCTGCCTACTTGTGATCTGTCTGTCAAATAAATAAATAAAATATTTTAAAAAAAAAGAAAGTGACATAAAGTGTTGTGAATGCTCTAAGAGTAGACTGAAAGGGGAAACAGAGAAGATAGTGAAACAGCATCTTCTTATATCATCTGGCCAAAAACAGAGAGAAAAGGAAGACGTTCTGATGAGATTTTAAAATGAATTATATTATCTGTGGGTTATAATAAGAAAGAGAAAAAAATAAGAAGAAGAAGAAGAAAGGAAATTTACCCATGAAAGTTTAAAAGGAAACAGCCAAAGTTCATCGTGTGATTACAAAAATCCAGAAATCAACCCCAAAAGAGAAAAGGGTCACCAGAATACTTTGAAGCTGGGTGAGCTGGTAATGACAAGAAGCACATTCTCCTCACCCTTTCTGAGAAAGCAGAGCCACATGGCCTTTGTCTCATTTCTCTGGGGATGGCCAGACCTGTTGTTGTTGAAACAGTAGCTGCCAGGGCGTTAATCAGCTGCCCCCCTGCCCAGCTCTTGTGTGCCCAGAGCATTCAGTCTCTTCAGTTCTTACACTACATTCCTTTTTTCCGAGAATTTGTTCCCACCTTTTTTTCCAGAAACTATTTCTAACGTGATAGTCACAGTTTCCTAACTGCACACATCACATTCATATGATCTCATCCTCAAATGCCCTGGATGTACTACTATATAATCTTATTCGATGGGACTGAAAGAAATTCTGGTTGGTGAGGCTTGTGTTTTTTCTTTTCTTGTTGTCGTATTCATTGTTGTTGTGCTTTGTCTTTTCTTTTAAGGGTAGAATATACTTCATTTATCTTGGGCAGTTTTAAACCTATGTCAGAAGCTTTGGGTTTGTTTGTTTAATATATCATTTTTTCCCTGTTTCCCCCAAGATTTTATTTATTTGACAGAGAGATAGAGAGAGAGCACAAGCCGGCAGAGGGAGAGGGAGAAGCGGACTCTCCGCTGAGCAGGGAGCCCGAAGCGGGGCTCGATTCCAGGACCCTGGGATCATGACCTGAGCCGAAGATAGATGCTTAACCAACTGAGCCACCCAGGAGCCCCCCTATGTCAGAAGTGTTAGTCTATACCAGTAGAAATCCCATTCAGACAATATTTATCAGAACAGTCAAGTAATATCTATTAGCTTTCAAGGAAAAAACAAATAAGCAGAATTTAAAAGAAGGTTTTCCTGTATGAAATATAATTTGAGGATGTGGAATGACACCGCCTTCTTCACCTGCTTTCCTTGGATGGGGTCCTGGGCGTGTGGAAGCCCTGATTGCTACCTGCACTGGTCGGTTACCCTTTTAGCCCTATCTCATTTGCAACTGCCTCATTTGGTAGCATTTGTAGAAGAGTTGTCTGGCTTCCTGGTTCCTAAGAGAGGTAGTATGTACCTTGTAGTATGTAGTATGATCCTTTTTTGTTGGAGAAAGACTGGCATGGCGTCACAGCTACACAGGAGTTGGCGCAGGCAGGACCATGCGGAGAGCAGTGCTATAATGGGGGAGAGGGGCAGGAGGGGCTGCCTCCAGGACCAGGCATGCTGTGCGGCCAAAGCCCTCTTCATCAGTGATCTGGCTCCACGTTGACCATGTGAAGGACAAACTTCGGGCACTCTCAGCAGCCCAGTACGTGGGAGATGCCATGACTTGTGCAGCTCCGAAGAAATGGGAGAAAATGGATCACCTCAGAATTGGGTAATTTTCCTTACCCTTCTCTGAAAGAATGGGCCAACATGACTAAGTCATCATACAAGCAGGGAGAATTGCAAAGGAGGTTTATAAGAGCTGTGGCACTTAAAGGATTCCCTTCTCTTTCCAAGAGCCACTGGTCACTTCTAACTTCCTAGGGGTTCACTTTGCCTCTTTTTTTTTTCACCTAGGTTGGTGTGCTATTTGTTGGGGTTCTGCTTTCAAGGGTTGTTTTCTAAAGTAAAGGAAAGTTTTTAGGAAAGCCCTTCAAATAATGACATGAGAACCAAACGTGGTCAGCCCCTGGGAAATGTAGATGTTGAAGGGTCAAGCCTATGCCAAAGCACTTGGTACGATATGTTACTTAATCCCTGAGCAGGTCATAATATATTCAGTAACCCCATTTTACAGACTGAAGTTGAATTGTGATCACATTTTTGAAGGTAAAAATAAAGCACAGAAGCCTGTGTGAGTTCCTTTGTCAGTGTCCGCGTTGGTCTAAGCCACTTTCGGCCAGATCTGCCAGTGAATCTGTAATTCAGATGAAAACAATTGTTTTAGGTCAGTATACAGAAAATGAGTAGCCAACGTGATTGCTATTTTTAGTGCAGAAATATATTCAAGATCAAAGCCATTAATGTTTGCCTGTTCTAGTTAATCATACGCCTTTTACCTGGAAGATACAGGTCTTCTGGCATACAGATGAGAGTACAGGGATGATTCAGGCTTTGTACTGTCCAAATTAAATTCTAAAAGCCAGGATATTCATCATTCTGACATCTCTTTGCAGATGCAGAATGTGTATTGAAATATCTCTTGAAATGTGTCTTGTTTACTTGAGGAATACATTTGCCAGGTCATGTTAATTAAAAATAATACCTGAGGAAGGTCTACAATGTATCTCTTTTTAAATATGAAATTGAAGCACTGCTTTTCTCAGTGGCTAGAATGGCTGTTTCTCCTGATTACCCGTAGTTTGAATTTTGAGGTTTCCTTCTAGATAGTTTATACTTTTTCCTTGGGTTTTCTTCAGAATCCATTATTTTTGGCTTTATTGTTATCTTAGGTTTATAGATACTAAAAATGGAAAAGTGAGGAAAAGATATTTGACAGGAGTCGCTCCCTATTATTAAGATTTCTTGTAATTAAAAAAAAAGATTTCTTGTAATTAGAACTATTATATTATTATAAGTTGTAGGATGTGTGCTCTTTGTAATACTTCAAAAACACAGTTTTAGATATTGAGTCTATTTAATGGTCCTTCATTTTGACATTTTTTATATTTCTTATGTAAAGAACAAGAGGATTTTCTGACTGAGTAAAAATTTCCAGGTACATCCCTGAAACCATTTTCCATGGAATTTCATTGTTACCAAAATAAATAATGTGAGTTTACCTTGAACCTCATTGATCTAAATAAACCCCCAGTAATCATAGATACAGTTGTGTAGTAGAACTTCCAAAGGGAAAGTTATCATTTTCAAGAGAATTAATGGATCTTGGGAAAATATGTAACTTACAGGCACCTAGGTGGCTCAGTGAGTTGGGTGTCTGCCTTTGGCTCTGGTCACAATCCTGGAGTCCTAGGATCAAATCCCGAGTTGGGGGGGGGGGGTCCCTGCTCAGCAGGGAGTCTGCTTCTCTCTCTCCTTCTGTCCCTTCCCCTGCTCCTTCTCTCACTCTCACTTTCTCTCTCAGATAAATAAAATCTTTAAAAAAAAAAATGTATAACTTAGAACTGAGGGTTGCTGGGGGGAGGGAGGTTGGGAGAAGGGGGTGGGATTATGGACATTCATTGGGGAGGGTATGTGCTTTGGTGAGTGCTGTGAAGTGTGTAAACCTGGTGATTCATAGACTTGTATCCCTGGGAATAAAAATATATGTTTATAAAAAATTAAAAATTAAAAAAAATGTATAACTTAGAAATGACAAAACTGTCTTTCACTCAAAAAACAAGATTATGGAAATGACAGAATGAGCCCTAGGAATCCTCAAATTTGCCTTTAAACAGTGCTGCCTTTTATGCAGTGCTCAATGAGATCTTGGTCTATTAGGCCAACAAGATAGAGCTAGAAAAGCATACATGCACTTCTCAAACTTATTTTGCCATAACCTCTGTTAACGTTTTCTGAGCACCTCAGGATATGCATGTTCCATTAGAACCAACTTTGTGAAGCAGTGGGTTAGATTTAATCGTGTCGCCTCTACTCAAACAAAGCTTCAATCTAGCATCCAAAAATTGGCTTTTGCCGACATTTCAACCCAGAGAGCTAGTATAAAGTGATGACATAACACATTCCAAATATAAAAGCATTTATAAAGAAGTCGTCTGATTTATCTCATCGCCTCTTCTCTCTTCCAGGTGTTTCATCCCGAACATCTACGCCGCTCTGTTCACGGCAGCCCTTGTTCCTTTAATGTGCCTTGTGGTGGTGTTTGTGGTGTTCATCCATGCCTACCAGGTGAAGCCACAGTGGAAAGCGTATGATGATGTCTTCAGAGGAAGAACAAATGCTGCAGGTTTGGAATGAACCCTATTTGCACTTTGGAGATGGGAACTTTTTAATGGTGGGAAAGTGTCACTGAATAATTGAGAAAGAGAGAAAGAAAGAGGAAGGAAGGAAAGATGGAAGAAAAAGAGTGAGGAAGGGAGAGAGGAAGAAAAGTTAGACTCCGCTTCCAGCTCTGAAACCATAAGTTAAGCTATGGCTCCCTAGTTTCCCCACTCCTTGGCACTTTCTGACGTGTCTCTTTCTTCAGGACTTCATAGATTTTATTGCCAGTTCCAGTTTTGTCCTTAAGATATTAATGTTCAAGTAAATGCCTCACAGCCTTGGGAGCTGCTTCCCCAGGCTTTCAAGTCAAGCAAGAACAACCTGTGTTCAGCCTGTGAAATCTATTCATTTCTCTCAGTTTCTGAGACTTCATCACAGACAACCCTCCCTAACGCTCACGAGTGCCGTGGTTTGCATGTGGAGTTCTGATTGTGCTGACAGATGTTTAAAAACATATGTGATTGGAGAGCTTCATAACTGGCTACACATGTCTGGTTACTTAAGAGTGCAAGTCTTTCCAACTCAAATTGGCTTTCAGAGCAGCTCATTTTTTCCCTTTGAATCATACTTAACATAGGTTTTTATGATCTGATTCTTTCTTGTTGTTGTTGTTAGATTAGAGTCTCTCAGGAATTTTCTTAACGAGGAACAATAACCACACACCTGCATGGAGAAAATTCCCTCTAAAATGGTGTGAGTGGGGGCACCTGGGTGGCTCCGTGGGTTAAGCCGCTGCCTTCGGCTCAGGTCATGATCCCAGCATCCTGGGATCGAGTCCCGCATCGGGCTCTCTGCTCAGCAGGGAGACTGCTTCTCTCTCTCTTTCTCTCTGCCTGCCTCTCTGTCTACTTGTGATCTCTGTCTGTCAAATAAGTAAATAAAATCTTAAAAAAAAAATTAAAAATGGTGTGAGTGACAGGGACATCAGAGAGAATCTTGTGAGCTAGGGCTGGGGACCCCTCAGGCCAATGAAGAAATCTCCTCTCCTCTAAGTTTTTATAGATCTAAAGCCAAATGTGTGAGAGAGATTTTCACATTTTCAGAGCTTTTCAAAGTTTAAGCAGGATACCATATATGAAGTCCTTTGAATAGTGTTTAATACATTATCATCAGCTCAATAGATATTATCACAGGATAAGAAAATAATAAGATATTGTCACCTCTACTGTATGAAGTGCCTTCTAGCTTCCAATGTGGGTCAGGGAACACGGGCAAGGATTTTCCTCACGAGGTAAAGAGAAGGGACTTTTGACATTAGTTTGTAGGCCAGTTTGCAGGACAGCTGTATCTACCAGCTCTTCTCTCTTCCTTCCCATTTAAGCATGCAGTCATTATGTGAGCAGAAATATTATTTTAAGTTATAATTAATCTTAAATTCTTTAAAATAAAGAAACAATATTCAATGTAGAAATCCTACTTTTTCATGGGACATAGCATTTATCCAAAAGCTGTGCTTTTATTCAACCTGGGATTCTTTTTTTTTTTTTTTTTTAAGACTTATTTATTTATTTATTTGACAGAGATCACAAGTGGGCAGAGAGGCAGGCAGAGAGAGGAGGAAGCAGGCTCCCCACAGAGCAGAGAGCCTGACTTGGGGCTTGATCCCAGGACCCTGGGATCATGACCGGAGCCGAAGGCAGAGGCTTTAACCCACTGAGCCACCCACGTGCCCCCTGGGATTCATTTATACATGCCTTTTTTGAACAGAAGGTTTGTTTCTTTCCCCAAATGATAAGATTTCTTCTCTTCTCTGTATAATATAAAAATGCTAGTGTTTGGGCGCCTGGGATCGAGCCCCTCGTAGGGCTCTCTGCTCAGCGGGGAGCCTGCTTCCTTGTCTCTCTCTGCCTATTTGTGATCTCTGTCTGTCAAATAAATAAAATCTAAAAAAAAAAAAAAAAAAAAAGTTTAAAGAAAATGCTAGTGTTTGCATGTTTTTAAAAGTGAAACATAAGGGCCTAATGTAATGAGTTAATTCTTCTTCATGGCTAAATCACCTTTTGGATATTCTCCATCATAGATATAGTAGATAATAATACTCCAATTATCTGAAAAACATAGCCCTCAAGCATTAAACATAATGCTAAAAGCTTCAGCACTTGTTTCCCAACTAAGGAAACTTCTTGCCATGAAATATTAATAGCAGTATTATTCTATCATAGCTTTTCAAATAAAATTATTATATTTCTAATTCCCCCATTCCCATGACGATTTAGTCTAATAGTCAGTATTTCACACTTGGACTCTTACAGTATTTCCTTGAGTGGTCACTAGTTCTAGTCTTTTTCTTCTCCATCTCATGTTCTCAGATGTCTGTATTTCACCAATGTAAAGTGGATTCCCTCTCTTCAGCATTACAGCCATTCAGGTTCTCTCTCATTGCCTGAGAAAAAAGCCAGTCTCTTTGGCCTACAATGCAGGAGCCCCTACTGTCCACCCACCCAGGCCGTCTTTTCATCCCCAAGTCAGTTACTAGTTATTCTGCATTCTGACCATGCCATGTATTTACTCTTTCCTAAAATTACCTGATCCCACCCTCTTTGCTCATGTAAGGAGAACTCTACTTTGAACTCTTCATTTTTAGTTAATAAAAATCTGTGTGTTTAGTAAATAATGTGGGGAACTGTGGATGAGAGAGAGGTGGAGGGGTTTTATTGCCCTCTCATAATCTCCATTCACTCCCCACAGCTGTCCAAAATACACCCATAATCTAAGTCAAAATGGTTTAAGCACAAGTTAATTCCCCTAGACCTCCCTTTCCAACAAAGTACTACTCAGTCTTCCATAGAAATTCTGAAAGTTCCCAATGTGCTATCTCTTCTCTGAATTACAATTGCCTCTTCACTGAACCACACCAAGTAAGAATTGCCTATTTCCTCATCTATGCCTTTGAGGCACTTTTTCCCTACAGCCATTATAGCACTTATCTTAGAATGAAATGGTGACTTCTTTTGGTGGGTGCGGTTGATTTCATTAATAAATTTGGAATTCTTGGAGGGTAAGGGCCATTTATGATTCATCACTGTATCATCATGGCCTTTTAGAGTACTCAGTGGCTAGCAGGAGCATAGTTAATACTTGTTAATATTAATTATTGTTAATAGTTCATATAATAAATGAATAAATTAATCACAGATGTACCATAAAATCATATAGGTCTGTATCCTTAAGCTAAATACATAGCATTGAAAAGAAGAGGAGTCATCAAAAGTAAAAATTAGAGTTATTTATTTCATTGATCTGTTTGTAGATATCGCTTTGAACGTTATTATCATTGGGGCTATAATTGTTTTCTTGACTTCTGAGATTCTCAAAAATATGTGTTCACCTCTGACTGCTGGTCTAATATTTTCTATTTTATTTGCAACCTACTATAATACACCTCCATTTGAATATACTCCACTTATTTCAAATTCAAGATTGCTAGAAGGAAAAAAAAGAAAAGATAAAGCATGTCTACTCCACCAAGGAGCATTTGATGCCCTTTTTGAATCTTTTTGCTAAAATTCCATTGCCTTGAGAAGTGTCCAGTCAGGATGGCACTGTAGATCTGTGTATTGCCCTCTGCCCTGCCCCCCAGGAGCCTTTACATAGGAGTCAAGAGACAATCGAACAAGAGAAGGTATTTATTTATTTTTTTTTTCTTAAAAATTTTATTTATTCATTTGAGAGAGAGAGCACAAGCAGAGAGACAGAGAGAGAGGGAGAGGCAGACTCTTCGCTGAGCAGGGAGCCTGACGTGGAACTCGATGCCAGGACCATGGGATCATGACCTGAGCCTAAGGTAGAAGCTTAACCATCTCAGCCACACAGACATCCCAAGGGAAAATATTTTTTTAAAGTAGACATCTCTGTAGCTCAGAAACAGAGCAGGAACACAAAGTAGTAAACTGGACTGAAATGATGGGCCCAATGTTTTTTGTGTCCACAAACCAGTGGCTGCCAGAGTAGCTCAACTGCCGTGGGGTGAACTGGGACCTGAAAGCTTTCACCCAAGACAGGGAGACTAGGGCAGTAGCACCTGCATGAAAGAAGCCTGAGAAAGCCCTGGCACCATAGCCTGCACTTGGCTAAAGGCCTTTGGAAGTCCAGGGAGAATGGAGGCAAAGCATCTCCTCAGTTCCCTGGGCTCAGTTCTCTAGAGTTTGTGGACTGAATCGCTATCCTATCACATGTCACCATGGGGACAGGAAGCCCAAGACATCGAACTAGTTCTCTTGGAACACGATTGCTGACCGGAGGTGCCCATGAAACATTTGACAGAAAAAGGTAAGCAGACAAAGAGAACAACCAGAGACAAATGCTTTCTACTCAGGATTAGCTCCCATAAAGAAGTCTCAAACATTGGAGGAAAACCAACAGCCCTTAAAGTCAGTCATCAAAACGCTAAATTTAGGGGCACCTGGGTGGCTCAGTAGGTTAAAGCCTCTGACTTCGGCTCAGGTCATGATCCCGGGATCCTGGGATCGAGCCCCATGTCCGGCTCTCTGCTCAGCGGGGAGCCTGCTTCCCCCTCTCTCTCTGCCTGCCTTTCTGCTCACTTGTGATCTCTTGCTGTCAAATAAATAAATAAATAAAATCTTAAAAAAAAAAAAAAAGCTGAATTTAAGCCAGAAAAGAATTTAAATAGACAATAAACTATAAATAACTTTGAGAAGTATGTTAGGATCCTAGAAAATACAGAGCTGGAATCCGCAGACTGTGGCCCTCCTGGCTGCTCACCTGTTTGCCCCTGCCATCTCTTCCTTAACAGCTTCGTTGAGGTATCATTTACAGGCAAAGGTCATCTGTTTAAATTGTGCAGGTCAGTGGTCTTTAGTATATTTATGTAATCATGTGACAGTCACCATAAGCTATTTAGAATGTTTTCGTCACCTCAGAAAGAAACCCCTTTCCCATTAGCAGGCGCTCCCCATCCTACACTTCCCTAGGCCCTAAGTAACCATTAATCAACTTCCTGTCTCTATAGATATGTCTATTCTACACATTTCCAATAATTGGATCATAGAATATGTGGTCTTCTGTGTCCAGCTTCCTTCACTTAGCATAATGTTTTCAAAGTTCCTATGTATTTTAGCAGGTACCAGCACTTTGTTGTTATTTTAACTGACAAATAATATTCCACTGTATGTGTACAGTACATTTTGCTTATCTGTTCATCAGTTGATGGACCTTTGGGTCATTTTCACCTTTTGGATATTACAAAGAATGCTGCTATGGACATTCGTATGCAAGTTTTTGTATTAACATGGGCTTTCATTTCTCTTAGGTATATACCTAGAAAGGGAATTGCTGGGTCATATGCCAGCTCTGTGTTTAATATTTTGAGGCACTGCCACACTGTTTTCCAAAGTGGCTGCCGTGACCTGTTTTTGTAAGTAAATTTTTCTTGGAACTGAGCCACACCCATTTGCTTACATATACTCTATGCTCTCGCAATGCAGAATTAAATCTGTGTTGTTGCACCTGAGACCATGTGGCCTGCAAAACCCAACATGCTTAATGTCTGGCCATTTACAGAAAAAGTTTAACAACCCCATATAAAGAAATATTTATCCACTAAAAACAATGAAACATAAGAAACAAAAATAAATATAAACAGGCAAATATCAGAAATCTTAACACTGAAAAATATACTCTTTGAAACTTTAAAATATCTTAATATTTGAGGTAAACCCCAGGTGAGAAGCAGAGACGAGGAATGAATTAGAATCTGATGCTAGGACTGAAGAAATCACCAAGGTGACATACAAAAAAGAGAACATGCCAAAACTAAGCTAGGAGGTAGGAGAAGAAATGGCCAGGAGAAAAATATATAGGGAGTGGAGAAAAAGAAGATTGGAAGATGTGATGGTTGAGAATTTTTCAGACCTGAACGAAAGTTAACACAATTACACATAAAGTAAATACCTATATTATAAAAAGGGGGGGTTGAGAGAATGCTGAAAGTACAGTATATTAGCAAAAAACAAAGTACCTTTTGAAAATTCCCATGTCTGTAATTTTGAAAAACTGGAGAATAAACCCCTTTTCTTCACTTCTGATATTCTGTATTGTTTATAAGTGGCCACCTCCCCCCACACACACACTCCAGAGTTCAGATGCCACAATGAAACACAGGCCACCAAGTTCTCCGTGACCCTCAGCTTCAGAGGCAACACGCAGACCAGTGCCCAAGCTGTTCTCCACTCTCCTCTGAGAAACCTGCAGTTTTTCCACCCCATGTACATTTAATACCTGAGAAGGAAGGTGGTTCTAATTAGGCTCAAGCAGATCCCACTTAGTTCTGTGGTTCCAAGCATACACAAAGGCAGCCTTTTTTTTCCCCCCTAAGGCAGCTTAGATGGTTTATAATTTAGTTATATTGTGCCTTGCATTTTTTTTTTTAACTGTATGAGCATTTTTAGGTAGATGGTATCATGAGAAGTAGATTCTCAAGTAATGAATGAGGAGCTGCAAGTGAATCTCCTCTTCTTAAAAAAGCACAGTTTCCTAGTTTTCCAAATGATGTTTAAGTTTTGAGTGTTTCGGGTCATACATTGCCAAGGGTTTTTTGTTTGTTTATAAATCACTTTTAACAAGGAGTCAGGTGCATTATGAGAAGGAAAGGTCAGTTCATAGCTTCCTTTATAGCCAAGCTGGATTTTGTGTTTAAGTATCTGGGTTGATTATGATTATTTACTAACCTTCGAGTTTTAGGTTTGGTAAACAGACGTGATTAGTTAACTCCAGCATCAGACCTCTTTGAGTAAATGGAGAGTTTGCATCAATCATTTCGTTAGGCCTGGAATCCTCCATATTTCTATAAAACCATTCTCCAAACGAATCACTCCTATGCAGATTAGATGTGTCTGACAACACGAGCAATCTTCTATCAACACTGCTATGTGTGGTTATGACTGCTAAGTACCATTCCCTCTACCCTCTGTATTTTGAGTGACTGTTTTGGTTCTGCTAGCCTTTAATTTCAGAGTTCAGATAAACTCAGGGAAATCTAAGGGAAAGAGAGAGACACAGAAGGAGCTTCCCGTGAATAAAATGCACCCTTGTGCTATAGTCTCCCAAAGATGGCCACTGTCAACCCCTTCCTTTCTGAGTGTGGTCTGGGGCGGTGATCTGGCCTTCTGTGGCCCTTTAGCTGTCAGACTGCTGCGAACCACATTTTCAAAGGTCAGTGGCTCCTAATGAGATTCACTGGCCTCCTCCTCCCTTCAGTGGGGCAAGCGGGCAGGGAGGATGATTCACGAAAAAGGTATGTTCCCTGAACTAGATTTCAGTGTCTGAAACAGCATTTTAAACAAAGCCTATAATTTTAGGGTTTGGTTTTGATCTCTGGCAATGATAAGCTTGTCTCTCTTTTTAGGCTCATTAGAATTTACTGGTTCTTTCTGAATCATCATCCAATTCCTATGTGAGGAATGATTCATGGATCAGGGAAGGAAAATTAATTTGAATAAAAAGAGGAAGTAGCTGATTACAAATCCCTTTCTTATAAAAGCCCACACATATGTGTCAGTATGTTATCTAAAAAGGTAATGGTGGCTTGATCCAGCTACCTGTGGGCAGCATAAATCTGAGTTGTGTGGAATTTCCACTGCTCTCACGACCACTTCTCTGCTTGGGAGCGTATTTGAGGGTGAATGCTTCCATTTTTTTCGGAGGCTCCATTTCCTCATATTGAGAGAGAATAACAACAGTAAAGTAAGTAAAGATTGCATCAAAATTATGAAAATTATGGAAAACTTGCTATAATGAGTATATAATGTATGATCCCTTGTACCCTAAAGTTGAGTGACTTTTTTCTCCCTGGACATTTTGAAAATTTCAAAAAGAGTTTCAGCAAACTCGGAGAAATCCAAAGGAAAAAGAAGAAAAGGAAAGAGCTCCTGGCAAGTGCAGTACACTCTGTGCTGTGTTCTCCAAAGAAGGCCCCTCCCTTTGCATGTGTGCTTCTCCCCACAGAAAGCGGTGGAGTCTTTTTTTCCCCTCCCTTGAAATCTGGACTTGCTCAGACTCGTATAACATGATTCGAGTGAGGCTGCCCCATAATGGGCCTAGGCTTTAAGAGGACTAGCACTTTCAGCTTCCTTTCTCTTGGAAATCCGCCACCAAGTCCAATTACTCTGAGACCACCATGGTGTTAGGAACCCCAAGCTAGTCATGCGGAGTGGCCATGTGAATAGACATGCTTGGCAAGTTGTTTCAGGCATCCCAGCTCTGATTCCAGACACGTGAGTGGAGAAACCTTCTTGGAAGTTCCAGCCTGAGGAGACACCACACAGAGCAGAAAAACTGCCCAGCGTGGACTGTACGACTGTGAGAAGTCATAAATTATCTTAAGCCACTAGGTTTTGTAGTGGTTTATTACATAGTAATCAATAGCTGAAACACTCTGGTTCTGGAATCCTTATGATTCTCACATCAAAATTCTAAGTATGCCATTGTCACTTCAAATTTTATTGCTTGCAGAAACAGACATGGTTTATAAATAAAAACGGGGGGGGGGGGGAAATGTAGGATTTTTGTTTCCTAAAGTGAAGTCGATGCTTCCACTAAAGCGAAGTAAAAGTAATCTTACCTAGTAACAGCATGTGCTTGAATAGGATCCAGAATGACCAATATAACAGGTTTCACATGTCCTTGGCAGCAGGCTGCTTGTTTGTAGTCTACTCCCAGTCCCACTGCTAAAAAGAAAATGAAAAAACAATGCCTAGGGACCTAAGGAAAACCCCAGAGCTTCTCACTAGACAATGAACAGTCTCTTCCTCTTGAGCTTGAAAAAGCTTTGTGAGTACAATTCAGTCTTCCCACATTTTGCCAGTGGTGGTAGGGAAAATCCAGAACATTTAAAGAAACTTTACAGATGCTCATCCTTGGCTTAGATTTATATCTATGACCTCAGTCTTTTTATAGATTCAAATTAGAAATCTCTGAACCTGAAAGATGATGTGTAGTCCCTGAATGTTTGTTTTCTGGAGCATTTAGAAACTCTAAGAACAGTAATATCAGAAGTCAGTTTCCTAAGGCCTAGGATATTCAAATTAAAAAAAAAAAAAATAGGGGCTCCTGGATGGCTCAGTCCTTAAGCGTCTGCCTTCAGCTCAGGTCCTGATCCCAGCGTCCTGTGATCCGATCCCACATTGGACTCCCTGCTGAGCAGGAAGCCTGCTTCTCCCTCTCCTACTCCCGCTGCTGCTTTCCCTCTTTGTCAAATAAATAAATAAAATCTTGAAAAAAAGAAAGAAAGAAAAGAAAAAAAATAAAATAGTAGAATTGAGAGAAAGCTTAAATCTCTGTTTCAACTCCTGATTTACACATGTAACCAAAGAAAAAAAGGGACTGGTCATTTGTAACAGAGCTGAATCTTTCTAGAACTCAAGTTTGCTGAATGTCTTTACCTCATTGAACCTCCTTGTACCTTACCAGTCTCTTTGGATATTTATAAGGACAAGGGAAGTTCTCTGTGAAGGCTATTTCAGTATGAAACTGTTCAATTTACATTTGTTTTCTAGGTGAGCAGAGAGCAATGAGTATGGATAAGATATCGGAAGAAAGAGTAAAGGGCTGACCTACGTACAAGTGGCAGGTGTGAACTCTGTCGTGGTGGTCATGGTCGTTACCCTCAGCACCACTGACAATTAGGGCTCACCATATGCTAGCCACTGAGCTAAGCATTTTGTATATATTATCTCAGTTTTTACAAGAATCCTCTGAAGCAGGAATCATTATTCCGGCTCCTCCCCTCCCCCCCCCCCGCCGCCATTTTGTTATCAGAAGTTTCATTTGGTAGAGCATATGACTCTCAATCTTGGGGTCCTGGGTTCAAGCCAAAAATTAGGTATAGAGATTACTTTTTTAAAAAGTTTCACTGAGGGGCCCCTGGGTGGCTCAGCTGGTTAAGTGTCTGCCTTCAGCTTGTCATGATCCTGGGGTCCTAGGATTGAGCTCCATTTTGGGCTCCCTGCTCAGTGGGAAGCCTGCTTCTCCCTCTCTTCCTGTCCTCCCCCAATCCCCATGCTCATGCTCACTCACTCACTCTTCCATGTTCTCTCTCTCAAATAAATAAAAATCTTAAAAAAAAAAAAAAAACTTTCATTGAGAAAAATAACGTGTAAACATTAAACTAAACCTAGAAAACACTGATTCCATAAAAGTAATTATTAGACTCCATTTCCCAGAAAGAATTTGAAGCCATCGGGTCTGGTAAATTATTCCTTCAATTTCTCATTTCCGAGAAAGACCGCCCGCTCTCCAGCTGGTACTAAAACACAGCTAGTTGTCCTCACTCTTCTCATGTAGTGCAGACATAATAATGATAATAAACTTTATAGAGCTTTAGAAGGATTCAGTGTTGATTCATATAGAACCTTTAGTACACTCTCTGAAACATACTAAGCACTCAGTATATGTTGGTATTTTTATTACCATAACAACTCTCCCAATATGTAATTGATATGGAATACAGTCAGATATGTAACTCCTGTGTCCTGTATGGTTCCTAAATAACTCTCAAAGATGCCTTCCCTTTTTTTTTTTTTTTTTTTTTCTCTTCATGATTATGCCTGGTATAGTAGTCAGTTTGGGCTGCCATAACAAAATACCATTGACTGGGTGGTTTAAAAAATGGAAATTTATTCCGCACATTTCGAGAGTCTGAAAAGTACCACAGGCTGGATGCTGGCCTATTTAGCTCCTAACGAAAGCTCTCTTCCTAGGTTGCTATGGCCATCTTCTTGCTGTGTCCTCATATGAAAGAAAGAGAGTTCTCTCCTGTCTCTTTTATAAGCACTCTAATCCTGGGGCACCTGGGTGGCTCAGTGGGTTAAGCCTCTGCCTTCAGCTCGAGTCATGATCTCAGGGTCCTGGGCTCTCTGCTCAGCGGGAGCCTGCTTCCCTCTCTCTCTGCCTGCCTCTTTGCCTACTTGTGATCTCTGTCTGTCAAATAAATAAATAAAGTAAAATCTCTATAAGCGCTCTAATCCCATCACAAGGGTTCCCTTCATGACTTAATTACCCTGTAAGTCCCCATCTCCAAATGCCATTATATTGAGGGTTAGGACTTCAACATACGACTTTTGGAGGGACATAGTTCAGTCCATAGTGCCTCAGTTATTTCCCCCATCATCTTTTTTTTTTTAAGTTTTTTTTTAAGATTTTATTTATTTATTTGACAGAGATCACAAGTAGGCAGAGAGGCAGTCAGAGAGAGAGGAGGAAGCAAGTTCCCTGCTGAGCAGAGAGCCCAATGTGGGGCTCAATCCCAAAACCCTGCAATCATGACCTGAGCCGAAGGCAGAGGCTTTAACCCACTGAGCCACCCAAGTGCCCCATCCCCCATCATCTTATACCTAGACACTTGCAATTGTCTTCAGACTGATATTTGCAATTCTTGTCTGTTTCCATTCTACACTGAACCATCTAAAAAGTGAAACTGATCACCTTAAAATCATTCAATAGCAATCTCTAGACTGTAGGATGAAAGGAGAATGCCACTACTTCCCCACATAAACTCTCTGTACTGCAGCCATAATGAACTTGTGTTGTTGCCTAAAAGTGCGATGATTTCTATAAATCCAGACCTAGACAACACAACTGAATTCATTCTTACTTGCTGACTTCATCAGTTATGGTGGTCAGGGAGAAGAGGGAATGGAATCAAAATTACTTCCCATCTTGATGCCCATCGTGAGTAAGTTTCAGTTGGGTGTTAGTAAAAGATATGGTCAGTGTGGTATACATATGGTCAGTGTCTACGAGCATCACAGTGGCATTGTTGCTTAGATGTATTGTGTACTCTTTGACCTTCAGTGTGGTTGGCATCTACTACTGAAGTATGCATACCATTGCCATGCCTCAGTTTGGCCCAGAGAATCAATGAAACTTTCCCAGTTGCTTGTAACTTATGTGCATAGGCTGAATTTCCTTGGCAGTTTTTCTGTAAAGTAATAAAAAGTTGAAATTTTAATTTTCCTGGCATTCTCCATTCGTTTAAAGGACTTCCCTTCCCCACCCACTGATCCTTCTTTATTTATCCTGGAGAAATTACCAATGAGGCATTTCTTCCTTCCACTTTGAAAGCTACATAAAACAGTTATTCATGTTTTGCTTTGATCTAAAAGCACATTCATTTCTTTTTTAAATGGATGACTGAAATCTTCCATTCAGCTGTTGACTGATGAAAATAAAATTTCTGATTTTTTTTAATGTGTCTCTCTCAAATTTGTATTCAGACTGTTGCTAAAGAATGTATATAAAACTCTACCAGAGAGCATAAAAATCAGTTTTTCAATGCTGTTTTATCTTATATTATTTACAGCATTGAAAACATTATGCTCTATGAGCCACCTTATTCATTGTCATTGTGGTGATCCTGTAACAGACCACGACTTTTTCTAGTCAGCCAAATCCCAGATTCTTCAGTATAAATTCCAATCTCGATCTGCAGCTTTTTCGTTTACCATTTATTGCCATTCTCATTATTTAGAGGGAGCTCCAATTTATGATTCAATGCCTATACAATTCTTTAAAATATATATAGTTACAAAGTAATTGCTTGATCACACATTAATCACTTGCTACTATATTAAAGAGAAGATCCAGAAACAAAAGAAAATAAGATTGCTAGAATTAAGGAAACAGGAAGTGGTGATGCGTAACCTGGGGAATTAGCAATTGCATCATAGTTTCTTTAAAAATGTATAATTGGCACTGTGATCATAATGCCACTTAATAGTTTACATAGTATAAAACTCAGGAAGTTGAATATGACATCTTTATAAGTTGTTTCCTTCCAGAAGAAAAGTATGCCATCACCATATCAAAAGTGAAGTTTGAGTTTCTTTGGGCCAAAAGGCAGTAACAAACTTGGTCTGATCCTTTCACAAAAGTACTCTTTCAGTTACCTTATCATAAGTGAAATGGCCTGCCTCATAAAAGATCACTTTCCTTACAACCAGTTCCAAGAGGCCACTCCTTCCAATTAATAGGATGTCAAAAATATTTGTGCTCCCTTCCGTAAGGTTACAATGTCCGTGGGTAATGATTTTGCCTATTTTTAAATCTATGCTTCTTGCTTTCACCACCCTTTCCTTATTCATGTTCCTGTGGTTCCCATTTCTCAGGCTAGCCTCCCTTCCTAGATCAGTTTCCCTCTCCACAGCTCTCTCTGAACACAACCTCTGTCTGTCTGTCTCTGTTCCTTACTCCTTGTTCTTTATTCTCACTCTGACCTCCTTTCCTTTGACCCTGTGACGGGACAGTCTAAGAATATTTTCACAAAGTTCTTTTGATTTCTTCACCAACTTGGCTCCCTCCTTAAGTGACTTCGTCAATCACCAGTCTAGTCTGTGCTGCGCGGTTCTCTTCCTTTTATTAACCAATTAGTCTACACTGTAATGGATAGTAGTTTATTCTAAGTAACCTTAACTGAGCCACCTCTGCTTCTCAAAAATCCTTTGGATTATCTTTCATTGATTCTTTTTTTTTCTTTTCTTAAGATTTTATTTATTTGACACAGAGAGAGAGCAGGAGAGCACAAGCAGGGGGAGTGGCAGAGGGAGAGGGAGAAGCAGGCTCCCCGCCGAGCAGGGAGCCCCACAAGGGGCTTAATCCCAGGACCCTGGAATCATGACCTGAGCTGAAGGCAGTCATTTAACCACCTGAACCACCAGGCATCCCCCCTGCTTTTTTAAAAAAATATAATGTATTCTTTGCTTCAGGGGTACAGGTCTGTGAATCATCAGTCTTAAACAGCTCACAGCACTCACCATAGCACATACCCTCCCCAATGTCCCTAACCCAGCCACCCTAGCCCTCCCCCCTTCCCACCCCCCAGCAACCCTCCATTTGTTTCCCAAGATTAAGAGTCTCTTATGGTTTGTCTCCCTCCCCAGTCCCATCTTGTTTCATTTGCCCCCCTACCCCCAACAACACCCCCCCACCCTGCCTCTCAAATTCCTCATATCAGAGAGATCATATGATAATTGTCCTTCTCTGATTGACTCATTTCCCTTAAGTAATCTTTGGAACAGAGCCCTTAAGTTTTGCACCTGTTACTGTCTAGTCTCACTCTCTCTCCAAAGCATAGACAACATGATGTTGTCTCAGTCACCTGCCCTTATTTTTATCTGATCATTTATCTTTGTTGTCTCCCTTCTTTGCCACTTTCCTGCCATTTTAGATAAGGCAGTAAATAACTCATTTTCACCAAAGCCAACCCTCCCAATTGTGCCCTTCTTCTGTTTTCCCTTTTCTTGGCACTTGCTTCATTAAATTTTCCACAGTTGCCTTACATCTTAAATCCCTCTCTCTCTCTCTCTCTCTCTCTCCTCTGGGTCTTTCCTCTTCATCTAAAAACAAGCATCACTTCCACTGTCTTAAAAGAACTTACTCATAATGCCTTATCAAGTTACTTCCCTGCCTCTCTCCTGTACCAAACAGCTGCTGCTGCTGCTGCTGCTGCTTCTTCTTCTTCTTCTTCTTCTTCTTCTTCTTCTTCTTCTTCTTCTTCTTCTTCTTCTTTTTAAGAGTTAGGGAGGGGCAGAGAATCTCGAGCAGGCTCCTGGATGCCCAGTGTGGAGCAGACGCAGGACTCAATCCCATGACCCTGAGATCATGACTTGAGCCAAATCAAGAGTCCGATGCTTACCTGACTGAGCCACCCAGGTGCCCCACTGACCAACTTCTTGAACAATACTACCTGTACTCTTCATCCTCAGTTCACTGCTAAGCCTCGACAGTATCTTGCTTATTGTCTTTAATTCATCACCTATAACCTTGGACAACAAAGCTGCTGACCTCTCCTGTAATGTCCTTATCCTTACACTTATGCATAGATCAGTACTGATAACTACCCTTCCCCGAAGAGTGCCATCTCCTTTGGTTTTTATGATACTCTCTCTTTTTTTATTCCTGGTAAATCTTGTGTCTCAGAACTCTGGGGTGTATATGTTTTCCAGGGATTGCCTTTTCCTTTTTCATTATCATAGTGGTAGTTTTCAAATCTGTCAGCTTGAGCCCAACTTTTCTTCCCAGTTTCTTCCCTGCCTGTCCTCCTTGAGAATAATACCTTGTCCTCAAGAAATAGAAACATTTTCTTCAGCTTTGCTCCTCTGTCTGCCCAACACCTCTGATCTCTCTCTCTCTCTCTCTTATTCTTTCTCCTTCTTCCTTTTTTTTCTTCCTTTTAATCCTTTTCTGATTTTCCTAACCTGAAGCCGGTGTAATTTCTTTAACTCCAGTCATAGACTTTTGGGTCAGTAGCTGTCAAATCTGACTGATCATCAAAATCAGACTTTCAGAGTAGTGCTGGCTGAGTCAGTCAGTAGAGCATGTGACTCTTGAACTTGGGATTGTGAGTTCAAGCCCCAATTTGGGTATAAGTCGATTTAGAAAAAGGAGAGAGAGAGACTTTCAAAAATTATGGCTTAATAAGGGGTGCCTGGGTGGCTCAGTCAGTTAAGTTTCCAATCCCTGATCCCAGCTCAAGTCATAATCTCAGGGTCATGGGATCAAACCCCACGTTGGGCTCCACACCCAGCTGGGAATCTGCTGGAAATTCCCTCCCTCTGCCCCTCTCTCCCTCCCTCTCCCCACCTCACACTCTCTCTCTCCTTCAAATAAATAAGCCTTTTTTAAAAAAACTTATGGTTTAATGAGTCTCCCTGCAGACTTACTGAATTAGAGTCTTCAGTGATCACATTCTAATACTTGTATAATTTTTTTAAAGTTTCTCATTGTTTTCTAACTGAGGGGTGTAACTGTAGATCCTAAGTCTGAAATATTCTGTGTCTGTTCCATTCTTTCCCTTGTGGGGGCCTCTCATCTGCCCTTCCCTTACCTCAGGCCCTCACTATCTCCCTTTCTGACCACAGCGGTTGTTGCCTAACCAGTGCCCTTGCGAACAGCATTTTCTCTGCCAATCTCTTTCTTTCCTAGGAGATGAAGTTTGCTGTAGATAAGGCCACACCTCTTTCACAGAAATTTTAAGTGGCTTTCATTTCCTATAAAATAACTCTGTTTTTGCTGAACCTAGACCACACGATGCCTCATGACCCAGTGTTACAAACATTTTTTTTCATTAAGCACATTCACTGACCTTTAATTCCAATCAAAAGGACTAATTTACCCTAATTCATGCATTTGCCTTTTTTGCCTCTTTTAACTATATCCACTACCTTAATCTCAATATTTACATGTTCAAAGAGAGCTCAGCTTCAAGTCCCAGCTAAAATTTCTTATCCCTTTCAAAGACCTTGGTGATAACTATCAAAGGTGGGTAACTGAAGCTTTCCCTGTGTTTTTATTTAACTTTGTCTCTCTCTTCTAACATGTATCTTCTACCTTATATTATACTGTGTGTGTGTGTGTATAGTATTTGAGAGAATATCTATATCTAATTCATCCTCTTACCTGTCACATTTTATCTCATACTTTTTTAATTTTTTTATTTTTTATTAACATGTAAGGTATTATTAGCCTCGGGGTACAGGTCTGTGAATCATCATGCTTACACTCTTCACAGCACTCACCATAGCACATACCCTCTCCAGTGTCCATAACCCCACCACCCTCTCCCTACCCTCCCTCCACCACCCTCAGTTTGTTTTGAGACATTAAGAGTCTCTTAAGATTTGTCTCCCTCCTGATCCCACCTTGTTTCATTTTTTTCCTTGCCTACCCCTCAAACCCCCCACGTTGCCTCTTAAATTCCTCATATCAGGGAGATCATATGATAATTATCTTTCTCTGATTGACTTATTTCACTAAGCATAATGCCCTCTAGTTCCATCCACGTCATCACAAATGACAAGATTTCATTTCTTTTGATGGCTGCATAGTATTCCATTGTATATGTATACCACATCTTCTTTATCCATTCATCTGTTGATGGACATCTAGGTTTTTTCCATAGTTTGGCTATTTTGGACATTGCTGCTATAAACATTTGGGTGCACATGCCCCTTCAGATCACTACATTTATATCTTAAGGGTAAATACCCAGTAGTACAATTGCTGGGTCATAGGGTAGCTCTGTTTTCAACTTTTTGAGGAAATTCTATGCTGTTTTTCAGAATATCTCATACATTTTTGATGTTTGCTAAAACATAATTCTTGAATAACAAGCCATGGCCAATATCTAAGTGTTCTGCATTTCAACCATTAAGTCCTCACTGGATACAGAGAAAGTTATTTAGGAGATCATTTTACAGAGGAGGAACATGTGTCTCAAAACAGTGAAGTAACTAACCAAGGTCACACAGCTAGTAAATGGCCTTCAAGTAATCTGACTCCTGAGTCCAGACTCAGAGCTGCAGTTCTGCCTTTTTTATATGAATAAATCACACTCAGTCAACCTCAGTGCATGCTTTTTTAAAAAATGTAATTTGCCAAGGGCCCATATTCAAAACAGATCTTTTTCTTTTAATTGAATTTGACAGAAGCAAATTATAAAATTTATTATCAGTAACATTCAGGAAAGCAAATGATGTGATTTATAATTAGGATGCATTAACCTCCAGAAAGAAGTCAAAATTGGATTGTAGGAAAGACTGAAGGAGTTGAAAAGCAGTTTAAAGCCCTGTTGTACAGTTCTATAAAGATATTGTCAGTTGGTGTGGTTATAAATTGACAAGTAATAGAAATGAACAATTTTTGATTCTTACACTCATTTAATTATACAATCTCTAAGAAGTGTGGTGTTTTTGCAAATAAACACTCAATCTGTGGTTATAGTAAAGCTACTTTGCCAACAAGGAAAAAAATAATTTTTTTTTTTTTTTTACAAATGTGTTTCACAAACACTGTTAACAGGATAAACTCTACCTGGTTTTTTAAAAAATGGATAGAAACAAATAAAAAATGTAGCAAGATCTGTCTAGCCTATAAATATGGAATAAAAAAATGTAAAAAAAAAAAAAAGGTGAAATCAAATAGTAAAAATGTCTCCTTTTGAGGGCTTAGGAAGCCCAGTGACCTAAAAAAATTATATGGCTGCTCGTTAGTCTGATCTACTAATGCCAAGCGGTGGTATCTAAAATTAAATAAAATTCCAATTCTTTTTTAAAGATTTTATTTATTTATTTGACAGAGAGAAATCACAAGTAGATGGAGAGGCAGGCAGAGAGAGAGAAGGAAGCAGGCTCCCTGCTGAGCAGAGAGCCCGATGCGGGACTCGATCCCAGGACCCTGAGATCATGACCTGAGCCGAAGGCAGCGGCTTAACCCACTGAGCCACCCAGGCGCCCCTAAAATTCCAATTTTATTTCATTCTTTCTTTTTCCCCCCCTGAGGAAGATAAATTTAATTTTTTTTTATTTTCTATTTGAGTATGTTCCACACAATGTTATGTTAGTTTCAGGTGCACAATATAGTGATTCAGCATCTGTCTACATTATTCTGTGCCTTTTATTCCCATGCTTTATTCATCCCATAAAGTGGAAGTCTGTACTTCCCACTTCCCTCCACCCATTCTGCACACCCCCTCACACCCCTCCCTTCTGGCAACCATTAGTTCTCGTATTTATAGGTTTAATTCTGCTTTTATTTGTATGTTTATTCATTGATTTGTTTTTTAGACTCCTAAATATAAATTAAATCCTATGTCTTTCCCAGCCTGACTTATTTCACTTAGCATACTACCCTCTAGGTCCATCTGTGTTGTTGCAAATGGCAAGATCTCATCCTTTTTATGGCTATGTAGTATTCCATTGTGTGTATGTATGTGTGCGTGTATATATACACACCTCACATCTTCTTTATCCAATGATCTCACTCTTAGGAAAAGAAGTGGAAACATAGTTTTAATTAGAGTGATAGTGTCTAACTTAGAGTTGCCACTAATATCTGACGCCTGTGAACCACTGTAACCATTAGCAATTTGAATTCCAGGTAAAAGAGGATAAAGAGAGAAAAAAGGCTAGAATTAAGATCTCACAAATTTTAAGGTCTACATATGACATTGACAGACAAATAAATATACAAACACTTTAATGGTATATCATTGGGTAAAAATCACTTTGATCAAATTACTTTGATCACTAATATATAAATATTGTCAGTATAGGTATTACTGTTTTTTTGGACAGCCTCCTTCTGCAAAAATGATACACATGGTATTTATTCTGGGAACTGCCTTTCTTTCTTAACATGGTAGTTCCCCTTTTTTTCTATGTAAGGGCTTGGTCTAAGGTTGTTTGGTAAGAATGAGTAGTAAGATACTAGTTTACTTCCATATGGATAAAACTCCCAGCCACACCTGTGGGTACTATACCATTGCTTAAATGAACACTGACAAACCTGTGTATTACACAGATATCATACCACTTTATGGTCTGTTATTATTGTATATTCCCGAAAACAGCTCTGTCTGTGGGTTTGGTGTTAGTTTTCTTAGATTACAGTCATAGCTATTTAACAACAGAATAATATCCCCAAAGCTTTTATGAAATATATTACATTATTTAAAAGACCAGACAATGCCCTGATAATCTTACAGCTATAGGGAGAAAAAATGCAATTAATCGTATTGACAAAGAAGATTGAAAAGATTAACTCAAGTACACTTTTTAGAGTAATGACATGGCAAGAGAAATAAAAAGAAAATAAAAATTTAAATTTCTGTTCCAGTTTTGCAATATAATAACCAGAGAGCCGAATTAAAAGAAATAAGTGTGAGGTCAACTGGCATTTATCCAGGTTGAGGGTCTACCAGAAAACAGCTCTAGAACTGACATATTTAACACACTGTAAAAATATTTTCTTGAACACATCTTTAGTATTTATTTTTATGAGACATTGTGTCAGAATTGACTCAATACTTCAGCATTGAATTTGAGCCTGTTAAATCTTAATGACTGCCATGTGATGTCCTATCAAACCATCTATAAAACATAACTAGCTATTCATGGCCAAATACATAGTAACCTAATTTCCAAAAATTATGAGGCCATATAGTAAGATTCAAAATATAGATGTAGGCAGGTTGAAAGACGCATTGTATATTTTCATAGTATTATAAAAGCTAAGTGTGTTGGAAATTGCTGTTCGGTGCCTGAGCATGCCTGGAGATGAGTGTTTTGAACTCTTTAACGGCTGAGTAACTGGTAATGTAGTCAGAAAACTAGGTTAAGCCAATCCTTGGTTGTTAGCTGGCTGGCCTCATGCTTGTTTAAGGTCTCCTAAAAACTTTTGTCATAATGTCATTTTGTAAAATAATAATGAAGTATGTTAAAAATTACTATGTTGGCTGTGAACCCAAACGATAATTCTTCCCATAGTTCTGAGACATTTTCCTCACAAGAAGAAAACAAACCATTTAACCTTTTCCTTGAGTATCACAGACCTATTTGACTCCCCTCAGTAGGATATTATCTAGCAACTTTGAAGTACATGGTTCAAATGGAATTACTCTAATAACAGTTTGTGCAAGGTCCATGTGGGTATGTCTCATCTAACTTGATTATTCTCCTTAGATTCAAAATTATAGTCTGCAAATTGAAAATTATATATAGCTTTTGCAAAGCGAGACCATAATTCTAGGCTTTTACTGTTTTTATTTTTTTCATTCCCAATAAATCACACTCGAAGTAGGCCTGACACTGGACTGTCCTTTAGCATCCAGGAAAGCCCTAAGTCAGATGTTGACGGAGTTCCACCATTTAGGTTCTCAGCAGACCTTGAGACTCCTCTGAAAATTTGTGCACATCCCTCCTCTTTACCCCTGGAAAATAAACTCTAGGCCAGTATTGATCAGCTCTCTTCTCTTGCCTGAAGATCCAGGTTTTCACCAGAGCACATCCTTCCCAATTAGCCTTGCTTCTTTCATATCTCAGTAAGGGTCAGGCTATAATCCATGCCAGAAAGGGGTGGGGGTGGGCCTCCACTATCGGTGAGGTTTACTGTACCCACTTTATGTCTCAGATGTCCTATGGGCTACTTAAATTACCTTCCAGAGTAGAAATTTACAGTTGTGAGTCACAATGCATTGGGGGAGACTCATTGCCAGCATTTTTAAGCGGGGTGGGATGGGTTAGACTAGCAAAGGGGAGGAGAGGAGGGAGGAAGGGCTCCGGGGGAGGAGGGGGGCGGATAGAAGACACTGAGAGGTCCAGTTTAAATACGCTGGTCAGGAAGCTTTCAGTGATGGTTTGGATATGGTGGAATTTACAGTCTGCCGTCTGAAAGCAACTGTCCTCCAAGAGTAATCTTCAGGCTCCGTCAGGTAAACAGAAGGGTCCTCTACGGCCATACCACCCTGAATGCGCCGGATCGCGGAAGCTAAGCAGGGTCGGGCCTGGTTAGTACTTGGATGGGAGGTAAACAGAAGGGTCCTAGAGCTCAATGGGTTTGAGAAATTCGGGTTGAAAAAAAGTTCAGCTTTTTTTTATTACGTGATTTTGGGGTTCTTTAAATATACAGGAAGGCACTGTGTAGAGCCATGCACTATTTCCTGAACTTGACTGAAGGCGTGACAGTCATGGGAATGAAGATGATAGTAGTAGGGCTTATCGAACATGTGCTTGGTGCCGGGCTCTGTGCGGATTGCTTTCTGTGTATGCTGTCCCCCTACATTCCCCCATGTGGTGTGGCATATGAGGGGCAAAGAGGCACGGGGCCAGTCTCTGGGAATGGGGGTACTAGTAGGCTAATAGGACTCAGAAGGAAGAGAGTTTAAGAGGAAGGATACTAAATTCAGCCTTGGATGGACTGAGCCTGAGATGCTTTGGGGATCTCCAGGCCTGGAGCTCTAGAGCTCAGGAGAGATGGAGGGGCACATTTGGACATTGTTGTCCCTAAAGTGCTCTTTGAAAGAAAGTGACTATGGAGACTATAAATTTAGTAAGGATGGCAAAATAAAGTGAAGAACCTGGTACACAGCAGAGAGCAGAGATGTACAAAATCTAGCCTGTTGCAACAAACGTTTGAGAGCTCTTAAAACCCATCTGGAGAACAGGGAACCTATTCTGAGTCCTATGTCTCCTCTCTCCAGATATATTTATAAATGTTTGTAGATTTGTTATCTCTTCCACCTGTAGTATCCTCATGCTGATTTGGCAGTTCTGTGGAATCTATGTCCTGTTGTGTTCCTCTGTCACTTTAGGTTTATTTGCTGAGAACACTAGTGTGTGACTCGCATTGTGGGGTTAATGTTAACCCTTGTTGAGGAAGCTTAAGCACACAATTTATATATTCTCACCAAGAAATGGGTCAGATTCATGAAACTTGTTTGCCTCTAGGTATCTGTTAATTTCAGAATAACGGCCCATAATTTAGAAGTAAGGCCTTCTGATACCTTTTTTTCAATTACCTTTTTTTCTCGTTTAAAAATAATACATGCCTGTTGTTGGAAATAGCCCCATAAATATCTTAAATCTACGCATTATTTCACAGCTGTGTTCCTTGTTTTACATTGATGAGTTTGTTTTAGTAGCACATCCAAATTGTTAGAATCAGAAGGTCAGTGAGGTAAAATTAAAACAAGTACTTTAGAAGATTGTAAACACAGAATAAATTTCAGCCTCATGTAAATGAGGTGTGATTTCCATAATAAAGCCATTATTATTGTCACTGGTGCATAGCAATAAAGTCAGGGCTGCAATTACAAAGAGAAGAAATAATACAGCACCATACTTTCTTTAAAAATGGCAATTAAATTCATTGAAATCATATTTTCCACTAAAAAATAAAAAGATTTTATGTATTCTCAATGGAATCTACAAAATCCCGGAAGTAGACTTTCTTAATGATAGCGGTACTAAATGACACATCCACTTGCTGATTTTTTTTCCTTTCCCCAAGTAATTTCTTTTACTAAAAGACTTTTCAGACTACTTTGTCTACCACATTAATGACTCTTTGCTAATTTAAGTGTTTAAATTAAGTACTTTGAGAATTTGATTTTTTTTCCTCTCTGTCATAGAACTTCATCTTAACACAAGCCTGCCTTTTTAAACATGGCCTTTAAAAAAAAAAAAAAAACTGTAGTAAAATATACATAACACAAAATTTACCATTTTAACCATTTTCAAATTTATAATCCAGTGGCAAAAAGTACATCCACAATGTTGTGCAATCATCAGTCCATCTGTTCATTGCGAGAAGTTTTTCATCAACTCAAACATAAACTCTATGCCCAATAAACAAACTTCCTATTCCCCATTTCTCCTAGCCCTGGTGACCTCTCTTCTACTTTCTGCCTAGATGAATTTGCCTACTTGAGGCACCTCATAAAAGTGCAACCATACAGTATTTGTCCTTTTGTGTCTAGCTCATTTTAAGATAATATTTTCAGCGGTGCCTGGGTGGGCTCAGTGGGTTAAGCCTCTGCCTTCAGCTCAGGTCATGATACCGGGGTCCTGGGATCGAGCCCCACATCAGGCTCTCTGTTCCACGGGGAGCCTGCTTCCTCCTCTCTCTCTGCCTGCCTCTCTGCCTACTTGTGATTTCTGTCTGTCAAATAAATAAATAAAATATTTAAGAAAAAAAAAAGATAATGTTTTCAACATTCATCCATGTTGCAGCACATGTCAGAATGTCATTCCTTTTTTGAAGCTGAGTAATATTCCATCGTGTATATACCGGAGCAAGCATTTTCACTGCAAACATTTTCACTGCATAATTAATAGGCCATAAGGCAATTTGGCCATAAAAGATAAAGTCATGAGAAAGAAAAGAGGAGCTTCATTAAAAAGGATATCATGAAATATGAAAAGTGAATGACAAAATTTAAAAAGATTTTATTGTGAAATATGAAACATTTGGATACATTTTATTTATTTATTTATTTATTAAAAGATTTTATTTATTTATCTGACAGAGATCACAAGTAGGCAGAGAGGCAGGCGGGGGGGGGGGGGGGAAGCAGGCTCCCTGCTGAGCAGAGAGCCCGATGTGGGGCTCCATCCCACTGGGATCATGTCCTGAGCTGTAGGCAGAGGCTTAACCTACTGAGCCCCCCAGGCACCTCTTATTTATTTATTTTTAAGTAGGCTCCATGCCCAACATGGGACTTGACCTCTAGGAAACTGATATGATTTTCATTAAGTGTGGCATTAATTTTCATTGTACTGAATGGAAATCACAGTAGCTGTTAAACAACAACACGCCCCTCCCCCTTCATCACCACCACCCACTCCGAAACAGCCCTTCTCATGTGGTAGTTACTCTACGCCCCAACGAGGATAAAGGTACCTGCTCAGTGGTGGATTAGGCATAAAGTTGATGAAGTTTAAGTTTTAGGGCCTCTCTCTTGCATAAATCCCCTCTAAGATTCAATACCTAATTTTGCTTTGGCAATTCTTATTTTTTAAAGTAGGCCCTGCAAGTTTTATAAACTTCAGGCCCACAAAATCTGCATTTGTCTCTGGATATGTTTCT
Organism: Mustela nivalis; assembly: GCF_964662115.1. Taxonomy (NCBI): domain Eukaryota; kingdom Metazoa; phylum Chordata; class Mammalia; order Carnivora; family Mustelidae; genus Mustela; species Mustela nivalis. Next base: position 66,894,309 of record NC_139022.1, on the reverse strand, counting down.
TCTATCTGAAATCGTGTACTCATCATTGTTGTACTGCTGGGAAACCAGCCTGGGATCTGTTGTTCAGTATACTGAGTTATTTATGACTGGCTTTCTTCCTTGCAGAGTTTCTGGTCTGGGGTGCCAAGCTACCACACTTTTCTGCGGAGTTCCAGAGAAACCTAGGCCATGGGTGTTTCTAGTCAGTCCCAGTATGCTCTCTTGGCTCTCCCGCTGAGCTTTGTCAGCACACGGCACTTGTTTGGCTCTAGGCACTTTAGAGGAACATGCAGGCCAAATTTTGAAAATCGGGTTCCTAGTTGTTCATGCAAAATACGCATGTCCTTTTGTACTCTGCACAGAGCCATAAATAGAATTTTGTACTTACACAGTGGGAACAAAGAATGCAACTGCTAGACTTGATATCTAATCTTTAAAAAATTTAATAAGCATAGCATAGGAAGTTTCCTAAATATTAGGGTATCTTGTCATAAGTAAAAATGAGCCTCTGGCCTTTCATCAAATTGTATGATTTCATTAAACAAAAATAAATTTTTATAAAATATAAATAAATCTTAATATATTCTTTCCTGTTCTGCTGCAAGGCATTAATGACAAAGGAATTATTTATCTGTATAAACTATGTCTTTAAAAAAAAAAAAAGATTTTATTTATTTATTTGACAGAGAGAGGGAGAGCAAGCACAAGCAGGGGAGCAGTAGGCAGAGGAAGAGGGCAGGGAGCCCAACGTGGGGCTCCATCCCAGGACCCCAGGATCATGACCTGAGACGAAGGCATTTAACTGCCTGAGACTCCCAGGTGTCCCAGACTGTGTCTTATTCTTATTTTCTCTGTGAAGTTATAATAATAACTCAGACAATTCTATATTCTTTATGAAGGACCTATTTTGGGAAGATAGCAGCATAGTGTCCTCTTAAACTCTTTTTTCTCCTCAAAAAAGAAAGAATGCTCAGTTTCCCTGTTCCACCTCCCCTACCCCATTCCCTTTTCCTCCTTTCTCTTCTAGTGCTTTTCCTTTCTCTTCCCTCCCCAAAGAATCCCATCCTAAAACCATCCTCACAGTTACCATCTGCAGACAGGTCTTAAAGAATGGAATGCAGGAATCTCGTTCATTGCAAGGGGGACATCTATTGGGGGGGGTACAGCCCCACATGAGGTATCAAAACCCACATGTGCAAGGGAGGGGATTGTGATTGTGACCAGGAGAGACTGGTCACAATCAAATAGGGCAGTTGATCAAATAGGTAAATATATTAAGAATAATGAGAAATAGATTCCTTTTTTTTTTTTTAAGATTTTATTTATTTATTTATTTGACAGAGAGATTGAGGCCACAAGTAGGCAGAGAGGCAGGCAGAGAGAGAGGAGGAACCAGTCTCCCCGCTGAGCAGAGAGCCCAATGTGGGGCTAGATCCCAGGACCCTGAGATCATGACCTGAGCCAAAGGCAGAGGCTTAACCCACTGAGCCACCCAGGTGTCCAAGAAATAGATACAACAGATAAGAGATTTATGAAAATTAAAAGGAAGAAAATTAGGATTAACCCTGTGGTTTTGGATTGAAATTAGATGTATTGGTGTGAACTGGTGCTGATGTTCATTTTATAGAGATAGATCCAGTGATCTAGATGTAAAGATCTAGATGTGTGTGTGCGTTCATACATGAACCTCCATATATTCTCTAGCTCTGTCTGCTGGGAAGGTTTAGGGGCAGAAACACTCCAATAATTATGAGCATACCTAGCACCCAGTCTTGGTTTCTAAATGCCATTCTCCCCAAAAAGAAGCCAGAACTGGATCAGGGAAGGTACAAGAGGAGTTTGAAACATCTTGTTGGACCATTGGGGCACCTGGGTGGCTCAGTGGGTTAAAGCCTCTGCCTTCGGCTCAGGTCACGATCTCAGGGTCCTGGGATCGAGCCCCACATCGGGCTCTCTGCTCAGTGGGGAGACTGGTTCCTCCTCTCTCTGCCTGCTTCTCTGCCTACTTGTGATCTGCCAAATAAATAAATAAATAAAATAAAGTCTTAAAAAAAAAAAAAAAAAGAAAGAACGAAAGAAAGAAACATCTTGTTGGACTTGAAATCAAGGAAGTCCTTCCAGAATGGTGAGGACATAACAAAAGGCTCAGAAACCATCTTGCCGGGGCTTCCATTAGTCAAATTTAGGATAATTTGGGACATCAACATGAAAATAATGGATAGTAACCCATTAAGTACATATGAGTCCATGTTTTAAAAATAAATAAATGAGGGCAGTTCTATTTTCAACATTTTGAGCTGCCCTATGACCCAGCTATTGCACTATTGGGTATTTACCCTAAAGATGCAAACGTAGTAATCCAAAGGGACACGTGCACCCGAATGTTTATAGCAGCAATGTCCACAATAGCCAAACTATGGAAAGAACCTAGATGTCCATCAACAGATGAATGGATCAAGAAGATGTGGTATATATACACAATGGAATACTATGCAGCCATCAAAAGAAATGAAATCTTGCCATTTGCGACAACATGGATGGAACTAGAGCGTATCATGCTTAGTGAAATAAGTCAAGCAGAGAAAGACAACTATCATATGATCTCCCTGATATGAGGAAGTGGTGATGCAACATGGGGGCTTAAGTGGGTAGGAGAAGAATCAATGAAACAAGATGGGATTGGGAGGGAGACAAACCATAAGTGACTCTTAATCTCACAAAACAAACTGAGGGTTGCTGGGGGGAGGGGGTTTCGGATAAGGGGGTGGGATTATGGACATTGGGGAGGGTATGTGCTTTGGTGAGCGCTGTGAAGTGTGTAAACCTGGTGATTCACAGACTTGTACCCCTGGGGATAAAAATATATGTTTATAAAAAATAAAAAATTAAAAAATAAATAAATAAAAAATAAAAATAAATAAATGAGTAAATTAAACATTCGATAAAGAAAGAGGTATTTATCCAGTTTCAAAGCAATCCCATATGAATACTTAATAATCACAAAGGAAAACAGACTAACTTCACAGTGGAGACGTATGCAGCCACTACCTTAATCAAGTGACCTGAATGAGTCGCCCAAGTCATGGGACGAATTGAATTTTTGTGCTACCCAACGGAATGCTATAAAAAGAGCCCAACCTTCCTTCTGTGATTTCTGCCAAACTTTATAATCTGAATCACAGGAAAACATCACATGAACTCAAATTTAAGGACTCTCTACAGGAAAAACTGACCGGTAGTCTTCAAAAGTATCAGCCTTCAAATTCAAGTACACCCAGGTAGTGTTTGGGATTAAAGGAGAGGTAGAAGCATGTCAGCCAGACCTTTCTGCTACAAAGGAGCTGATGGAAACAATGGACAAATCTTGAGTGGGATCTGAGGATGGCAGTAATAGATCAGCATTAATTTCCTGGTTTGGTGGTCCCATTGTGTTTATGTAGGAGAATGTCTTTGTAGAAAATAGACATTAATGTTTTCAGAGAGGAAGGGCACCCAGGTGGCTCAGTTAGTTAAGTGTCCGACTCTTGGTCTGGGGATTCTGAGTTCAAGCTACATATTTGGTGTAGAGATTATTACTACTAATCATAATAACAAACTTTAAAATGTTACTTTAAAAAATATATTAAAACATGGAGTATTTGGAGAGTGATGCAGGATTTAGTTGGCAACTTTAAAGTGGTTCAGTAAGAAAACAAACCTGTGTGGTCAAACTGTACTGGCGGCTCTTCTAAAAGGTCGAGAATGTTTCAAAATAAAAGCTTTAAATTGCTAAGGTTGGGTTATTTGATTCTTCTGATTTCCAGAGGACATGTAGATTCCAGGCAGTAAGTGGTAATGGTGGGTGTATATGGACCTTGAGGTCTCTCCTAAGAGTTGTCAGTGTGGTCCATCCTTTTGTCTTTCAACAGCTTGAAATGTGCTTATTTGTAGCTACTATGATCTGATTCACTTTCCAAATCTTATATTGCTTGTGATTTCAATGTTAAAATCCCCTTTTTAAGGTTATTATTCTATAACGCACATGTCAATGACAAAAGACAAGGGTAATGAAGTCCTTGGCCCTGAAGAAATCTGTCCTGAAAACTACTGATATAAATGGCATGAGAAACAATGGGTAGACTAAACTCAGTGTTGGTGATAGCAAACCCATCACTTCATCTTTGCTCTAATGTTAGCTATAAAGTTTGGTGTCTTTTCTGTTAAAAGGAGAGAGAGAGAGAGAGAGAGAGAGAGAGAGATGAGTATATTCTTTGCCATGATACACAAACTAGTATTTGTATCATTTCTGTTTTAAAATGTCGGGTTAGGAGCACCTGGGTGGCTCAGTCAGTTAAGTGTCTGCCTTCCGTTCAGGTCCTGATCCCCAGGTCCTGGCTTTGAGTCCTGCCTCATACTCTCTGCCAGCAAAGAGCCTGCTTTTCCCTCTCCCTGGGCCTGCCGCTCTGCCTGCTTGTGCTCGCTCTCTATCTTTGTCTCTCTGTCAAGTAAATAAATAAAAATTTTAAATAAATTTTTAAAAAGTGGAGTTAAACTACTCTAATTTCGGGAGCACACCACTGCCTGCCTTTTCCTGGTGGAGAGCGCTTCAGGGGGATTTACCTGGGGTTGAAATGTGATTGCATCTCTGTAATTGTTCATGGCGCTTCCTGAACAGTCCAGCAGGTGGTAGTCTAGGAGAGGCACAGTTCTCATTCTTCCCCCCCCCCCCACCCCCCTTGCTTACCAGCAAAACAGAAAAAACGTAGACTCAGCAACGTGCCTTCTCCTCTCTGGCAAAAGAATGGGATTTCCAAGGTTGTTCTTTCAAAATGGGTACTTCGGCATACACAAGAAGAAGTATCACAAGAAGAGAGCCAATATGAATCTGTGTGTTTGTGTGTATGTGTGACTATGCAGTATACCAAAGCTCAAAAAATATATATATTTTTTAATTTCTAGAAATTCCACTGGTTTTATATCTCTTTGGCCTGATTTCTGTGACATGGCTTTGGGGAGGCCTGCACATGGCTTACAGACACTTCTGGATGTTGGTCCTCTTTGTCATTTTCAACAGTCTGCAGGTAAGCTTACAATCTGATTATTGACGGCACATGTATCCTCGCGAACACCAGACCTGGAGTTTCAATGTCAAGGAATCAAGTGTCAACTCTTAGATGAATTCTTAAACACACCATGCAGAGTTGTAGAATAAAATGATGGGGGGGCTAAATCTTTAATAACTGAAATACAGCTGGGCTTCTAACTTGCTGATTATACAGGTAGAGAAGACATAAAATATTTACCCTCCTTTATTTAGAGAATATCTAGGTAACTACAGAAAAATATTTCTCTTTCAGCAGGATTGATGTTTATAAACTTTTCAGGTGGTAGCCATGGAGGACCTGTGCACATATTTGGATGGTGGCTGTATCTAGAAGTTAGATCAATTGAGGAGTGAAATAGACACCAGTGTTCAAGCAGTCCACTCTCAAGTGAAATGAGAGTGGTTTGGTTCACTGAAAAATGATTGACATCCTCTAAGTCTGGCAATGCCCAGCTTAAATTAGTTTTGTGAGCGTGCTTGGATAGCATAACTAGAAATTATATAACTGGAGCAAAAATTAAAGCTGACTTTTTTAGTGCTTTTGTTAAAATGGAAAAAAGTTGTACCCTGAAATTAACAAATGGAACAAGTGAACTCATTTTCCTTACTTTCCAAAGTGAAAAGGTCTGTCCTGGACCAAAATAATTTCTTGAATTTACCAAAGATATCTCTAAACTCAAGTCCCTCTTTTGACCACCATCTTGCCAGGAACATGTGTAGAAAAAACATGTAGAAAAACATGTGTTCTACACATGTGTAGAAAAAACATGTGTATCATTGGGATGATAGCATACAACTAAAATAAGACTCAAAGCAAATTTCGGTTTAATTTTAAGGTGATGATTTAGTTAGTGACACCCTCTCTTCCAGCAGGATGCCTAATCAAATCATAATATGGACTTAGGAAGGGCAAAAATACAAAGTAACTTGGAAGTTTGGCATCAAGTCGACACAAGTAGATACACAGACATCTCTTTATAGCCATAGTGAGAATCAAGTGCCTGCTCCTAGCACACTGTGTTCGTGCTTCCCGTACCAGGATGAAGGTGACAGGCCTGCTCCACGAGAATGTGATGATTCAAGAGAGTAAACAGTCACTAGTGAGAGCACACTGTGGCAGGTGCTGTGCAAACAAAATGTTGTTAAGAGCTGAGTGAAGGGCCTGTTTATTCCCACCTGTGCTGGTCTTTGAGATGAGCCCCAGAAGTGAGCCATTCAGGTCAGAGGCCCTGTCTGGTCACCTTTGAATCCCTAAGACCTAGGGGAGCCAGCACCAAGGTTCCCACTGACAGCCTGCAGATGTATTATTTGGTGAATCCACAACAGTACACTGAACAGTGTTTTAAGTAATTTAATATTTGTGGCAGACCTTTAAAATTGAGAAATTTCACATAAAAACTTGAATTTCTGACTTTTCTTTAATGGCAGTACCTGCTTGGCAGCAGTTCTCCAGTCATAAGTAGATGCTGCCCCCCTTGAAATGGGGCATGTGACCTTAAAAGACGTGATCTACTACATTCATTCATTTCACCTGCCCTTGAGTTTGTGACACCTTTAATGCCGATTAACTAAGTGGAGAGTGTAGGGTTAGAGATGGGTATTTCAGGCAGGGAAACAGCATCAGCCTGGGCAGTGCAATGGGAAATCTTTGCCAAGATTTAACAAAGAACTGGGAGGAGTGTGGGAAGAAGAAGAGCTTTGCAGTTAGGAAGGTAGTCCTGGGAGCAGACACAGACATGGTAGGTTAAGCTCCACGCCATGTTACCATGCTTGGGATGGGATGTTAAACTTCAGCTTTTCAGCAGTGGGAAGCCATCAGAGTTGGAGTTTTTGTTTGTTTCGTTCTGATTTGCTTTTTATGTTTTGTGAGTTTTTAAATTTTTTAAATTTTGGTTAAGAATGACATCTATATACTACTTTTTAGAAAGGTAGCTGGAAACCGTGAGGAAGGTATTGAAATGTGGAACATCTCCAGTTGGGTGGGCTACTATCATATTCTAGCCCATAACGCTCTAGTGGCATACCTGGGAATAGAGAGTAGGTGACAGCTTTGAGGGCTATAGAGGTAACTATCAATGCAATTTGATTTACCGATGAAATATAGGAATGTAGAATATGAAAGAACAACTCAGGGCACCTGGGTAGCCCAGTTGGCTCTTGATTTCAGCTCAGGTCAGGATCTCAAGGTTGTGGGATGGGTCTCTATGTTGAGGACAGAGTCTGCTTGAGATTCTTCCCTCCCGCACTCACTCTCTCTCCACCTCTCTCAAATAAATAAAATCAGAAAGAAAGACAAACAAATGCCTGTCTCAAGGCAAATGCCTGGGAACCCACACCTTTAGTCAACATGAAGATCAGATCCAGCACAGGGTATTAGGAAATAGGCAGTAAGTTTGGTGAGTTGGCAAGATGTGGGAGAGATTAGTAGTGCTACCAATATTTTAGGGGTGCCTGGGTGTCTCAGTAGGTTAAACATCTGCCTTTAGCTTTAGTCATGACCCTGGGTCCTAGGATCAGAGTCCCGATTCCCGCGCTCCGCTCAGTGGGGAGCCTGCTTCTCCCTCTCCCTCTGCCTGTCGCTCCCCCTGCTTGTGTTCTCTCTCTCTCTCTCTCTCTCGTCTCTCTCTCTCTCTCTTGCACTCTCTCTGACAAATAAAATCTTAGAAAAGAAAAGGGCTACCAATATTTTAGTTAACTGGGTACTGGAAGAGAGCTAGTGAAAGAGATTGTTAATGAAAGGGAACCAGGTTAGAATAGTTTGGAGCTGCTGGTAGAAAAGAAAGCTTCAAAAGAAAACAATACAAAATCTGTCCAGTGTAGTGAAGATAACTAGGATAGAGCTGAGGGCAGTGTAGTCTAGCGCAGTGCTCCCTGACTGTGGTTTGCATCAGAATCACATGGACAGCTGGCTGAAACACAGACTTCCTGATCCAGGAGGTCTGGGCAGACCCAAGAGTGTGCTTTTGTAACAAGTTCCCAGATGATGCTGATTCAGCTGGTCTAGGAACCACAGTCTGAGAACCAGTGCTGTAGTAAAGCATGATCCTAACTCCACCAGCCCATCTTACCTGGTTGACTCCGGCTGAGTCATGGATACAAATTGTTTTCTACTTTTACTTACTTCATCTATGAAATGGGAATAAAAACTACTTAGGATTATGGTATGATTTAATTAAGGGGCATAACAAATACAAAGCAATTGTAGATAACTTCACATATAAGGAATAGTTACCTTTATTCAGGAAGTTTAATGAAGAATAAAGAGAAAGGAATAACTTAGGAAGGATGTTTGACTGATTCAAAGGAGATTTGTTTTGTTTCACTTGTGAAAAGAACTAACAAAGAAGGAGAAACTGACAAGTGGGGGAAAGACTCTGCTGGGGCCAGATCACAGACAGGGCAGGAAGAACAGAAGGGATGGAGGGTGGAGGTATTTCTCAGGCTGGGAAAGGAGGGGAAAAAAAGATAAACATGGAAAAAAACCACTTTAAATCTGGAAGTGTGGAAAGTTGGATTTTGCATCTAATGCCATCTCTTTTCTCTGAAAGTCAGGAAGCAAGGACATTTGCTGAGAAAAATGGGTTGAAAGCTCGAGCTAAAAACAGTAAAAAGTATGGAGCAGCTTCTAGGCAGAAAGTAAATAGCAATGTATGGTGGGTTGGAAGATGGTCATGAGACAGACTGCTTATAGAGGAAACCATGGGCTTCAGTGGAGGTTAGACACCTGAAACCAGTGACTGAACCACTCAGCAGTAATTATAGAAATGTAAACCTTAAGGTAGAAATGGTAGCCAGTGTAAATTATCCATCCACCTACACACAAAAAAAGTCTGTTGAGCTCTTTAGTAAAAGAGAACTGTTGCAGTATGCCTGGGTGGCTCAGTCGGTTAAACGTCTGCTTCAGTCAGGTCATGATCCCAGAGTCCTGGGATCGGGTCCCACATCAGGCTCCCTGCTCAGTGGGAGCCTCCTTCTCCCTCTGCCTGCCGCTCCCCCTGCTTGTGCTCTCACTCTGATGAATAAAACCTTAAGAAACAGAGAACTGTTGAGCATTAAATGATATTTAATGGGGAGATGTAAAAAAAACCAGTATGATCTATTTCTTAGAGGAACTTAAAGCTAAGTATAAAAATGAAAAACGTTTCAAATCCACATATAATGAGCTTTATTCCATCTTTGTGGCACTATTGGAGCAATGAGTATATTCCTGGTACCAGTGCTCAGTGAATCATTCCTAAAAGGAATGTCTGTTAAGAAACAATTAAAAATATGATTTCACTAGTATTTATTAGGTTTCATTTGGTTTATAAACTGCTTCATGTCTTCAACTTGGGCATTTTCATGGAATGTGACTATATAGTAGTAAGATCTTCCAAGTATATCCCATGAAGCCTTAATGATTATTATTTTCTTTTTCTTTTTTCTTTCTTTTTTTTTTTTTTTTTTTTTTTTTTTTTTTTGCACTGGCCTTTGTATGTTTTTTAACTGGCTTTTGTCAACAACTGCAGCCACCAAAGTATATATCTTGTGCTTGGCTACTATATTTTGCCCAGAGGAGATTACTGCCTCATTTTTTATCCAGACTATTAATGTATGATAGATGCTCAAAGACTAATAGATAAAAGATATTTTTATAATATGTGAATAAATATGTGAATTTTCACATATTTATTTTTGACGCAGCTTTTAAAAGAGAATCTTTTTTTTTTTTTTTTTGAAGTAAACTCTACCCACAATGTGAGGCTCAAACTCGTGCCCCAAGTTCAAGAGTCATATGACTTACTAATTTTTGGGCCAGGTGCTCCCAAAGGAGAATATTTTAAATGTTTTTTTTTTTTTTTTTTCACTTGAGTATAGTTGACACATAATGTTACATTAGTCAGGTGCACAACACAGTGATTTAGCATCTCTCCACATTATGCTGTGCTCACAAGTGTAACTACTGTCACCATACAAGGCTATTACAGTATCATTGACTATGTTCTCTACACTGTGCCTCTCATTGCTGTGACTTCTTCATTCCGAAATTGGAAGCCTATAATTCCCACTCCCTTTAACCCATTTTGCCCATCCTTCCTCTCCCATCCTCTCTGGCAACCATCAGTTCGTTCTCTGTATTCATAGGTCTGATTCTACTTTTTGTGTGTTTTTTTATTCATATGGCATTTATCTTTCATAGTCTGCCTTATTTCACTTTGCATAATACTGCCTAGGTTTATCCATGTTATTACAAATGGCATAATATCATCCTTTTTTAAGGCAGCATAATATTTCATGTATGTAGATACTACACCATTATCCATTTGTCCAACAATGGGCATGTAGGTCTTCCATGCCATGGCTATTGTAAGTAATGCTGTAATAAACATAGGGGTGTATATTTTTCAAATTAGTATTTTTGTTTTCTTAGGGTAAATACCCAAAGTAGATTTATTGGGTTATATGTTATTTCTATTTTTAATTTTTCAAGGAACCTCCTTACTATGTTCCACAGTGTCTGTTCCCACCAACAGCATATGATGGTTTCTTTTTCTACGCATCTTCTCCAACACTTGTTATTTCTTACCTTTGTTATCGCAGCCATTCTGATGGGTATAAGGTGATATCTGACCGTGGTTTTGATTTGCATTTCCCTAATGATTAGTGATGTTATCTATCTTTTCACATGTCTATTGGTCATTTCTATGTCTTCTATGAAAAAAATCTATTCAAGTCCTCTGCCCATTTTTTTTTTTTTTTACTAAGTTCAATTAGCCAACATATGGAACATCATTAGTTTTTGATGTAGTGTTTAGTGATTCATTAGCTGTGTATAACAGCCAGGGCTCATAACATCACATGCCTTCCTTTATACGCATCACCTGGTTACTCCATTCCTCTATTCCCCTCCCTTCTGTAACCCTCAGTTTGTTTCCCAGAGTCCAGAACCTTTCATGGTTTGTCTCCCTCTCTGATTGTTCCCACTTCAGTTTTCCCTCCCTTCCCCCACGGTCCTCTGCACTATTCCTTATGTTCCAAATATGAGTGAAACCATATGATAATTGTCTTTCTCTGCTTAACTTACTTCACTTAGCATAATCCCCTCCAGTTCTGTCCATGTCAGTGTAATTGGTGGGTATTCATCCTTTCTGATGGCTGAGTAATATTCCTTTGTATATATGGACCACATCTTCTTTTATCCATTCATCTGTTGAAGGATATCATGCTCTGCCCATTTTTAAATAAGATTGTATTTTTGGGGGGAGGGTGTTGAGTTGTATAAGTTTTTATGTATTTTGGATATTAACTGCTTATTTGATAGATCATTTGCAAATATCTTCTCTCATTCAGTAGATTGGGGTTGTTTTGATTTGTTTTGTTTTGGTTTTTTTGTTGGTGGTTTCCTTCGCTATAAAAAAGTTCTACACACACACATACACACACACACATACACACACACACATACACACACATATATATTTAGTTCCAGTAGTTTATTTTTTTTTTTAAAGGGAATCCTAATCACTTGAAATATTATCAGGAATTTCTTTTCACTTTCTGAAGATTCAAAGTTGAGCTTCCAACCATCCAATACATTTGAGCCTTTAAGAAAATGTATATGCAGTACTTTATAATGCTTGATGGATACAAACACAAAGTGAGGTTAAGAAAAATTATCATTCTATATATGTCTGCTATTATTTTTATCGCTTAATACTCTTATTGACCATGGTGGCCACACCAGTGCAAGACTCACCTCTTCCCAGCTTTCTAGCCCTAGCACTGAAGGAGCTTATTCTCTAATAGGAAAATCCTATGCAGGACTTAAATTACCCTCACCTTGGATCACAGACAGTGAAGAAAACTGGTCACATGGTGACAGATACTCTGGCCAGGCCTGGGTCATGAGCAGACTCCATTAGTAGAAGGAGTTGAATTGATCTGCTCTATCTCACAAAACCACATAGAGTGGAATTCCCAGTAGAGGAAAGGATGCTTTTATCAATGAAAGGAGTGCAACAGTGGTAGGTAAGCTAATTTAACAGATAGCCACTATATGTATTTTCTAAATTTTCTTGTTCATTCATGTAAGTTTGGGCAAGGCCAAAAACAGCCGTTGTCAAACCACTGGGATACTTCATCTGTGTAGCCTCCGTTTATTATGAATATCCTTGGTATCTGTTATCTAACCAATGTCTCTGTACCCTCCCCCCAAAATCCCTAAGAGACCATGTTTAGTATGTTTAATATTTTTCTGATTCCCAGATCCAATAGCCATTATTTTTTAAAAAGTGAATTATTAAAGTATTATTTCTAAGGTTTGTGCTATTGTTTATACATCACAGCTTTCTTAGACTGTTTAGTTGAAGGTATATCCAAACTGTGTGATGATAATGGGAGTAATCACCAAGCTTGATACTCAGCTGGTAGGCGCTGTTCCAATCCTATCAGTTGTGAAAGTATTGAAATAGCGAGTGTTTTAACTTCATGCGTGTGTCTGGTTTCTAGCCACTTAAGCTAGGAGCATCCCCAGACTTCCAGCAGCTGAAAGACTAATGCTTACCCAGACAGGGAGCCTCCAGGAACCTAACTCCAGCTCTAGACCTGTGGCCAGCCCGATTGGTCAGTGTCTGTGTCACACTCATTAAACATTTTGCATATCATGCCCAGCTTAATTACGTTCTGAAGTATTTTCTATTTTTAACCTGAACGGCTTAAATACAGCATTTATTGCAATTTTCTTCTAGGACTTTCTCAATGACTAACAGCTTTTTTACATGTGTAGGGAATCCCATGTAGAATAGCCAGCAATATCAGGCATGAGCTTCTTAAAGATGTTGGAAAACGAGTTTTTGGAGAAGATTCATACACATGGAAGAACCTTTCCAAAAACTGAAGTGCATTCTTGGAATGCATAAGCTGGCAAGGGAGCAGAACTTGACATAGTATCGGGATATGACACTTCTCAGTATGTGAATTATGAGACCACATTGTTTGGAGTCCCGTTTGACTGTCTCTCTGTAACTGGCTTTTACATGTTCGTTTATACAAGCATCTGGTCTCGAGATGTTCCCGAGATGTTCCCTGGCAGTATTTGAACCACTCGTTCTTTCAGAGTAGGGAGTCACAACATGGAGTCTGTAACTAAAAATATATAGCCTGTGTTCAAATTTAAGATCAGCTGGTTAAAATCATGTTTATTCCTAGCCCCATGTCTTCAAACAACTAAGTGGCCAGAAAATAAGTAACTTAAAGGTGGAAATCGTTTCTTCTACATTTTTATAGGTTTGTTTTTTGGGTTTTATTTTTATTACATTTTTTTTTTGACAGCCACTAGAGTGCTTTGAACATACAATACATCTTTTTTTTTTTTAAGATTTTATTTATTTATTTGACAGATCACAAGTAGGTGGAGAGGCAGGCAGAGAGAAAGAGGAGGAAGCAGGTTCCCCACTGAGCAGAGATCCCAATGCGGGTCTCAATCCCAGGACCCTGGGATCGTGACCTGAGCTGAAGGCAGAGGCTTTAACCCACTGAGCCACCCAGGCGCCCCGAGCCTTTTTTTTTTTTTTTTTTTTTTTAATTTGACAGAAAGATCACAAGCAGACAGAGAAGCAGGCAGAGAGAGGGGGGGAAGCAGGCTCCCCACTGAGCAGAGATCCCGATGTGGGGCTCGAACCCAGGACCCCAAGACCATGATCCAAGCTGAAGGCAGAGGCCCAACCCACTGAGCCACCCAGACGCCCCTAGAGTCTTTAAAAAATAAGATTTTATTTATCTGAGAGAGAGAGAGAGCACAAGTGGAAGGAGGGGCAGAAAGAGAGAGAGGGATAAGCAGACTCCAGACTCCATGCTGAGCGTGGAGCCTGATGATGAGCTCCATGTGGGCTCAGTCTCAAGACCCTGAGATCATGACCTGAGCCAAAAATCAGACACAACTGATTGAGTCACCCAGGCGCCCCAAAACTAAAGCCTTCCTTAATGCAGAAATCTTCCCAAATGAAATAATCCCTGAGTTATCCTAAGAACTGGAACATGTTTCTTTGTTCACAAAAACAAAGTTCATTGCAATTGGAATAGAAAATTAATAATCCTCCTTTAATGTTCTGTGAGCATTCCTATTTAGCATCCAGAGGGGTTCAGTGCAGGTGTCTGCTTAGATACAGTACATATTTAGTCTTGGCTGCTTCCTTTTGAGGATAAACAGCTCTTGGGAAATACACATTGTTAAATAATCAGTTACAGAGGACTAATTGTTTCAAGGCACTCCCTTTGCAATTGCTTTCCAACAGCCAACAGTAATAAGAAATGTCACTTTGTTTCCATTGGAGACTAGCACATGAACTATTCATGAAGAGTGGAAAAGCAATCTTCCCAGAAAACCCTGGAATAAACATGTTGAAGCCAGGGGAGGTTGGGACTCTCATTGATTTGTCCCAGAGCCGTGTTAAGTTCAGTGAGGAGAAAGGGGGGGGGGGGAGAAGGCTATACTCATTTTGTAGCGAGACATGCAGAGACTAATGAATGCCTGGTGTGCTCTTCAAAACATCCCAGAACATTTCTATAAGTTTACGAATGCATATACAGAAGCTAAGACAAGGAGGTGTATTTAAATTCTCTTGATTAGGTCATGCCACTGTCTAATGTTCCATAACATCTGGGCTTGTGAAACATCTTTGTGTTTTCCTGTAGTAAACTTCTTGACTCTATTTGACAATGAGTGACAGTGTCTTAACATTGCCTCCTCGTTACACCGGTGATTGGCCAGGGAGGGCTCTTTGAAGAGACTGCAGGATTTTTACTTTTGTTTGCACTAGATTCTGTCAATAAAAGTGTCAGGGTCTGACCTGCCAGTGGGTGTCTTCCATGAATACAGCTTTAGTAAGGAGAGGACTATATAACCTATCTTTTGACACCTGGCTCTATCCTTGCTAAGCAAAAGGTGCCTCCATTTCTCCTGCACTAATGCTTCCATTTCAGAGTTTTCTCTGTGCCTTCCGTGACCACTTTTATTCCTTTTTTTTTTTTTTTCATTTCAACCATGTAGCATGCTTTCCTGGACTGTGTGGGCCCTTATCTTACCAGTGAAAAGATCTAGCATACTCTCGTCCTTGAAACAGCAATCATACAAGAATTAGAGTAAACACACAATATACCTCCTTTTGTTACAACAGTTCCGGGAGAGGAAAGCAAACGGGGAACATTTGGGGCCATTTTTCACCTCATCATTTGGATTTTTTTTTTTTTACGACTTTATTTATTTATTTATTTATTTATTTATTTGACAGAGAGACAGCATGAGCAGAAGGGGGCATGGCAGGCAGAAAAAGAGGGAGAAGAAGGTTCCCCACAGAGCAAGGAGCCTGATGCAGGACCTGATCCCAGGATCCTGGGATCATGACCTAAGCCGAAGGCAGACTCTTAACTGACTGAGCCACCCAGGCATCCCAGTTCTTTGCCTTAGTATAATTCATAATTTTTCCAGAGTCTAAAATTTTATTATTCTTATAATACTTAATACTTAATCTTATAATACTCTTCTATCTTATATCTCTTATAATACTTAATCTTATTATACTCAAATATTGGGGTGAGAACAATACATGTATTTGTAAATACACTTTATATGCATATTTTATGGTAAAATTCAATGTTGAGCTTCCGGATGCAGTGGAATGAGCATGTAGTTAAGTGTCATGAAACCACTATTCTACCAAATGACTTGACATCTCTGAGTTTTAGTTACCTACTTTCCAAATGGAGGTAAAATTCAAAAATGTCCCAGATTTTGTCCTAAGGATTATGTAAAAATTTATGTGTGAAGATGTAATTTGTGGAGAGCCCAGTTGGCTAAGTCAGGTCAAGATCTCAGCTCGGATCAAGATCGCAGGGTCCTGGGATCTGGCCCAGCATGAAGCCTGCTTAAGATTCATGCTCTCTCTCTCTCTCTCTCTCTCTCCTTCTGTCCCCTGCCTGCCTGGTCATGCTCCCTCTCTCTCTCTCTCTCAAAAAAAAAAGAAAGAAAAGAAAAAGAATAACAGAAAACATTGCGTATGTATATACTTTGTAAAGTACATGTTTTATAAACACAAAATACTATAAAAGAATAAATGGACAAAAAGTAATGGTTATCTCAGGAACTATATAAAGACAAATGAGAGGCCAAAGAGAAGAGATTTGTAAGCTTGGCCTTTAAATCCTCTCCAAAGCCACTGATTCTGCCCATGAATGATCTCATGCACACACTCCTAGGTACTCCATTCATGCAGGAGCCAAAGTTCCCCTGTGTCTACCATCACAGCATTTATCTTACAGCGTGAATCCATTGTAGTCACTCATCTGCTTTAAAAAGTGTGTGACAAATGCCTTCATGTTCTAGCAGGTAACTTACGTGAGTGATGTAAGCTTACTGCGAGACTGCAGGGTTTGGTGGGGATGGTAGGACTGGAGAGCACAGACCCTCCAAAGAGCATGCAAATGAGGAAAGCAGATGTGTGGGCCAAGCAAAAGCTTTTCCAGGGGAAATTCCCTGGGTACAGTAGAACCTGGCTTTCATCAGGCTTTGTGATGGTCAGTCTGTTTATGGTTTGTCCCCTCTCTTGGGGCAAAGCAAAAGTTTGCTTGGGAGATCCAAGGGACGGAACTTAAAACCTCCTGTATTAACTGGAACTCCTCCTCTGTGGCAGTCTTTGGACTCTGATTCTTCATTCTCTGCAGCTGTGAGACTGCTGCATTCTCTGCTTGGCTTTTTTAGACTCCGGGGCACTGTACTCAAGCAGCTTCTTAGCCTTTCATCCCACACATAGGCAGTTTTGGAACTGGCAGATGCCTTTGTCGTTCCCTCTTTTGCTTTGGAATCTTGGCTCCCCAAGTCCTGGATGCCTTAGTAGATTTGAACCCTATTTTTTGTGTGTCCCCCAACCTAGTCAGATTGCTGCGACCCCCAGGTTGCGTCTTTCTGTTTTGCCTCCAGGCAGCTCACTTTGAAATGGAAAATTCCCTAAAAGGGGGAAAGGTAGGGGAAGGCAATTAATGTAGGGCTCCCGCCTCCATGGGATTTGCTTCTGTACAGGATCTTGGCCCCTCAGGTACTGGCTGTTGGATGGCTTTCATTTGCTATTTTGTTACTAGGTTTGTGTTGTTTTATTATTGTATATGTGCGTCTCTTAATTGTAGAATTGCACTCAGTGAGGGTTAATCTGATATAAATTCCATCAGAGCCAGGAGCAAAAGTCTCAGCAAATTTATTTCAACAAATATCTAACAAATGTTTAACACTGTTTGAATGCATGTTGATAAATGAAGATATGTAGAGCTACTGCAAGTCATGAGGTTTGGAGTGGATAACCTCGTCAGACACATGCACCATGCTGGTGTTCCTGGGAACACTGGTGAGGAAGTCTGTGCATGGAACTTTTTTTCTTAATTTTATTATTATTATTATTATTATTAATAATTATTATTATTATTTTAGTAATCTCTATATCCAATGTGGGGCTAGATTTCTTGATCTCAAGAGTTGCATGCTCTTCCCAATTAAGCCAGCGAGGTACCCCTGTGCCTGAAACTTCTTAAGGTCAACAGATAAGGTGCACTTTATGTCTTGTATATCACACACACACAGATACACACACACGTGCGCACAAGTAAGATCTTCATACCTATTTTCACAAACTGAAATAAACCAATGAGGAAAACAGATAATCCACACCAAAAAGCAACTAAAGGTTGCATGTTCCAAAAGGTTACTGCTCTAGGAAATACTTCTACCTTCTAAAAAATAAGGATTTAAAAAAGGCCAAGTAAAATCCTAATGAGAAAAGTTTTAAAAATGGCATGGATTCAAATCTAAACCGAAGTTTTTAAAAAGATCTTTTTAGATAGATGGATCCAGGAAGTTCTCTCTTTATCCTTCAGAATAAATCAGTTCTCTGTCACTGTTTTCCTCTGCACGTGTTTTAAATAGTATTCTCTTCAGCTTGAGAAATTACATGAAATAGTTTAAAATATTTTGGATTACAAATTTTTAATTTTGTGATTTTAGGCAAGTTCTTTAATTTCTCTGAAATGAGGATACTACGACTTACTTTATAAGGCATCTGTGGAAATCAACCAAAATATATCTTAAGTTTCCAGCATGTAATAGGTTTTTAGTGACCTTAACTGCTTTTCTTCTGTACCTAATGTGACACCATAATTGCATATGCATGTAGCTGAAGATTATTTTTCCATGAACAGAAACCCTGAGCTCCAGGGTGAGCTTCTTAGCATGTGTCTGAAATCAGTTAGCAGTGTTTCTCTGATGCTGACCATTCAGTCAGTTTAGAACCCTGATGACGTCACTGAACTACCATCTCAAGATCTTATTTGGCTCTAAGACCCCAGTGTGTAGATACTATATAAGTAGGATGTTTGCATGAAATCTATTCATTATATTCTGTCCTTTGTCCTATAACATTTTGGAACATGTAGGAGCAATACTTCAGGCTTTATGTCAGTCTTGGGAACTCTTAGTATAAAGTGGTGTTATGGTAGATTATATATATTTTTTACCTTATTGTTTGAGCCAGTATGATAACACTGAAAATTGTGTCTTCATTCATTGAAGAGCATTCATCTATCTAAAATGTATTTGTGTTTTTATATGTTAAGCCACACATCCCTGTGCCTCTGTGCTCAAAATATATTGTAATAAAAACCACAACAATAACAATGAGTATTTTTTAAGTGCTGATTATATGGAATGGTACTTACATCATTGAATTTTTACAAAAATCCTGCAAATTAGAGAGTATTATTCTTACCATTTTACGTATGGAGAAACAGAGGCTTAGAGAAATTAAATGACATAGGCAAGATCACACACCTTGTAACTCAAGAGCTGGGATTCTGTATACCATGATCAGTTCCCCCACTGGGCTTTGCAATGCTGCAAGACCATAGCACCTCTTATTGTTTACTTATCCCAGATTACCATAGCAGAAGGCTATCTTTTAGTACCTACTCCACACATGCTTATTGAATTAAAAACGTCGCTAAATTAAAATGCTTTAAAAAGCAAAATGAATGAAAATGTGTAAATAAACAAAATTAACATGAATTCTTATTTGGTTACTTTTCACATAGAAAAATTAAGGTATTTCAGTAAATGTTCATCTACCTTAGCTGTGAGGGCCATTATAGTCACGTTCTCCCAGAGAGCAGTCTCTCTTTGACTTAGTTGAAGATCTTTACTGAGGGAGCTGGAGGGGAGCAGCATCACACAGCCGGCTCCAGATGAGACCACGGATTCCACGGTGAATATTCTCCCCACAAGTTCTTATACACTTCATTTTCCTAGTTCTCTAATTAGGCCAGTTTTAACAGAAGTGACTTTGAGCGTCAAGTCAAGTTAGCAAGTTAGGTTCATATTACTTACTAAGGTCATCTGTAAGCACTGAGACAACGGAAATGGAAACAAACAGACAAACAGAGAAACGTGACTCCTACCCTCAAAGGCAGGAAAAGCTCTAGAAGAAAGGTAGAGTTGGTGTTGTGTCTGTGGATCCCTAAATCCATCCTCCTTGCCTTCTCTTCCAGACACTCACTGTCCCCTCCACTCTGGAAAGCCAAGGCTTTCAGCTCCTGCTGCAACTAACCTGCCTGCCACCTAGATCAGTTGCTGTCTGTTTTTTTAAATATTGTATAGACCTCTTTAGACAGAAGAAAACTTATTTAGGACACACTTAGAGACTAAGGGCGCTGGAAGAAATGAAGCACTGGATTGCAAGGTCCAGACTCCAAGCACCTAGGAGGATGCCTGTTCCAGGAGACCCAGGAGCCACGTGCATTGTGATCTGAACCAGGCCAAATAGAATGAGTTTCCCACACCTTTAGAAATACTCTCACCCATGAACTGCACTGTTGTCTGAAGACCATAACACACATTACCTCTCAGGGACTATCAACCGAGCCTAAACATGGCAGCAAATGCACAGTACACTTGACATTTTTCTAGGAAAACACTTGAAGTCTCTAGCTATATATATTTTTTTTAATTTTTTAATTTTTATTTTTTATAAACATATAATGTATTTTTATCCCCAGGGGTACAGGTCTCTGAGTCGCCAGGTTTGCACACTTCACAGCACTCACCATAGCACATACCCTCCCCAATGTCCATAACCCCACCCCTCACCCCCTGCCCCCCTCCCCCCAGCAACCCTCACGTTGTTTTGTGAGATTAAGAGTCACTTATGGTTTGTCTCCCTCCCAATCCCATCTTGTCTCTAGCTATATTTTTCTCCACTTAATTGACTATTTCTATGTGAAGACAAAAACATGGTAAACTTAACACTAACCGGGGATGGATAGGCCATCTGAAATGATGAAATTGCAAAAACAAAAAGGGGGGGGGGGTGGACAGGAACTTTGGATTCATTGGCTATGTGCAATCCAGGAATTGTCCCAAATGTGCCCGGGTCTCCTAAAATGAAGTCAAGACATGGGTGCTTGAGAAGTCATTGTCTCCCTTTTGCTTCACTGCTTACTGTCCTTTTTGAGTATACATGCAGCCTCTTGCTGGTTGATGTGGTGGCAGCATCTTGTACTGAAGAGTTTTATTTTATCCTTGAATATCCACCTCCATCTTAGCACTAACAAGAGTTAGAGACTCTCCAGTGGAACAGTGCAGGGGGCAGGGAGGGGAAAAGCTTACTAGGACTGTATAATCTGATTACTACAGCTGTATTAGTGACCTGAGCATTTGCTAAAAGGAAGTTTTTCAAATGAATTTTTTTTCTTTTTTAAATGAAGATTCATAGGCAGATTAAAATTGAATAAAGATAACTATGATCTTTCCTCAAAAAGCCCTCAAATACTTTTCCCCTTCAAAGCTGGGAAGAAGAACAGTTCTGGGGGTAACCAGAACTGTTACAAAGAGTTGGTGGGGCTAGAGTCTTACTGAATAAATTTTGTAAGAGTTATAAATGTTACTGAATTACAGATGCTATGTTCTTAAGTTACCCACTTTCATGAAGAATCACTGTAAAAATAAAAGGGAGGTAGTACAGGGATATCTATCTCCCTTTTCAGTGCTCACACCAAGGATGTAAATTTGGTCTGGCATTTCTGAGCCCATTGAGGAATCTGCTTCTTCGTTACTCTGTTGTAACAGTACTGCATTAGTAATAAGTTAATTCATAATAATCTTTGTAATCGTAACAATATACACTTACATTTCTTAGCATCTTTTAGAAATGCTTCTGCTTGAAACAAATATAAGTAGTCGTCCCTATAGAAGTTTTTCAATATCATATTGTATTCCTAGGAGATACTTTTGAGAATTATGTTTTATTTCCAAATATAGACTGGCCTAAGATAAAGGGTTTGGATGTCTCTCCTAAGTGCCAACTTAGATGTCTCTCATAAGTGCCAATATGATTTTATATGTATGCAATCTTCAGTAATATGCTACAAGTAAATGAATATTTACTATAGTATGGTAGTGTGTGTGTGTGTGTGTGTGTGTGTGTGTGTGTAATATAGATGAATAGTCAAGTTCCTGTGGACTATAATAGTTGACTGTGGTTTCTCTACCAGAACCCCTTCTCCATTCCGTTCTTTACCCACGAGCTTCACTTCAAAAGTAAATTATCAAATAAATAAATAAATAAATAAATAATCAGAAAAATGTTGGAGGAGCATAATATGGCTGTGATCTGAAGAATAGGTGCCTCCTTGCTACAAATTTTCTGGACTTGCTGTATTTATCATCAAATTTGTATGTGTTTTACAAGATGTGCTTGTAAAATCCTCATTTTATCTTTTTATTTCAGTTCTTCAATATGTTGTTATTTATATATAAATGATAAAAGCCAGAGTGTTTTGCAACTGGTAGATTTCTGTTAGTACACTGTAATTTAGTACTTTATTCTTTGGACAGAATCCACACTTTTTTTTTAATGCCTCTAAACCATGTAAATCAAGTGTTTTATTAGGAAAAGTCAAGTCAGAGAAACAGAAAGGTCATCTCTACCAAACAAAACCACATTTCTCTAGTCTTTGATACTTAATTTCATCTGTGCCCTTCTCCTCCAGCACGGAACCCACATTTTAATGCAAAAGTGAATAGAAACCAAATATAAAATCTGGTTGAAGTTTGGCTCTTTTAAATCACCAAGTGACTTCATTAATCAGTCTGAATTAGCAAAATCACGTATAGGCCCCTGATCTTAATGCTCACTAACACTGTTGTTACCTCCTACTCTCTTCGCAGACCTGAGAGAAAGAGGTTGGCACTATTACTCCATACTTACTGCTATGCTTATCCCTCTGAATTTTCTAAGAATCCTCCCTGGTAGCTATTATACCTCCCTTCTGTAGGATTCATTCCAATTCTGTTCTTTCTTTTACACATATCTTCTTCTGAAGACCTAGGGAAAGGGTCTCTCATTCTCGACATTAGGAATTCAGAGAGATCCTGTATTTCTCTCTGCCGGTGCCCAATTATACTCCTTGTAACTCGCTTCTTCCGTTTACAACAGTCCCCAGCCCCTGCCTAACCTTCTTCATTTCCTGCTCCTTGGATTACTAACTTCCATGACATATATTGCCCTTTTTGCTCTTTTCCCAATAACAACTTGGGTAGCTTGTAGACACTGCAAGTATTTTTATCGTATTATCACATTCTCACTGACTCAGCTACCTTGAATCCACTACTTCGTCTTATGGGACAAGGAATCCAGAGTGGAAGAGTTGACTGGCTGAGTGACTAATTTTTCTACTTTTCCTTTTCATTTGGGGTAAGACTGTCTTTGAAGAAAACCATTACAAAAAAAAAAAAAAAAAAGAAGAAGAAAGAAACTAGAAGTTGATGACTCTGTATCAAGATATAAACAGACATGTATGGATTTGCCTGTGAAATGAGTCGTATTTAGGGGTTCTGGTGACCCACAAACAAAGCTTTGAATGAGGAATTAGGAAGCACAGAAATGTCACTAAATTATTGTGTGACTGACCAAATCATGAGGATGGAGTTTCTTCATCTATAAATGAATGGAATCAGACAGCATCTTGCCTAACTCTGGAACTTTATGATTCTCTTACAAAACTTTATAAAACTGAACAATGCTCTGTATGAGAAACCACAAAGTTCTAAGAGACAGTGCTTTTGCTATCATTCTTTTTATAACTTTTGCAAGTACACGTGTCCTATTCTGCTCTTCTTTTGTTTTGAATTGAAAAGGGTGGCCTGAGAGAGTGCGATGAGCCGTAGAGTAAGAGACCATTAAAGGAACTGAACTCAACCTGGATTTCCAACAAACAACCACTGGTCCCAGGTGCTATCCCAGTGGTTAGCATCAGTCTTCTTTCTTCACTCATAGGCGCACTCCAAGCTTCTCTCTGTTCGGTCTCAGACATCTCAGGAGTTTGTCAGACCCAGAAATAGTAATCACAGGATTAACTGAAGAACACATTTTTTTTTTTTAATAATTGAAATACCACCTTTTCTTTTTACTAAAACCCCTTCCCTAATCAGTACATTTAAAATATTTGAATAACTGTGCAATAAATAGCAAAGGAGGTAAATGATTACTTCATAATGACATGCCATATTGATGATACTGGGGCGTCTGGGTGGCTCAGTGGGTTAAGCCTCTGCCTTCAGCTCAGGTCATGATCTCAGGGTCCTGGGATTTAGTCCCATGTCTGGCTCCGGGCTTGGTGAGGAATCTTCCTCTCCCTCTCCCCCTGCCCTTCCCCACCTTGTTCTGTCTCTGTCTCTCATTCTCTCTCTCAAATAAATAAATAAAATATTCAAAAATAAATAAACTGATGATATGAATAAGAATTCCTTATCACTCACTGGATATCATTGGGAAACCTACTTTATTTCTCTAAAGCCTCAGTGTCTCTCTTTCTAAAAAATGTGGATGAAAGTAATACCTACCTTAGCACTGTTGGGAGGACTGAGTAGAATGAATAATAGAATATACGTGAAACATGACCAGGTGTATGGGCTGAAAAAATGCTCAGAAAATACTAGCTGCTCTTATGGTGATGGTGGTGGTTGTTGTCTATTATTATAGGCAATAATAATAATTGCAGAAGTGCATAGAAAGGTCTAGAAAAGCCAGAGATGGCCTGGTCTTGTAGAAGATGTGGTCTTAGAGCTGGGCTGCAGAATATGCCAAATTTGGATGAGTTTGGAGGCAAGGGAAGTCTTTTCAGGTCCTTCAGATAAAAATATGGGCAGAGGCACAAGACGGAAGAAAGAGAGCATGGTTATGTTTGTCTTGCTAGAATGAAGCTTATGTGGGAGAATAAAAGGAACAGCATTGAAAAGTCCCTGGGTTAAGACTGGGTTGAGGATAAGTGACAGGAGCAAAGCCTTTGTGCCATATTTTATGGGATCTATTAAAACAATTTAAAGAACTTTTTAAAAATCTTCTTCAAAAAGAAAAACAAAACTGGCGGCATCACGTTGCATGCTTTCAAGCTTTACTACAAAGCTGAGATCACCAAGATAGCATGGTACTGGCATAAAAACAGACACATAGACCAGTGGAACAGAGTAGAGAGCCCAGATATGGACCCTCAAGTCTATGGTCAAATAATCTTCGACAAAGCAGGAAAAAATATCCAGTGGAAAAAAAAAGACAGTCTCTTCAATAAATGGTGCTGGGAAAATTGGATAGCTATATGTAGAAGAATGAGACTCGACCATTCTCTTACACTGTACACAAAGATAAACTCAAAATGGATAAAAGATCTCAACGTAAGACAGGAATCCATCAGAATCGTGGAGAAGAACATAGGCAGTAACCTCTTCGACATCATCCACAGCAACTTCTTTCAAGATATGTCTCCAAAGGCAAAACAAAAGTGAAAATGAACTTTTGGGACTTCATCAAGATCAAAAGCTTCTGCACAGCAAAAGAAACACTCAACAAAACAAAGAGGCAACCCACGGAAATGGAGAAGATATTTGCAAATGACAGTACAGACAAAAGGCTGATATCCAGAATCTATAAAGAACTCCTCAAACTCAAAACACACAAAACAGACAATCATGTCAAAAAATGGACAGAAGGCATGAACAGATACTTCTCCAATGAAGACATACAAATGACTAACAGATATATGAAAAAATGTTCATCATCACTAGCCATCAGGGAGATTCAAATTAAAACCACATTGAGGGGCGCCTGGGTGGCTCAGTGGTTTGGGCTGCTGCCTTCGGCTCGGGTCATGATCTCAGGGTCCTGGGATCGAGCCCCGCATCAGGCTCTCTGCTCCGCAGGAAGCCTGCTTCCCTCTTTCTCTCTCTCTCTCTCTCTGCCTGGCTCTCTGCCTACTTGTGATCTCTGTCTGTCAAATAAATAAATAAAATCTTTAAAAAAAAAAAAAAAACCACATTGAGATACCACCTTATACCAGTTAGAATAGCCAAAATTAACAAGACAGGAAACAACATGTGTTGGAGGGAATGTGGAGAAAGAGGAACCCTCTTATACTGTTGGTGGGAAGACAAGTTGGTGCAGCCACTTTGGAGAACAGTGTGGAGATTCCTTAAGAAATTAAAATAGAGCTTCCCTTTGACCCTGCAATTGTACTACTGGGTATTTACCCCAAAGATACAGATATAATGAAAAGAAGGGCCATCTGTACCCCAATGTTTATAGCAGCAATGGCCACGGTCGCCAAACTGTGGAAAGATCCAAGATGCCCTTCAACGGACGAATGGATAAGGAAGATGTGGCCCATATACACTATGGAGTATTATGCCTCCATCAGAAAGGATGAATACCCAACTTTTGTAGCAACATGGACGGGACTGGAAGAGATTATGCTGAGTGAAATAAGTCAAGCAGAGAGAGTCAATTATCATATGGTTTCACTTATTTGTGGAGCATGACAAATAGCATGGAGGACAAGGGGAGATGGAGAGGAGAAGGGAGTTGGGAGAAATTGGAAGGGGAGATGAACCATGAGAGACTATGGACTCTGAAAAACAATCTGAGGGTTTTGAAAGGGCAGGGGTTGAAAAGTTGGGCCAGCCTGGTGGTGGGTATTGTGGAGGGCACGTATTGCATGGAGCCCTGAGTGTGGTGCATAAACAATGAATTCTGGTACACTGAAAAGTAATTAAAAAAAAATAAAAACTAAAAAATAAATAGATAAATAAATAAATAAAATAAAAACTTCTTCAAAAAATCATCCTGTTGTAGATACCATAACCACTGCAAATTTGACTCCTGGCCTCTTGTGTTCCATCCATAAAGTTCAGAGACAACCACCCACCAGGAATTTCTTTTGCTGGAACGAGAACCTAATCATGAATGCTCCTGCCCCTCGTGCTGTCACTGGCTGACACCGTGAGCCCCGAACAGCCGGGAAGGAATTGACCGTGAATACACAATACATAAATGCACCGAATAAAATTGTAATCCAAAGGTAGTCTTCTTGAGACCAGGGGCCCCGACGTGACCCTTCCACATGCCCCCCACATCATAGACTCTCTTTCAGTGCAGACGACCTACTAAGTTGAATTCCAGGCACTCAGGCTTTAGGACACTGCACGCTGAAGCAGAAGAAGCTCATCTCATCCTTACGGCCCAGAGGAGGTACCTCGGAGGGAGCCCTGAGTCAGTGCTGTTTGAACCCCTCCGAAATCTCTGGCAGTTCTCTTCTTTCCTCTCCCATCCCCATCTCTCTTTCATCAGCTTTAATGGCTTATCGTCCTTCTTTCCCATTCAGCATCTGTTTTCTATTGTCTCCTGTTGTTCTCTTCATTGTTTGTCTTTCTTGATCATTCTCACAGATTTGGGGCTCTGTCAATAATCCTAATGATGACTTAGCTCTGGCTTATCCCCTGAGAGAGCAAGCCTTCCCCACACCAGGACGCGCAGCTCCACACTGAAAACAACAAAGAACACAAAACAAAACAAACACCTAATAGTGTTCCGGGTTGGGGGGGGGGGTGCTTTTCTCTGTATTAGGAGACATGGTGAATTTCCCAATTTAGAAAGGGTGAAAAGAAATAATGCATCCTCCAGTTCTGGCTGTTTCAGAAAGCCAGTGCACATTCCCAGCAGCAGTGCATAATGGCAGGTGCCGGGAGGAATCCTAGACGGGCAGCTGGATTCCTGCAGCCGGCTGAGAGCGGACTGCCTGTGTTTTCAGAGCCGCATGAAAGACAGCACTGTAACCTCGCCCCCACTGTGCAGTCTACGGGCGCCTCGCAAGGGGGGCCCTGGAGCACTTTGAAAATCGGCCCTCGTTGTCTTTTGCCTCTGTGTTACCAACTTAGCACCCAGCCCCGCGGCGCTTTTCCTGCTGAGGGTCACCAAGAGCTAGCCTCTGCTATTTTATAAGCAGAAAGCTGGCAACCGTCCTGAATGTGGAGTTGAAATGTAAGCTCTGTAGTTTCAGGTCGAAACAAAGAAATGTTTTAGAGCTCTAGTTATCTTCACTTCAGACATCATGCCTTCTGTTTATCAACTTTGCAGCCCAATTTTGGGCCCAGGGTTAAGAAATAAAATAGGGTCGTGCCCCCTCCTCCTTCGGCCCTGGGAGCTCTCCCTTGCCGTAACTACATCTTTTTATTGACGTAGAGTTGGCTCAATGATGTGAGTTATAGATCTTCCTCGCTAGCAAGACTTTTCTAGCCAATGCAGCAGCTGAATTCCCAGACACAAGGACATCAGAGAGTGGTGGCATTTTGCCTTTGCTCGGCCCACCCGTGCCCACCCACTTGGCGGCATAGGAGCAGCTCAGAGGGCAGTAGAAAGGGGTTGGAAACTGGTGAGAGAAGAGCGTGAGTCGAACCCAGCTGAACATCCGCCTTATACCAGGTTCTCACGCAGGCACTTAGTGTGCTTGCCCCAGAAGGTGCCCACCCCCATGTCTGCAGGGGGCTGACTACAGACCAGACCCGGCCCCAAGGTCAGAGCCAGAATGCCTGGCCTAAAGGGGCAGCAGCTCCTTGGCTCCATGTAAGCATTCACTAGACAGGAAGCAGATCCAGTGTTAGCCAGGTCTTCTAATTTTTCTAGAGAAGCCAAAAACCAGATTTTTTATGTGAAAGCTCCTAATTTGTTAATGTTGGCAACTATGTAAAGACAACCTTTAAATACTGTGCGGGCCAATCAAAACCTGTTGGCAGGCAGCATCCAGTTCAGCCAGTGCGGGACCTCTGGCTCACCTAATAGGCACTCCCGGAAGCCTTCCTCATGAGCTAGAGTCCTCCCTCATTGTCCATGTGGGTCAGGGAAAAGACACTTTCCCGGCTCCGTCTTTTACAAATATTTTCTACTGAACATTTTTAAAAATCAGTGTTGTTTCGGGGTGCCTGGGTGGCTCCGTGGGTTAAAGCCTCTGCCTTAGGCTCAGGTCATGATCTCAGGGTCCTGGGATCGAGCCCCGCATCAGGCTCTCTGCTCAGCAGGGAGCCTGTTTCCCCCCCATCTCTCTCTCTCTGCCTGCCTCTCTGCCTACTTGTGATCTCTGTCTGTCAAATTAATAAGTAAAATCTTTTTTTAAAAAATCAGGGTTGTTTTAAGAGTTCTTGGACCCCTTTTCTGAACATAATCTGGAACAGACCCCAACTTCCAGGGTGGCCTCAGGGTGATCCATCCCCTCCAGTGTCTTCTAGTCCGTGGCTGGCCTGAGGCGGGGAAAGGGAGATGCTGGCCATATCTGAGCCTGTTCTGGATGAAAGCCCCGCAGTCCCCTGGGCTCAGCTCCGTGGCCCCAGAGCAGACACAAATCCACTTGTCCCTGATAGGTGGGGAAAAGGCCCATGGTGGGCGTCAGATGGGCCAGAGCCTCCCATCTGTGCTTGGCAAGCTACGGTATGTCTGTGCTGAAGGGAATGAGATGTTATGGAGGCAGAAGAGACAAAGGAAGCACAGAAAGGGGAGGATGGTATGGGGCAATGTATTCCTATTCCTCACCTGTGAGTAAGAGCAAGCCATCAAAAGCACAAGTAGAAAAGCTGAAGAACCAGACCATGGGAATGCTCAGTGCTCCTTCCTAACCTGCTCCTTGAGCTTGCCCATCCAACCACCCGGCTATTGGAAACCTTCAGCGAAAATAGGAGTGGTGCCAATGACTGGAATGGAGGCAACAGACTATTTTTATTCCAAGTGGAGGCAGAGGCCACATCAACAGATGAAAACATAGGGCAAGTCAAAAGAAATGTCAGCCCCCAAGCTTATGGGTGTGTTTCTTCCTCATGGTGTGAGATTTGGGCCAGAAATTTGTCTCACCAAGTCAGGACCTGCAGTTTGGGCTTTCTCGAGCTGCGGTTCAGAAAAAGCAGCACCGAATCTGAGACAAAAGCAAGGCTTTCTCGCCCTGTGTCATCTGCGTCTTGTGTTTCTTTCTTTTGTTTTAATGGGTTTTTTTTTTTTCCCAGAGAGGAAAGGATGACGTCAGCCAAATATGCGATACAGGCTCATCTAATTAAAATTTTGTTTATTTACTTGTGATTTTAAAAGAATATGAAGCATACTTGTGAGACATTTGTGTCTGGAAAGAGTTGAGCAACTCCAAAGTTGTAACGTGTGGCGATTGGTTAAAAATTGCTAAATTATGTTTCTTTATTTTCTGCGAAATGTCAAATGTTGTTCTTTTGCTTCTATAAAGGTCAGTATGGCTTAAAAAGAAAGGGGAAAAAACCAAACTTGGACCATTAACTTGTTATTGAACTTTAGAAGTGTTTTATTTACCAGTAAAATTAAATCTAAAAATGGTGTGGTGGCTCTGGAACAAGAAAGACTAGATGGCAATGAAGTTAATGACTTTGTGTTACTTTTCTCTTCTTTCTGGGCCTTTCAGGGAAAAACAAAAAGGAGAAAATGAGTTAGATGGCAGAAGTTATTTATAATTACTCTGTGTATACATATATGTGGAATATATCTTCTGTTGCGTAGATGGGGTGTCATAACTTTTTCCTTATGCTTTCTGCCCTTTGATGTTCTTGAACAGAATATAGCTGGGGAAATAAAATTCTTTTGGTAAATACATTTTAGAGTGACATTTACTAATGGTAAACAGGGACTTGTTTCTCAGGGAAGTCATCTCCTTTTTAACAGTGATGGTCACACACACACACACATACACACACACGGCTAGAAAAGAGAAAAAGCACTCTTTGTTCTAGTTTATTTCCAAATAACCATTTTTATGTATTACCATTTGATCTGGTCATGAGGCACAAGTATCTCTTACCCCTTTTTGGGAGGAAAAAAATAAAAATAATGAAACAACAATATTTAACAGTGTAGAACCATAAACTTTATTGAATTGCATCTTTTTTTTTTAAAGTTTTCATTTATTTATCTGAGAGAGCACACATGAGCAGGGGCAGAGGAGGGGGGAAGCAGGCTCCCCACTGAGCAAGGAGCCCGATGCAGGGCTCCATCCCAGGACCCTGGGGTTATGACCTGAGCCAAAGGCAGATGCTTAACCCGCTGAGCCACCCAGGCAGCCTTGAATTGCATCTTCTAATCCTGTTGCAAAGCCCGAGAGTAGTCTGGCAAAATGCAAGTCAGGAAATGTTTGTGTCACTGACAGAATACCTGCTAGTGACATGTCCAAAATATGCAAAAGTTCATCTTAAAAAAAAAAAAAAAAATCCAGTGTAGTGAATGTGAGAGTGGGTGTTTTGTACTCCCAAACTCAGCTTCTCTTTTTCCTTCTCTTGGCCCCTGTCCACCACCTCTAATCTGCGATCTTTTGCTAAGTGTGGCTTAATGTCCATTCATTCCCCACTGACAGTCCCGCGCTGCTAGTTTCAGGTACGTCTCTTGCCACAATACTGGCTTTTTAAAAAAGATTTTATTTATTTATTTTTAGAGTGAGAGAGAGCCCTGGAGTGGGTGGAGAAGCAGAGGGAGAGGGAGAGAGCAAGTCAGGGGGGGTGGGAGGGGCAGAGAGAGACTCTGGTGGAGCCCAGCTCAGGGCTGGATCTCATGACCCTGAGAAAGGATTACTAAAGCCAATGGGTTTTTTCCATGTTTCCTTTCTTTCCAGGAGTAGGAGAAACAAGAGAGAGACTGGGGGTTCCTCCCTTTTTTTTTTTTTTAATTTAAAATTTTTTATTATTCAAGGTTAGTTGACATGCAATGTTACTTTGATTTCAGATGTACAACATAGTGATTCAACAATTTTATGCAACATGCAATCAAAGGAAACCAGAAAATGAAGAAGCCACCTACTGAATAGAAGTCCCTTTTAAAAATGCTAGTATCAGGACATATGGGTGGCTCTGTCGGTTAAGCATCTGACTCTTGTTCAGCTCGGGTTGGTCTCAGGGTGGTGCGATCCAGCCTTGCACCGGGCTCCAGACTGAGTGCAGAGCCTGCTTGAGACTCTGTCTGCCCCACCCCCACTCGCTCTCACACTTTCTCTTTCAAAAAAAAAAGAAGAAGAAGAAGGCAACAAGGGAAGGTCCAAGAGTTCATTTTCAGTTGCTTCTCTGATTCACTGGGACTGAGCCCAGCCTTGCTGAGGTTGGCACTGGCCCCTGACAAAGCCGCTGAGACCCCAAGTGTTGGACGGACCGCCTCTAGCTCTCCCTTCTCTGTTTCTTCCAAATGTGGATCATGTAGTTCTAAAGACTTTTTTTTTTTTTTGGTAAAGATTTTATTTATTTATTTGACAGACATTAAATTTAAATAAATTTAAAATTTATTTTAATTTTTTTTTCCTGGATAGACTTCTTTCTTTGTATTATTTCTGAGTAGCCATCAGTGAGTTCCATTATATTATTGGTTTCACAAAGTGAATGTCTATTAGACTAAACTTTTTGGCTTTTATCCTAAAACTTCCTATTGCATTTAGTTTCCAGTGTATTTTGGCCTGATCTACCCAGAAGCACCTCAAAATTAGTTTTTAAAAATGTATGTCTTGTTTTTCTCTCAGTTAAGTGTAGTTAGTATGACATTCATTATGTAAGGTTCCATTTTCACTTTAGTCTCACCTAGTATTAATCTGGAGATTGAAGAGTGGCAGTGGTGACTTTAATGTGACTGTGGGGAAAACCTGCAACCTAGTGCCGACCCTGAAGTTAACATAATGAAGGATTGAAAAGATGACAAGTGGAGCAAAACCATCACAATAAAATGTAGTTTTCCTTAAAAAAACAAAAACAAAAACAAAAACCTGTTCATGGGCACCTGGGTGGCTCAGTCTTTTATCATCTGCCTTCCGCTCCGATCATGATCTCAGGGTCCTGGGATTGAGTGCCGCAACAGGCTCCCTGTTCAGCAGGCAGTCTGTTTCTCTCTCTCCCTCTGCTGCTCCCCCTGCTGCTCCCCCTGCTTGTGCTTCTCAGTTTCTCTGTCAAATACATAAAATCTTTAAAAAAGAAAAAAAAAAAAAAACTGTTCCTAAAAGGCTTCAGCATTTCCATTTTAGAGTCAGGAAGAAAAGTTCAGATTGATTGCTTTATTTTAGAAAATCTATGACTCCAAGGTTTTCCATAGTTCTGTCTTATGTTTGACTTGTATGAGTTTTTATAATTAATCTCTAAAGATTGATGTTAACTTTTTAATATTAAAACTGAGGTTTAAAAGTCTCTAGAACTAAGGGTGCCTGGGTGGCTCAGTGGGTTAAAGCCTCTACCTTGGGCTCAGGTCATGATCCCAGGGTCCTGGGATCGAATCCTGCATTGGGCTCTCTGCTCTGCATGGAGCCTGCTTCCCCCTCTCTCTCTGCCTACTTGTGATCTCTGTCTGTCAAATAAATGAATAAAATCTTTACAAAAAAAAAAAAAGGTCTCTAGAACTACATGGTCCACATTTGGGAGAGACAGAGGAGGGAGAGCTAGAGGCGGTCCGTCCAACACTCAGGGTCTCAGCGGCTTTGTCAGGAGCCAGTGCCAACCTCAGTGAGGCTGGGCTGAGTCCCAGTTGACAGAACTATCCAAAGTAAGAGCAGCAGAGTGAACAGAGGAGACGTCACATACTACTACTTTTTGCTCTACCTTCCATGTCAGGTGTTCTCAGCTCTCAGGTCTCATCTCCCCTAAATTTATGAAAGTAAAGGAACGTTGAAACCAGTGATGCTCTCTCGACTTGTCGAGATAATTCTTTCAACTACACGCAGCTGACATGATATGTAAACACCGATCTTTAAATTCTTCACTTTGAGTGGGCCATGTGATGTAATTTGCCAAATGATGCTTTGAACAGATCGGGAATGCAATTAGAAGATACAGTGAAAGCTGTCCTCTGAAACATTACATTTCATAATCATTAAGACCCATAAGAAGGGGACCCTTTAGAATGCTTTGAAAACCCCAAAGATATTGCCCAGAGAGAGTTCAGGCAACATGAGTCTTGGTAAATGACAGCACAGAGTGAAGGACTTGGAATCAGACAAGCCGAAGTTTGAATTCTAGGTAAAGCGCTGTGGGGAAGTGCCAGTAAATGAAATAAGACACATTGAGTGCTGAGCCTCAGTGTTTGGCACGTAAGCAAAAACTCAGTAAAGGGTAGTTTTACTACGTTAAAAAAATGAAAAAGGAAAATAGGCAGAGAAAAAGTTGCAAGGGCTTAAATAATTCTCCAAATTTATTTTGAATAAATGCTCTTTGTGCTAGAGCTTTTCGTGGTCACCAGATCAACAGAGCATGGAAAGTACTCTTGCTAGGGCATATTGGCTGGCATGAACAAGTACTGTGATCATGGTCAAATGCGATACAGAGGATTTTATTACATTCCTATCTTCTCGCCTTAGACTGTGTGGTTATGTTCATGTGTAATTCTGTTCCCCTTTTTAAAATGTTTCCAGATCTTACCTTTCTTAAGGATCCAGCTTTAAATGTACCACTTCCTGGAAACCTTCTGTGCCTCACTAGTTTAGCATAATCTCCTCTGAGGCCAGCCCCCACACTGTATTCTGTATTTTCCTTATTTGGCACAACCTACGTCACCGGGGGCTGTTCCCCAACAGCTTCCCTGAAGACCCACTCTCCTGCTCCCTTTGTACTGCTGGGAAAGCTTAATTATAGTCCTGGCACCCGGTCCTTAGTAAATTCTTGTTGAGTTAAATCTCTTATTTGAAATTTCCAATGCCCGCAGCCCCCTCCCACTAATCTCCTCAATTTAGGGAAATCTCTTGCAATGACTCACAGGTTTTCACACCTCATCCCAAACTGACATTTTCAAATTATTTACATGCTTCCTAGTATTCCAGTGTGTACTATCAAAACTGTGCTTATATTAAAAGGACATATTTAATGATCAAATATTCATCCTAAGAAATGTGGTGAGAGCCAGCAGCATTGTCCTGCTGATATGCTAAAGGTTACATGCTTTGCCTCTGATAATGGATTTAGTGGTGGGATTAGGAATACAAGTAAGGTTAGCCTCCTGGAGCAGTCTGGTGGCCTCAGGCAACCAGGAAGGTGAAGTCGGTGTCTTCGTTAACTTACTAACTTTACTGGAAGTGCATATTTTCCATGTGCCAAGTTCAGTAAGTCACGGAGTAAATGTTTATTTTGCTGTGCTTTGAAAAGTTGCTTTGCTTCTTGTAAGTTTTCTCGATGGAAGAACTCCAAGATATGACTTAATCTATGTTTGCAGCATTTGAACCAGAAACAGGATTTGTTCTGTGACTTGGCTCTGTCATTTATGGGCCACTTCTGTGGGGTGGGTGTGTGGAAGCCACAGGAGAAATGACTGGCTCTCAAATACCAACAAGCAGCATACTCATAAAGTTTTTGATTTTCTAACATCGGAAGGCAGGCGTCCAACCTTGCAGAACAGGAGGTATCCGTCTTGTAGATCACAGACACTTGTTTCCAGAATTACAGTAACCAGGTAGTGCAGAGGATCACCTCAGTGGACTTTCCCATAACCTGCATAAAGAACACCTTTGTGCTTTCTGGTAGATACTGTGGTTTGACTTTTTGTATAAACTCCCTCAGGTCAGAGATGAATTAGCCATTACTGGTAGGGAAGCCTATCACCAGTTGGAGCTATTTGTTGTTAACTCTTGAATTTACCCTGCAGGCATCCTATAAAGCATTTGAGAGTCTATGCTTGTTAACTAACAGTAATCTTTTTTTTTTTTTTTTAAGATTTATTTAGGAACACCTGGGTGGCTCAGTTGGTTGGGTGTCTGCCTTTGGCTCAGGGCACGATCCCAGAGTCCTGGTATCAAGTCCTACATCGGGCTCCTTGCTCAGCAGGAGCTGAGCTAAAAGTTGCATGCTTCTCCCTCTGCCTGCTGCTCCCCCTGCTTGTACTCTTTTCTTCTCTCTCTCTCTGGCAAAAAAATAAGTAAAACCTTTTATAAATAAATAAGTAAATAAAATAAAAGGCTTCCTGATTTATTTTAGAGAGAGAGCAGGAGGGGAGGATCAGAGGGAGAGGGAGAAAGAGTCCCAAGCAGGGTCAGTCACTTAACTGACTGAGCCACCCAGGCCCATCCGGTAGTAATCTTATTAGAGATTTGAGTTATTACCAAGGAACTGCTAAAGAGTTCCTGTTGGGGCACTTGGGTGGCTCCATTGGTCAAGCATCAGACTATTGGTTTTGTCTCAGGTCATGAGCTCATGCATCATGAGATCAAGCCCCAAGTGGGGTTCCGCACACAGCACAGAGCTGGCTTGGAATTCTCTCTCCCTCTCTTCTACCCCTCGGTCTCCCCACCTCTCCCCCCATATGCAGTCTCTCTCTCTCTCTCATAAATAAATAAAATCTAAAAAAAGAAAGAAAAAAGTTCATGTCATAGAAAAATCTCTCTTCAGCTGGATAAATAGTCTATGTAATCACACAGGAGACAAAGCAAAAGCACGATCTCATTGACAGCTATCATCCTGGGTAAGAAATTAGGAATCGAACTTCATAGGTGACACCAGTACTTAGCCTGAACCAGTTTAAGTCTTTTCTGTTTTCGTCATACAAATCTGGGTTGCTTTCGAAGTCAACAGACTGTCATGCTACTGACTCACAACCTCAACAACTTTGTTAACCCTTTAAATAAAGTCAGTCTGGGGAACCTGGGTGGCTCAGGCATTTACGTATCTGCCGTTGGCTCAGGTCATGATCCCAGGGTCCTGAAATGAAGTCCTGTATCAAGCTCCCGGCTCAGCAGGGGAGTCTGCTTTCTCCTCTCCCTCTGCCCCTCGGCTCCTCCCTCCACTCGCACACGTTCTCTCTTTCTCTCTGTCTCGAAAATAAATAAAAATCTTGAAACGTATAAAATAAATAAAGTCACTCTGATGCTAGAACTCACTAGAAGTATACCGGCTTTACAGTTCTTCAGAGTTCCTCATGCCCCCTCAAGCAACACTCTACAATATAGTTTAAAATCTAATCATACTTCTCAGTATTATAATTTTGAACAATCAACAGGATTCATTTTGAGTTTGTAACGTACTCATTGGGAACCATATGGCCCATTTAAGTAAACATCTGTGACTCCCTTCAGTTGTACACTGAAAATAACATACTACATGAAGATTTTATACAGTCTGATATCAGAAGCTCCACCACTCTTCCGCACTGGTTACTCTAGCAGGGACATGTCTGGTCTTCTTGAAAGTTTTCTTACATACGCTACCCTTTCCTCCTTCCGCTTGCCTGCTAGCTTGTTTACTGTATGTCTTTGTAAAACTCACTTGGAAATCAAATCTTGCAAGATGTCTTCTCTGCTTAGCCCAACCATTTTTCCATGTATTTCTTCAGATCTCCAGGAAAATGATTTTCATACGCTCAGAAATGTTGAATGAATGAATGAATCCATGACTGATAAATAGTTTGGATGAATGCCAAGATTAATGGAAGGTTTATTGTGCTTCTCAAATATGTTTACTTATATTGGTGTATCTTTTATTTTTTACTTTTTTTATTTGAGAGAGAGCAAGAGCTCACAAGAGAGCATGAGCAGGGAAAGGGAAAGGAAGAAGCAGATTCCCCACTGAGCAGGAAGCTTAATGCGGGGACTCGATCCCAGGACCCCGGGATCATGACTTGAGCCAGAGGCAGATGTTTAACCAACTGAGCCACCTAGGCACCCTATACTGGTATATCTTAAACTTAAATGACTCTTTACCACCACTATCCCCCTCCACACATACACATACTGGGGCAAAAATAGTAAAGACATTAAGTCCTATTCTTCTGTATTTGCAGTAAACTTATAGTGACCACACTAATACCAGAATGCTCTATCCCTGGTTCCTAGTACTTAGCATCTGAATCATCACTATTGTTCATTCCTAGGCGAATCTGAAAGGACAGGAGTCACCGGGAAATAAATGATCCCTTAAGTTCCTAGAGGATTATTATAAAAACAGTGAGGCAAAGATTCTTTCATGTTGGAAAAACAAAACAAGACTTCTGTAATTAAAACCAAAAGCTATAGTATAGATGAGAAAAAGCAGTAATCAGCTTAAAATGGGAAAAGCCTGGGTTTCAAATATTTAATTTTCTCTGAACTAAGAAATTGATGCAGACTGTTGTGGGTGTTTTAAGATCAAAATTATTTAGACAGATACATGTAGAATGTTTTGCTATTGTATTTATGGATTAGAACTAGCTCCGAAACTCATTTCCTTTCTTTATAAACAAATATGGTTGACATTTACTAGAGGTGCTCTTTCTTCCCTGCCACATATAGTCGTGATCTATGTAGCAAGCAGAACAAACAAAAATCACTATTAAAGATCTATTTTTTAAATTTCCCTACTACCATTCTCAGTCATGCAGGCCATGATCCAGGCTAACTTAGAAAACATTTTGGAAAGCAGGTAGAATTTTTCCTTTTCTATGAATTCTATAATCACTTCTTGTGATTGGATTCACCAGTATTTTAATGTTGCAGAGGATGTGGTATTGTTTGTTTTCTATCAAGTATATTTCAGAGGCTGCCTTTATCTTTGGGGACACCATGGATCAAAGTTTGATCCTGAACTTTGCAGACTCAAAAACTTGAATTTGACAAGGTTCCAAAGCTGTTTCATTACTCAAGTATTTATGATGTATTAATTTACAATGAGATTTATGTATGGCTGGGGAAGTGGACCAGTTGTCGTAGAAAGTAAATTCATAAGTTTTTTTAAAAAGATTTTTATTTAAGTGGGAGGGCAGGTGGGGGAAAGGGGCAGAGGCAGAGGAAGAAGACTCCCCACTGAACAGGGAGCCCAATGTGGGGCTCGATCCTAGGACCCCAAGATCATGACCTGAGCCAAAGGCAGAGGCTTTAACCCACTGAGCCACCCAGGCACCCCTAAAATGTTCTTTTCTAAAAAGTAAAAGGAAAATAATTTATTGACTTGAGGTCATGGTAATCAAAAGAAGCACTACTAGAAAATTTATCTTTCATTACTAGTATAATATGTATAAAATTTGTGTTCTGAAGAATTGGCTATGGGACAAATATGAAGCAAAATATTTTTTTCCCTTTGAGTTTCCTCACAAGAGAGTTAATACATGCCCAGATATGAAACTTAGCCAGTATTGCGAAGTTGAAAAATTCTGTTGAGAAAGCAGTTGGAGAGTGTAGACCTTCATGGTGGCAAGCATTTTAGGACACAGAACTTAATTTTATTTACACACCTCATATTTTAAACTCGAGTCTAAGTTTTTTGAAGGAGGTACTACATCTTTTGCATGATTTATAGGAATCACAGAATTCCCCCATGCATTAGACAGTGAAAAAAACATGCTATACAATGTTATTGTATTGAAGAAAGATAAAAAGTTTGGAAGAGCATCCCCAGCTTTCAATAAGGCCAGTCACTGGAACCATCTTCCACTTGACTTATTTCCTCCTGAGGCAGTCATCTGAGATGCAGGGAGCTCCAAACATTGAACCATGTGAGTGGATATGAAGTACTCATGGAGAAAGTACTGAGCCAGTGTTCACCGCCTGCACGGAAACCCACAGGGCACTACTAGGTGACGACTCACTTCTTCCATATTAACTCAGTAAATGAACCAAAGATGTTCAACAGAGAGTTTAAATCATAGACTATCTTCATTTCAAGAAGGCTGGTTGGAATCTGGGTTTTTGTTAGGGTATACCCAATAGCTCTTCTGTGTCACACAGGATAGCTTTCACAATACTGGGCTGGGCTGAGCCCTAGGGAACCCTACTAAACTGCCTTGTAATGCACAGTCATTGACACTTGAGTGAGAGAGGGTGAGTGAAAGAGGGTGATGTTAATAAAAATGCTGAAACAACAGGCTAAACCAAGAATCCCAAGCAAACCGGCATTGTCCCAGCAAACCAAGATCTGAGGTTACCCTAGCAATTGCCCAACTACAAATCCAATGTTCAGCTCTTTTTCCAAAAAAGTGCTTACATATGAAAACGTGTCCTTACATAATTAACGGGTTGGAGAAAATAAACCCTCTCTAGAAACTGTAGTTTTAAGAAGGTTCATATCCAAGATTAAGTGGTTATTTATGAAATTTGGTATAATTCTAAGATTTGGTGTAAATTTTGGAGGTTTTTTGGCTACTGTGGTTTTTTCTTTTTTTTTTTTCTCCTCTGCAATAAATATTAACAATGAATAGGGCTCCTTTTGTATTTTTGCCTTTTAAAATTAAAATATCCTTAGATTTCTTTTTTTAGAGTTTTGTTAATAAATTAAGTATTTCAGGGAACATTCCCAGAGAAATTTTAGTGTCCTTGTTTCTCTGATTAGAAAATTACAACAGGGGCGCTTGGGTGGCTCAGTGGGTTAAGCCTCTGCCTTCGGCTCAGGTCATGATCCCAGGGTCCTGGGATCGAGCCCCACATCAGGCTCTCTGCCTAGCAGGGAGCCTGCTCCTCCCTCTCTATCTGCCTGCCTCTCTGCCTACTTCTGCCTACTTGTGATTTCTCTCTCTGTCAAAATAAATAAATAAATAATCTTTAAAAAAAAGAAAGAAAGAAAGAAAATTACAACAGAGGGGCACCTAAGTGGCTCAGTTTAGTTAAGCTTTTGACTCTTGATCTCACCTCAGGTCTTGATCTCAGGGTTGTGATTTCAAGCCCCACGTTGGGCTCCCATGGAGCCTACTTTAAAACAAAAAACAATTTACTAACAAAAAGATATTACATGATTTGTCCCTACTAAGTAGCTCATTAATCAGCAGAAAAGAATATTTGAAAATAATAAGAGAAAATTTGACAATATATATTCTGGTTCTTAATATCTGGAACTATTATTGATTTCTGCTTAGATGCTCTGTAACCTTAAATCTATAAATACAAAGATTTCCAGAAGTGTGACACCCCAAATAATTTTTATATTTTGGTGAGATATCCCAGAGTTTGCCAGTTTTGCCGATTATAATGAGAAACCTATTCCTACCTCCTTAGGGCATGATTTATACCTGTGTGTTTCAGGAAAGCAAAACATAGGATGTTGAGTTCCACATTTCTATAGAAGTCTTCACAAACTATGTCATTATTTTGAAATTGACTCACCTGAGTATGTTTCTAAAACAAGGCCATTTAGATCATCTTTGATGTTTGATTAACCACGCTGTGATGAATTTCTTGAAAGTTTACTAGAGTGTTTCTTTCTCCTTTTTTTTTTTTAAAAAAAAGATGTATTTATTTATTTATTTATATGACAGAGATTACAAATAGGCAGAGAGGCAGGCAGAGAGAGGAGGAAGCAGGCTCCACTGAGCAGAGAACCTGATGTGGGACTTGATCTCAAGATCCTGGGACCATGACCTGAGCTAAAGGCAGAGGCTTTAACCCACTGATGTAACAGCGAGGAGCCTCTGAAGCCCAGCCACCTTGGAAGGACCCCACTCACCACCCCCAATGCCTGGGCTTCAACCGAGCCTCTCCCAGCAGCCACTAGGCACCCTTATTTATTTATTTATTTATTTATTTTTAAATTTTTAAATTTTTTTATAAACATATAATGTATTATTAGCCCCAAGGGTATAGGTCTGTGAATCGCCAGGTTTACACACTTCACAGCACTCACCATAGCACATACCCTCCCCAATGTCCATAACCCCACCACCCTCTCCCTAACCCCCTCCTCCCCGGTCACCCTCTGTTTTATGACAGTAAGAGTCTCTTATGGTTTGTCTCCCTCCCAATCCCATCTTGTTTCATTTATTCTTTTCCTATTCCCCAACTCCCCCACGTTGCATCTTCACTTCCTCATATCAGGAAGATCATATGATAGTTGTCTTTCTCCTATTGACTTATTTTGCTAAGCATAATACCCTCTAGTTCCGTCCACATCGTCGCAAATAGCAAGATTTCATTTCTTTTGATGGCTGCATAGTATTTCATTGTGTATATATACCACATCTTCTTTATCCATTCAACTGTTGATGGATATCTAGGTTCTTTCCATAGTTTGGCTATTGTGGACATTGCTACTAGGCAGCTTTTTAAATGCCCAGAACCCTAGCCCAAGCTGTGGACCAAATGGAAAAAATATTTTTGTAGCAAAAATAAAAATAAAAAGATAATATAAAAGATGCAGTTACATAAAAAAGCTTTTTGTAGCAAAAATAAAAATGAAAATAAAAAGATAATATAAAAGATTTAGAAGCCCAGCAGACAGTTACTGACTGTCTGCTCTCAGTGACTTGTGGGACAGGAATAAGTCAGGAACACAAAAATGGGGCATCACCAGAAGGGATCTTGCTGTGGAGGAAGCTGTTGACAGGAAGTCACACACACATTAATCCATCACTGTAGAAAATGTCAGGTATTTAACATGCATTCAGTATCTTCACATGGAACACCTGATTCAGTTTGCATCATGAATCAAGTGATTCCCTCACCCCAGGGTACCTTTTTCTGAACAGCACTGTGTATTATATATTTCAGTCTATTCTCACTACTCTCAGATTTTGTCATTGTGTTTTTGACCATGTGGACTACCTCATTCTTCTGGAAAGGAATCTTCTTTGGGTTCCCTTGGTATAGTTAGTGGTGGTGGTCCCCCCCCTCTGCCTGCCTGACCGGTCAGTTGTTCCTTGTTTATTCCACTGGTTCCTCTTCCTGTTCATATCCTCCAGCTGTTTTTAATCCTGAGCACTCAGACTTTTTCTCTTCATCGTTTCTTCCTTAAAATAATTATGTAAGCATGTGGCTTCTGTTTTTACCACTGCACAGCCATTTCCACACTTAGCCTCTAACCTTGCCTTCTCTCCTGGTCTCCAGACTAGTACTTAAAATAACCTTACATGTTTTCACTTCTTTATGTATCATCTTTAATTTCGTTTCCACAGGAAAGTGATTCCTTCTCCTATTTTTATTGAGACGTGGTCATCCAGTTTTCTCCTTTTGATCAGCATCAACACTATTCTTTGGTCACTTACCACTGTCCAAACAACTGAGATTCATCTGTAGAGTGATTAACAGATCACAGAATGCTAGATTTTTAAGGCATGGTTTTCAAAAAGGCATCTTAAAGGATGTTGACAGGAACTATGGTTAAATGTACTAGCAGAGGTGAGAATGGTTTTTGCATTTACAAATATTGGGGGAAAATAGGAGAATAATATTTTGTGACATGTGAAAATTGTATGAAATTGAAATTTCAGGATAGTTCAACAAAGACCATTGTGTTCTTCTAAGTCTAAAATATTTACGATGTGACTCTTCTCAGAAAAAGTTTGCTGACCCTTGGTTTAGAAGATTAGTGCTCAATGTATTAAAACAACAAATTCAAAACTCTGGTTTGTCCTCATCCTTTTAAAAAACAAGGTGGTTGTGTTACCTGGGTGGCTCAATCAGTTAAGTGTCTGCCTTCAGCTCAAGTTGTGATCTCAGGGTCCTGGGATCGAGCCCCGCATTGGGCTCCCTGCTCAGCAAGGAGATTGCTTCTCCCTCTCTTTGCTCATGCTCTCTCTGTGTGTCTCTCCAGTAAATAAATAAAATCTTTGAAAAAAAAATGTTTATACACCTATGAAACCACAATAACTTCCATCACCCCAAAAGATTCTCAGACTCCCCTGTAGAACATCTCTCCCTCTGCTCCCAGAACTGGGCAACCACTGGTCTGTTTTATTGTCTCTGTATATGAATTTGTGTGTTCTAGAATTTTGTGTCAATAGGTTCATATAGTAAGTGCTCTTTTGTGTCTGGTGTTTCTTATCCAACATATTGGTTTTGGGATTCAGCGATGTTATGTAGATCAGTAGTTTGGTTCTTTTTGTTGTATGGGGTTTTTTCCAGCTTTTTTGAGATATAATTGACAGATAAAATGTAAGATATTGCAAACGTGTAGCATGGTGATTTGATACACATATCCACATCAGCAGTGGGCCAGTTTGTCTCGTGGCCATAGTTTGCTGGACACCTTGTAAACTTTTTACTGTTAGACAAAACTAAAAGCAAACTTTCGAATAATCTTTTCTGGATGGAAAAACTAACCAGAGAACATGAAGACAATTTAACCATTTTGTAACTGTTATCGTTACTACTATTATTAATACTAGTTCAGTGTGCAAATTTTCGGTATTTCCAGTGCCTGTGGCAGAGGCTTCTCAGAATAAACCAAACATGGTTTCAAATTATGTTTTTAAGAAGTACTTAAGATATAACAAGATTTAAGTAAATAATCATGGTACAGTTTGGTATTTTTATAATTTTAATTTAAAAAATGTTTCACATTCGAAGCTTATTCCAACTTGATTCTCTTCACCATTTCTTATTAAAACCAGAAAAAAATATTCTCGGATTCCAAACCTCTCCTACTTAGTTCCATCTCACTGCTGTTATGACCACCTCCACCCTTTTCTGTCCCTCAATTCTACCACCCAATTCAATTTATACTTCAGAAATTTTTCTAATCTAGGGGGTCTCAAAGCAGGGGTTGGTGAGGTCAGGGATTTATGTTCTTATAACATTAAAAAAATACATATACACAATGTAATTTTCAGTTCCTTCTGTCTTGGCTACTGATAAGTAATATCATGACTGATTAGTGTTCCATGCTTGGAAGCATGATGAAAAATGAGAGTCTCAGAGATGAACCTTTCTCTGTAGACTTCTACAGAATATTCAAGAGAGAAGACTAAAGAAACAGGGGTCATATCTGGAGATGAAACTGCTGACTCATGACCTAATAATTGTTGTTTGTTTCAAGAATATTTATCACAAAGAAGACTGACCAAATGTTTCTTGGGTCCATAAGTGACATGCAGGAAAACATGCCCTTAAATTGCAATAGAAATTTTGTATGAAAAAAAAAATCTTCTCTATATTCAGATATGGATGAGAAAAAACAAAATTGTTATTTCTAGTGATTACAAAATTTAGAACAAACATCTTTCTAAGCCCAAATCTTAAAAGTAAAGGCCTCCTAGCCCATTATTTTAGTCCTAGATGTGTGTGAAGTCAGCACACTAAGCCAACGAAACTCTATTGACTCTAGTAATTCTGAATAGTGACCCTTAAAATAGTAAGAAATTTTAGAAGAACTTGACATAACCATGATGAACACTATGTAGTTGCCTATCCTAGCCAAATAATTTGTAAAAAAAAAAAAAAAAAAAAAAAAGAAAGAAAAAAAGAAAAGAAAATTCAGGCAATAAATAGACTTCTAACTATTTCAATTGTGCCAACAGCCATCAAGATAA
Source organism: Mustela nivalis (assembly GCF_964662115.1). NCBI lineage: Eukaryota > Metazoa > Chordata > Mammalia > Carnivora > Mustelidae > Mustela > Mustela nivalis. Next base: position 66,849,708 of record NC_139022.1, on the reverse strand, counting down.
ACTCTCTTGTTTCCTCTCTCTGGTATATTTAATATACACATTAGATTGTGGATTCTTATTATAAATAAGAACATCAGGGGTGCCTGGGTGGCTCAGTGGGTTAAAGCCTCTGACTTCGGCTCAGGTCATAGACTCAGGGTCCTGGGATCGAGCCCCGCATCAGGCTCTCTGCTCAGAGGGGAGCCTGCTTCCTCCTCTCTCCCTGCCTGCCTCTCTTACTCCTTGTAATCTCTGTCTATCAAATAAATAAATAAAATCTTTTAAAATAAATAAATAAATAAATAAGAACATCAACAAAAGCAACTAAAACTGAAAGCTAAGAAGAGTTAAGAAGCAAAGAATGATAAAATTCCTACTTACCTCACACCTGAAGAGAATGTGCAAATGCACAAACACTGGATTTACCTTTTCAGTTTTGTCATTGGCATGAGATCCATCCTCTTTGCTGCTAAGTCATTGGTGATACAAAACAGCAGTAGGTCAGCAGCCCAAGAGCATGCAAAGCCAGAAACAGATCATGGAGACTTCTCAGGGTTGTCTGCCAAGGGAAGAGTAAAAGCAGAAACCTGTGAAACTCTTTTGAGAAGGAGCCACAAGAAGTGGAAGCAGCAGTACATAAACCCACCTCCAGCAGAGAAGCCAGATGACAGCTGGGAAGTCACCTGAGGGGTCAACACCAAACAAGCCTACCACCAGAGGGGCACCAACCAAGAAAAACGGAGACCAGCCAGAAGTGGATGCTTGGTTATCCCATGAGAGAGTCTTGGCAGTGGAACATGTGAAATGGAAAGACCAAACCAAAACAAAATTTTATTGAGCAACTACTAGACTACCTAACTATGGTGACAGAAATAGAGGGCTAAAAGCAACACATGCCTCAGACCCACATCTGTCCCTAACCCCCATTCAACTCTCTCCCACTGTTGAAATGTAAAAACCTTAATCTCGTATTTCACAAACATTTCTTCAGCTCCTCTTGTGTGCCGGGGTCCACGTTACAAATTTAAAAGTAAAACAGTGAACTGGACATGGTTTCTTGCTTTCTAGGACGGTACAGCATAATGGTACAGCATAAAAAAGATAGCCTTTTTTAATTCCAAATTTATGATTTTTTTGAGCTGAAAAAGAAATGGAATTTTTAATGAAGACTTTATTTCTCTATTTCCCTTATCCTCCATTGTTTTGTGCACTTTCTTTTTTTTTTTTTTTTTGTAAAGATCTTATTTATTTGATAGACAGACATCACAAGTAGGCAGAGATGCAGACAGAGGGGGAGGGGGAAGCAGGCTCCCTGCTGAGCAGAGAGCTGGATGAGGGCTGATCCCTGGACCCTGAGATCATGACCTGAGCCTAACGAAGGCAGAGGCTTTAACACACTGAGCCACCCAGGTGCCCTGGTTTTGTGCACTTTCTTAAACTATATGAAAGATAGGTGGTTTTGTTTGGGCTGTTTGTATGATTCCATTGCCTATTAGCTACTTTTTGTAACAGAATTAACATGTATCTGGAAATTTTGAAATTGTGCATTTTCCCTATGACTCCAAAAATATTATCCCTGTTTCAAAGTTTTAAAAATATGGAAAAGAAACGAAAATAAGTGGTCCACATGTCCATGTTCCCATGTTCCCATAATCCATAGTTATTTAATATATAGACAAATTTGCTTATAATTCATTGAAAATCACTACTTGGAAAAAAAGACAAATATTTATTATAAAGAATTGAAACAAAGAATAAAAGTATAAAGATTAAAAAAAAATTTTTTTAAGTAATCTCTACACCCAGTGTGGGTCTCAAACTCATGACCCCAAGTGCAAGAGTCACATGTTCTACTGACTGAGCCAGCCACGCACCTCAAGGTTAAAAACTTTTAAAATCATTTCATACTTCACCTATAAATAATTCTCATTAATGTTAGGGGACCATAATGGAAACAATGAAGGCCAGGAATTTTCCAAATTCAACAGCAAAAATCACAGATCCAAAAAGCTTAGAGAACGCTCATCAAAGAAAATTATACCTATGTATATCATAGTGAGACTCTTGAAAATCTGAATAGAAAATCATGGGGTCACCATGGGGGAGTGAAGGGAACATTGCATACACAAAAATAATGGTAAAAAAATTAATAATATTCTCATCAGAAATTCTAGAAACCAGAAAACAATATAATGATATCTTGGGGCACCTGGCTGGCTCAGAAGAGCATGTGACTGTTTATCTAGGTGTTGTGAGTTTCAACACATGTGTGTGTAGAGATTACTTAAAAATAAAATCTTAAAAAAAAAAAAAAAGACAATGTAATATCTTTAAAGTCCCCAAAAAAACAAACAGAAAATTTGTTAACCTAGAATTCTATCTCTGGTGAAAATATCTTTCTAAAATGAAGATGGAATAAAGACATTTTCAAGCAGATGAAAGTTGAAAGAATTTATTTCTAACAAATCTGAACTATAAGAAATGCTAAAAAGAAGTTCTGCAGGCAGAAGGGAAAGGGGAGTGACATGAGAAAAATCCACTCTGTAGAAAGGAATCAAGAGGACCAGAAAGAGCAGAAAGAGCAAATAAAGCATTAAATAAAAAGGATCATTTTTAAAATCACTCCTATTATATACATATCTGTATCATTACATTTTTTTAGATCATGATCCTAGAGTCCCAGGATTGAGTCCCGCTTCAGGCTTCCTACTCGGTGGGGAGTCTGCTCCTCCTGCTGACCTCTCTCATGTTCTCTCTCTCTCTCTTTTTCTCTCTCTCAAATAAATTAATAAATCTATCTTTAAAAAAATACTAAAAATAATATTAAGCGAACAGTATTCTAATACCTTTCTAGGCAAACTAAATATTGGATGTCTAGTGCCAAATAAATATTAAATATGTGACCATATTAGAGTTGTTACAATGTACAAAACCTAATTTCAATTTACTTGAATTTGTCACAAGAAAAACTAAAATCGAAGAGAAATAATTTTTGAATTTCAAAAAATTATTCTGCACCGCATAAGATATTCTGAGGGCACCTGGCTGGCTCAGTTGGAAGAGCATATGACTCTTAATTTAGCGTTTGTGAGTTCAAGCCCTGCATTGGGCATAGAGTGTACTTAAAAAAAAAAGAGAGAGAGAGAAGAAAAGATACTATAAATATATGATAAATACATTAAAAGATTAGAATCACTGTTTTTATAACATATTTTAATTTTATAATATTGATTGTATGCTATAAAAGATGGTAGAATCATCAATACTCAGATCTCCCATCTCCTCTCTGCCTAACTTAGGAATTTTTTTAGTTGGTATTATGCTTTTTGAGTTGTCTAGACTTAACCATTTCATTTGACCCTCTGTAATTCTCATAATTTTTTTCAAAATGGTTTTGTATCTAAATGCATAGATACATAGGTGCCTCCTTAGCACAGTAGGCAGCGTGTCAGTATCATAAATGCATAGATACGGTCTTTTTACATGATTCTTTTGCCATCTTTGTATTGAATTCTGTTTTTTCCTCATATGGGCAATTTATCTCTATATTGGTCATATTTTATTGTCATGTATTTTGGGTTTCCCCTATCAAAGAAGATACATGGATGTTGCATTGCCTGCATTTTTTTTAATGTTTGATAATATGAAATGCTATAATGGCTGGGTATGATATTCTTGGCTTTTTTTCCTCAGAACTTAATAAATATTACTCCATTGTCTTTTAACACTAATAGTCAAGGTAAAAAAGTCTGAAGCCAGATGAAAATTTACCACTTATTAAGAGATTGGCTTTTCTTTTCTACTTGAATATTTTAAAGTTTAAAACTTAGTAAGGCTACAATTTGGTATTAAGGAATCTATATCAAAATTTCCCCAGTAACATGGTATTATACTTTCAAACTGCAGATTCAGTTGTGTCTTTTTCTTTTTCAGGAAACGTTTCTTGTATTAACATTATGGATTTTTTAAACATCTTCGATTACATTCATCAGATTCCTTATTTTAAGGATAGTGATAAATAATTCTTGAGTATTTTTTTTAACCTGTCATCTTCTTTAATTCCTTTAATCTCTGTGGTTTTCATATTAAATTCACTGGAACTTTATATTATCAAGATCTCTTATTTTCAAATTCTCTGACTCATGATATGCCTCATCCATAGTTAGTTCCAGCTACCGACAGGACACTGGTTCAACTTTTGTGGCATGAAGTGAGATGTGTGTGTAGTGTCTGTTAAGACCAATTTATCATTGCCTATAGGACTCTAGCCTTTTATTCCTCAAATGTGTAAGTGCTGGCCACAGCATACACTTTACATTTTAGTATCTAGACTGATTTAATTTTTTGTGTTTTAATGGCAGGCTAGGCATTATCACCTCCATATTTTTATCCTGTATGATTGGCCAAAACTCTTCTGCTATTATGACCACCTCCACCCTTCTCTGTCCCTCAATCCTACCACCCAATTCAATTTATACTTCTGAAATTTTCCTAATCTAGGGAGTCTCAGGACTGCTGAGCGCCATTTGGGGGGGGTGTGCGCTAATGCTCCCTGATGGAGGACGCAGTGTGAAGTCCGTCACACAAGCCCCCATTTGCTATGAGTGCAGGATAACATTCAGAACATGGAAAAAATATGTAGTGAGCTAGCGTTTCACGTTAATTAGAGACAAATGTAAAATTAAAAGAATGGGCCCAAGTAGCTGTTAAATGGGTCCATTGAATGCATTTGATATTTGAACCATGTTTTTGTAACCCGAAAGAATCACAGGATGGAGAGGTAGAGACAAAGAGGATTGCATGCAGTTATAGTTGGAATACCTGGATTCTGCCCTCTTCTGAGAGCCTTTTACAAGTCCTGAGAAGATTAACTGGTCCTGTTTGAAGGCTGTATCACGGTCCTCAGAGAGAGACAGACACTCTCAGATCAAAGATGAGTTCTCCAAATCAGTGTGAAACCCCAAGACTTCACTTCCTCCAGGGGCAGACAGCTTAATCAGCTTTGCATTTCACCCAGTTCTCCTCTGTCACCTCTTCTCTGTCAAATCTGTCAAATGAGGGTGCTGATTCTTTCCCACCTCACATGAAACTGATAGAAACTATTGAGGGGTGCCTGGGTAGTTTAGTCCGTCAAGCAACTGACAAGTGATTTTTGGCTCAGGTCAGAATCTCAGGGTCCTGAGATTGAGCACAGCCTGCACTATAGCTCAGTAAGGAATTTGCTTGAGATTCTTTTTTTTTAAAGATTTTATTTATTTATTTGATAGACAGAGATCATAAGTAGTCAGAGAGAGAGAGAGAAGAGGAAGCAAGCTCCCCATGGAGCAGAGAGCCCAACACAGGCCTCGATCCCAGGACCCTGGAATCACAACCCGAGCCAAAGGCTGAGGCTTTAATCCACTGAGCCACCCAGGCACCCCTTTGCTTGAGGTTCTTTCCCTCTGCTCCTCTTCCCACTCACGCACACATGCACTCGTGCTCTCTCTCCCTAATAAATAAATAAATCTTTTAAAAAATTATTGAGATAAACAGCTAAAATCTCCTATACTTACTTTGCTTTTGATGATGTTAAGAGCATTTATTAACTGCTTTAGACATTGTGATCTCATTTATGTCTTACTGAATGTTTGCTAACAAGTTAAAATTCCTGAATAAAAAGAAAATTAAAAATTGGCCATAGTGGGTATGGTTCACTCCAGATATAATCTATCCAAGGACTTTGAAAGCATTTTTTATCTTTGTAGTAGGAGATCCAACAAAATAATCAAAACAGCAGTGCACAGAAAAAATTTCCTTCAGGCAGCCTTCCCTAAGAAGAAATAGGAACAACAGGTAGATTATATAGGTCCTGCTTCTAAAAGTTAACCCATTGTTTTATAAGAGATTGTTGTCTTCGTGAACAGCTTGAGAGTAGGAATCAAATGTTTTCTCTTTGCATCTCAGTGTTGGCCATGCTCAGAGTGGGTGGTCAGCTTATTGGATTGAACACTTGAGACTCCAGATTCTCTCTTAAATTGTTTTACAGACCAGCATACAGGGGAAAGCCTGAGATTTAACATGCAGTGTTTGGAAAAGGAACTTGTTTTTATTCTGAGGTCAGAAATCTGCACAGCTGAGTACTTTGGATAATGAAGGTCTTTTCTATATTTGCCCAGCCTGGGCTGGACACGGGCAAATGTCACATAATCTGCATTTAAACATTCTTTTCTTTCCCATTTTAACAATGTTTATGTTTCCTAGGGTACCTCTGAAAGATTCCAAGTTATTTACTGTATATGTAAATATTCTTTTAAGAAAAAACAAAAACAAAAACCACATGTAGTTTTCACATGCAAGTTATTTTCATCAGGCAGTTCCTTTCCTGCAGCACAAAAGGCTAGATATAAAAACAAACAAGAGAGAATGTGCTGTTTTAACAAATGGGTCCTGAGAGATGGATTTTAAAGCATGGTTTTTGTTTTCTGATCTAGCTTTTACCGTATCACTTTGTAACACTTAGAGAAATCCTGAAATAAATCAGTGACATTCTCACAGTTTTAAGGCTGACAGTTTAATTTTTTTCCTGTTTTGTCTATTGCTGTGGCCAAAGTAATTAGGTCATACCCATGTGAAAAATTACTCGTACAAGAAAAATTTTGGATGTGTATGTGTGTTTTCAGGAAGATTTGTTTCTGCTAATGTTCACATCATCCTTTGCATGTGAAACTAATTCACTTACCCTACATAATCTAAAATATTAATGTTGAGTGTAAAAAAAAATCCTAATTCGAAAGGAAACAAATGTTTCTATTACTTATTTTATATCATGGTTAAAATAATTATATTTAAAAATATTTTTAGCAGATCGGGCGCCTGGGTGGCTCAGTGGGTTAAGCCGCTGCCTTCGGCTCGGGTTGTGATCTCCGGGTCCTGGGATCGAGTCCCACATTGGGTTCTCTGCTCAGCAAGGAGCCTGCTTCCCTCTCTCTCTCTCTCTCTCAGCCTGCCTCTCTGCCTGTTTGTGATCTCTGCTTGTCAAATAAATAAATAAAATCTTTAATATATATATATATATATATTTTTTTTTTAGCAGATAAACCACTGATTTTAAAACATATTTGTTAGCTGTATAGATTGGATGCCAACTCTGGAAGAAGGGGTCATTCTAACAAAAAGGGAAGAACGACCTAATTTATGGCAGTAATCTAGAAATGGCAACAGCGCTCACATATTAGCATGCCTATCTTGCAGACTGTTCTTTAATTTTACATTAAAACTTTGTTGTAATTCTTATGCCTTGAATATTTTCTAGTAGGTTTTTGCTATTTATACCAGCAGATAAAAGTTTTGAGTCCACAAGCATATTATTTGCTTTATTGCTTCCGTACTCTGAGAAATGTCACGAACCGTGGGAGAATACAAACGTCACCAAATGAAGATACTTATTTGTGTCTTATGAAAAATGTTAACATTAACTCCTTTTCCTCTTTAATAAACTGAATGCTTGCTTTCATTTTTGTAGATTAATTTAAGAATTTAATAACTAGGGGCGCCTGGGTGGCTCAGTTGTTAAGCATCTGCCTTCCAACTCAGGTCATGATCCCAGGGTCCTGGGATTGAGCCCAACATTGGGCTGCCTGCTCAGCAGGAAGCCTATTTCTCCCTCTCCCACTCCCCCTGCTTGTGTTCCCTCTCTCGCTGTGTCTCTCCCTGTCAAATAAATAAATAAAATCTTATTTAGAAAAAGAATTTTAATAACTAAGGAGATTTTTACTTGCTTCCAAAACTTAAACACCAGGATTAACATATACAAAAGCCACAATTTAATGTAATTTATTGGGTGAGTATAAAGGTCAAAATTACCAAGCCTTATAGAAGCACCATTAGAAGTAGACAGTAGAACCCTTGTAGAAATCATGAAGGACAGCCAGTGTAGGGAATGTCTGCAACACAAATATAAAATTTGAGTTGCTCTCTGACGGAAGCAGAGCAATTGTCAAGAGTTTGACGGGATTGTGAAAGAATTTAAAGGGCCAGCAGATCTTTAAGAATGCACAAGACAGCTTTGTTGTCTCCTGTAACATTGACTGAGAGGCAAGGCAGGCTAAATATTAAGCAATCCACAGAATTACCCCTGAGTCTCTCCCCAGTGATTGTATTTTCAAATAAAATAGTTACTGAGCTAGATAAACAAAATCAGAAGGCTCAACTAGTGCTGCCCTTCTGGAAATCTACAAGGTGGTTGGAGCATTAGTACCTCACTTCAACCATTTTGCTATAAAAAAAATAAAAATAAGTGAGATCAATGGGAAAAGAGTAGTTTTTTGGAAGGCAAGAAGTTTGCTTTCTAAAAAGGTACACAGCTAATCAGATATACTTCTGAAGTTCTGTTTTCATGTATTAGTAGGGCTAGATTTCAAAGTCATTTGGATTTTAATCAGAAAAAAATGATTTTGGGGGCGCCTGGGTGGCTCAGTGGGTTTAAGCCTCTGTTTCCGGCTCAAGTCATGATCTCAGGGTCCTGGGATCGAGCCCCGCATCAGGCTCTCTGCTCAGCAGGGAGCCTACTTTCCCCTTCTCTCTCTGCCTGCCTCTCTGCCTATTTTGTGATAGCTCTCTCTCTAAGTCAAATAAATAAATAAGATCCTTTAAAAGAAAAGAAAAGAAAAAAAATGACATTTTAGTCAGAGGGCCGTTTTCCTAAATAACTTTGAATAACTTTTTTGTGACGTTCAGAAATTCACAGGGGTCTCAAGCTGGACTTGTAACTTGTTCTGTAATTCCCTGCTTCGGGTGGAATTTGGAGACAGCTTATAGAAAATAGTCTTTGCTTAGAACCACGTTTATTTTTCAGCTGCGGTAGCCGGACTTCCTTTAACAAGCTAGTGTTATTTTCTCTTGCAGGGACTTTATGTTTTTGTGGTTTATTTCATTCTGCACAACCAGACGTGTTGTCCCATGAAGGCCAGCTACACAGTGGAAATGAATGGACAGCCAGGACCCAGCACAGCCTTCTTCACACCAGGGAGTGGCATGCCTCCTGCTGGAGGGGAAATCAGCAAGTCCACCCAGAATCTTATCAGTGCTATGGAGGAGGTACCTGCCCCTGCCCTTGCCCTTGCCCTTGCTCTTGCACTTGCTGACGCTCTCCCCTCCCTCCTCCCCAGAGCTCTTCCTCCCCACCCTCCCTTCCCCGCCACACTGAAGAGTGAAAGTTAAAAGGTACTATATGACTTTTACAGCCTCTGATCTGTGGTATTTGATTGGCTTACTGTGGTATCCTGCCTGTTAGCTAATTCTTTTTCTTCCCTGTCCTGTGAGCTGTTCTAACCAGCGGTTGGTACTAGGAAGTCAGTGCAAAATTTGTCACCGCATTCTTCAGAATCTCCCAAATTTAACAGGGCAGTGACTGAATCGGCTTCGGAAATGGGGTTTTTTTGTTTTTTTTTTTTTTTAATACTGTGTTCTTCCTCAGCTCTCTTTCTTCACCTATCCCAACTCATTACCTTGTCACCGCATTCTTCAGAATCTCCCAAATTTAACAGGGCAGTGACTGAATGGGCTTCGGAAATGGTTTTTTTGTTTTTGTTTTTGTTTTTGTTTTTTAATACTGTGTTCTTCCTCAGCTCTCTTTCTTCACCTATCCCAACTCATTACCTCGATCCCAACAAAAGCTCAGTGAAAAGAAAATAGGTTATAACTCTTTTTGATTTAAATACCCGAAAATATTTTAGGACAGAAGCTCAGAAGAGGGCTTCAGCAGCACTACTAGAAAATCTATCTAGGACGTCCTCTGTGAGATCCACCTCCCATTGTCCTCTGCATCTGTCCCCCTTGTTTTGCTTTCCTGTGTCTAAATCAGTGTCACCAACCTCTCGGTAATGCTACCTATAGCACTGGGACCACCGCTCAGATTTTTTAAACTACCTAAAGACATTTGTCCAGGCATAGATGGTATGCAGGTCCCTGACAAGTTCTGTAGTGCCCGAGGTGTGCCTGCGTACCATTCCTTATGTAGTTCGTAGTGCCCTCTCTATTAAAGAGCCACTGGGAGGGATGTCAGGGTAGCTCAGTCCGTTAAGCTTCCGACTCTTGATTTCCACTCAGGTGGTGATCTCGGGGTTGTAACATCCAGCCCTGCATAGGGCTCCCCGCTGAGCATGGAGCCTGCTTAAGTTTCTATCTCTCCCTTTGCCTCCACCCTCCAAAACAATAAGAAATAAAAAAAAAAATAAAGAACCAAGGGCAACAGTATTTGTGTTTGCGTCCTGAAAAATGGCAGGAAATCAAATAGCATCTGCCTAAAAAGGTAATGGTTCATAGATAGGTAAGTAAGTAAATAGGTAGGTAGAGAGATAATCTACCTACTCAGTGATATTTTTTTGTCCTCCATGTTAATGTGGAAAAGAATTTTATTCATGTCAGGTTAAAATTAAGGTAAGAAAGTGATCACAAGTACAATATTTAAGAATTATAAGAGTTTCAGGACCCCTAAATATTTAGAAATCTAATACCATTTCTATATCTTCTAAATTCTTTTTTTTTTTTAAGATTTTTATTTATTTATTTGACAGACAGAGATCACAAGTAGGCAGAGAGGCAGGCAGAGAGAGAGAGAGAGAGAGAGAGAAGAGGAAGCAGGCTCTCCGCGGAGCAGACAGCCCGATGCGGGGCTCGATCCCAGGACCCCGGGATCATGACCCGAGCTGAAGGCAGAGGCTTTAACCCACTGAGCCACCCAGGTGTCCCTCTATATCTTCTAAATTCTTAAAACAGAATTATTTTCTCATCCTAGTTGATACCAATAGAAATGGCTATTTTTAGAACTAGCAATTCAGGAGTGAATCTTAAAAAAAAAAATTTTTTTTTGTCTTGATTATTTACCCAGTCTAGCATCTGTCTAGATCTGAGCTATATGACAGCCATTAGCTATGTGTGGTTGTTTAAATTCAAACGAAGTAAGATTTTAAAACATCTGAAATTCAGTTGATCACTCACCCTGGCCACATTCAGGTGCTCAGTAGCTATTTGTGATCGGTAGCTGCCATAATGGAGAACATGGATATAAAATATGTTTCACCACAGGAAGCTCTGTTGGGCAGTACTGGTCTAGATGTTCCACTTCTTAATGAAATATTTTAAGGTTTACTCTTCTCTCAGTTGATTGCTACAGTCCTCAGGTCACTTTTCTCAATATAAGGCATCGCTGCAGTCTCTCAGAAAACCTTAATGTTAGGAGGGAACAGCTGTGACAGTTTAATTCCTGGGCCTGAGCCACTACTTGAATGATCCTGGTGGGGGGCGGAGGGGGTTGCACAATGGCATACCCTTAAGTGTGCTCTGCATTCCTCAGAGGCTTGGAATTGGCCTTGATCCAGCTGTCTGTAGATGAGGGACTGTCAGAGACATTCTAGGAAGCCCTGCGGAGAAGGGAAGGCATGAGGAAAGGAGAGGGATTAAGGGACTGGTTATCAGTGGCCCAGAGGGACGTGAATATATTTAATCGTTTCGAGTTAGAACTGTCTTTTTTAGGGGCACCTGGGTGGCTCAGCCGTTGGCGCGGCTGCCTTCAGCTAGGGTCATGATCCCAGGGTCCTGGGATCGAGCCCTGCATCACGCTCCCTGGGCGGGATGCCTGCTTCTCCCTCTCCCACTCTCCCTGCTGGTGTTCCCCCTCTCTGTGTCTCTCTCTGTCAAATAAATAAAATCTCAAAAAAAAAAAAAAGAATTATCTTTTTAATCATTTAATCCAATGATCATGTGGATCTTTATATTATAACTGGAAGTTTTACTCCCCTTTCCCTATTTTGTCCACCTCCCAATTTCCCTCCACTCTGGTTCTTAAATTCTTAACAGTTTTCTTTGCATACATCCTACAAAAAACTAAAACGTGTTGTTTGGGTTCAAAAAATAATTTTCTTGCCCCGCATTGGGCTCCCTGCTTGATGGGAAGCCTGCTTCTCCCTCTTCCACTCCCTCTGCTTGTGTTCCTTCTCTTCTTGTGTTCCTGCTTGTGCCTCTCTCTGTCAAATAAATACATAAAAACTTAAAAATCGTAATAATATTCTTTCCCCCCACATGACAGCATAGAAATCTACAAGTAATTCTTATAGAGAAATTGTTTAGAATCACCAGACTAGGGGCACCTGGGTGGCTCAGTGGGTTAAGGCCTCTGCTTTCGGCTCAGGTCATGATCCCAGGGTCTTGGGATCAAGCCCCACATCGGGCTCTCTGCTTGGCAGGGAGCCTGCTTCCTCCTCTCTCTCTGCCTGCCTCTCTGCCTGCTTGTGGTCTCTGTCAAATAAATAAATAAAATCTTTAAAAAAAAAAAAAAAAAAGAATCACCAGACTAGTTGTCTCTAAGGACCAAAAGTAATATTAAAGGTTTTAATTCTGAACAGTTCACCAGTCCCTTCACGTGGTCTCTGTAATGACAATGTGGAGATAAAGTAGATACCAGAGTAAATAGGTGTGTATTGATATTACGCTATCCTTTTCTCCCCATCCTACCTCAAAAAGGTACCACCTGACTGGGAGAGAGCATCCTTCCAACAAGCCAGTCAGGCCAGCCCCGACTTGAAACCAGGTCCACAGAATGGCGCCACGTTCCCTTCCTCCGGAGGATATGGCCAAGGGTCATTAATAGCCGATGAAGAGTCTCAGGAGTTTGATGACTTGATATTTGCATTAAAAACTGGTATGTATGAATCCACAAACCACATTAGAAGTAGGCACTCTTGTTATGCGGCAGTTTGTATCATCTTCCTATGAAGCTGCAAAAGAAGGATAGTTAGTCTGCCTTAGCACATCCTGATTCTCATGACCCATGCCTAATCCCAGCCATACTTTGGGATATTTTGCTCTTGGCACCAAATATAACACAACCTAAAAATAATTTACAATTTTTTTCTTAAGAAAAAAAGCATACTCTGAATGTAAATATCTCTGTCCTAGAATCTTGATGTAACACCAAGATACCACTGAGACAACTTCAGAATTGTAAGACGATCTGGTAGGGATCTCACTCGGAGAGTTTCGCCTCTGACCTGCCAAAGAGACCTGGAGTGTCTCTGAAGCAAAAAATGTCAAAGGTGATATAATGGACCACATGTACTTGCGCCATTATACATCGTATTTTATTGGCTCCTCCTACATGTTCAACCCCACTCAATCTGTGACCCCAGAGGATGGTTGGTTGTTTTCAAATCAAATAGGCAGAGTTTTTTTCTTTTCTTTTTTCTTAATTTTTTTTATTAAGTAAATTCAACCCTGCAATGTAGGGCTCAAACTTATAACACTGAGATCAAAAGACGCATGTTCTGCTGTTTGAGCCAGCCCAGGCACTCTGCAGTTTTTTCCTTTTATTTTTTTTCTTCAGAAACATCTCAAACTGCCACTGTTATAAAACATTCAGTGACCTTTTCATTTCTAGATGTACAAGCAAGCAAGAAGATACATTCATACTCTGATAACCTATTAAGATAATTATTCAAAATGCTTTTTACTAAATATCCCAGTATTAAGAATAGTGCTTGGCACTTGGCAAAACTTTGGTAGATACTGTTGGAAAATGAATGAATGAATGGATGGATGGATGGATGGATGGATGAAAAATTGAACTTAGAGTTTGCTTGGAGGAATGGACATTCAAACAAACATAACATAAGGAAGGGTAAGTAAGTAGTGAAAAGAGTTATTAATTATTGAAGAGATCAAGAAAATTTTTTGAACTCTCTCAGTTGATTTGTGAAAAATATGTGGTTTTAGATAGGTAAAGAGTAGAAGAAAGGGACTGCAGTCTGAGGGAGAAGAATCAGCGAAGCCCGGGGCTTACAGGTGCATGGCTTACAGGTACCTGGGGAGAAGGCACACTGCAGTGTGGCTAGGGCAGATGGGGAGTGTGAGCCAGGTAGCCGGAGAAGGGCCTGCAAGGTACTTTACCTGCATGGTTAATGATTTACTGTAGTTCCCCAACTGGGTTTCAGTGAGCAACCTCCTTGAGATATTTATAGTCATCTTCAATGGGAGGATCCTCTGAGTATATTTGGGAAACTGCAAAGATTCACAATTCACATTAGCATTTAGCAGCTCTAAAAAGTCCTAGAGTAAAGAAACCCACTTCACTTAATTTAACCTGGTGTTTCCGGAACACATTTAGTAATAGATTCATTTTGTGGGAGCAGAACACTTGCTGGTATTTTACATAACATTAAAATGCTATTCAGAAGCCATGCTAAGGAGTGGGATTTTTATAGAACCTAGTGAGCCATGGAGGTTTTTGAGGAGAGGAATGGCATGTTCCCACTGGTTTTTGAGGCAAAATAACTCTTACAAAAGTATGAGGAATAAATTTAGAAGCAAAACCAGAAAGGCTGGGAGATTATTACAATTGTCCAAGGGAATGAGGTTCAGGCCTCAGATTCGGGGAGCAGAAATAAGAAAAAGAGGATGAACGCAAGAGGAAAGCTGAGGGAGCACTGAGAGGACAGTCAGCAAAAGCTCCTGAGCGGCTGAGGAATCGTATAAAGAGCATTTGTTCGTGAGTGTGTTTCAGGGGGAAACTGATGAGTTCAGATTTAGAAGTATTGGTTGTTAGGCCTGGGTTCTTAAATATTCAGGGTTGAAGGATCTTAGCTGAGGGTTCAGGGTTGGAGGTGTCGGTTTGATGTGCATCAGTGCAGAGACTCTATTCGAAGCTGTGGGGTTGGATGAGTTTCATCTTAGGAGAGTGAAGGAGAGAGAGAAGGAAAAAAGGAAAGAGGTGAGGAAGGGAGAGGAGACAGAAGAAGCCCTTCCTCCTCCTCCGAAGAGCCTCCTGGAAGATACCTCCTTTAAAGAGGGAATAGGGTGGCCTGGGTGGCTCAGTTGGTTAAGCATCCAGCTCTTGATTTCGGCTCAGGTCACGATCTCAGGGTTATGAGATCGAGCCCAGCATTGGGCTCCCGGCTCAGCACGGGTTCTGCTTGAGATTCTTCTCTCTCTCCCTCTGCCCCTTCTTCTGCCTCTCCCTCCCCTCCACCCCATGTTTGCATGCTTGCTTTCTCTAGAAAAAAAATAATTTTTTTTTAAAAAGTGAATAGAAGAGGGCCCCACAGAGGACACTGCAGCATAGTGAGAAAGAAAAAAAGAGAAGTTTCATGAAGGAGGGCATGAGAAACTTCCTCAAATGCTCACTGACATTAGAACTAAAAAGGAGTTTTCAGATTGCTAACAATTCTTAGGGAAGATTACATCCCCAGCACTCCAAAGTAGTCAGTTGTTGGTGTTAAGACGCTGGAAACATACAATGAATTCTTGCAGCATAATTAAATTAGATGTGGGTTCTATATATATAACAAGTATTAAATGCATTCAGTTCAGGAATGTATGGAATGACTTACTTATAGATGAGTTTAGCGTTCCTTGGAGCTCACTTAAACTCTTTAGGAAATAAATACTTACAAAGATCGAAATAAAAGTCTCTAAGATTGGTTCCCTCTATTTTTAGAAAAGGTACTATAATAATCAAGTATCACCCCCAAGTCACTTCATCATAGGATATAATCAAATCAAAGGAGCTGTTCCCATGCCGTTCTGTGTACAGCTGAATTTACAGTCGACACATAGGCCCAGGTCTTTTAACAATTTTTAAGCCCAAATTTCAAAAATCGAGAGATATCCCAGGGCGCCTCACAGTCTCAACAGTAAAGCATGTGATGCTTGATCTCAGGCTCATGAGTTAGAGCCCCACATTGGATGTAGAGGTAACTTAAGAAAAAAATAATAAAATCTTAAAAAAATTTAGAGATATCCCATAAAAGCCTGAATCTCTTAAAAAAAAAAAAAAATCTAGCAACAGAGTACCTAAAATCTAGCACAATCTTAAAATCTCCTTGACTAGAGTTGAGTAATGGCCACCCACAATAGACAGAGCATGAGCTCTTTGATTTGTCCAGTGCTCACCAGACCTGTGTTGCTGGTTTATGCTAACCGAGTTGGCCTCCGTGATTGTCAGGTTTACAAACCTTGATCTATCACAGTTCTGCTTTAATCATTGGCCACTATAAGTCGGGTACTGGGAACAGTGGGTCTTCCAGGTCTTTTCATTTAAACCCTTAAACAAGGGGTGCCTGGGTGGCTCAGTGGGTTGAGCCTCTGCCTTCGGCTCAGGTCATGATCTTAGGGTCCTGGGATCGAGCCCTGTATTGGGCTCTCTGCTCAGCGGGGAGCCTGCTTCGTCATCTCTCTCTGCCTGCCTCTCTGCCTACTTGTGATCTCTCTCTCTGTGTCAAATAAATAAAAATCTTAAAAAAAAAAAACAAAAACCTTAAACAACTTTGAAAAGTTGTAATATATGTAACCCTTTACATATATTTAATAAACATCTAAAGGTTTTCATCATAAGTTGAAATAGTATCAAATAGTATAACTTCTACTATATTATAAATTTTAGTGTTTAAAAATGAAAATTTTACATTATTCTTTTAAACTAATTCAAAGGAGTCTAAATATCATAGCAATTTGCTATACATTATTATTCATTTCATTTTTTAAAGATTTTATTTATTTATTTATTGGGGGTGGGGAGAGAGAGAGCAGGGGAAGGGGCAGAGGGAGAGGGAAAGAGAGAATCTCAAGCAGACTTCGATCTCAGCATGGGCTAGATCCCATGACTTTGAGACCATGACCTGAGCCAAAAATCAGGAGTCAGATAGCCAACCAACTGAGCCATCCAGGCACCCCATATTCATTTTGTTTTAAAATACATATGGAGCAGGCTTTTCTTCTACAATTGGAAATTTTGTATCATTATCGCTTCTTCTTGAACTTATATTCCCATTCCACTCCATTGCAGAATTTTATCCTAATGTAATATATTTTATGCTTGAAATTCATTTGCTCTTCACTCACTCAAAACAACTTCTCTCAAACAAACCATGTATATAAATGGAAACTTAAAGTTTTCCTGTGACCATAAGACTATATATAAAGTGTTAGAATTTTCTATTTTGGGGACGTCTGGGTGGCTCAGTTGGTTAAGCAGCTGCCTTCGGCTCAGGTCATGATCCCAGCGTCCTGGGATCGAGTCCCACATCAGGCTCCTTGCTCAGCAGGAGCTTCTCCCTCTGCCTCTGCCTCTGCCTGCCATTCTGTCTGCCTGTGCTCACTCCCTCTCTCTCTCTCTGACAAATAAATAAAATTTTTAAAAAAGAAAAATTTTTTCTTTTTTTTATTGTTATTACAATTATTATTAGTCTACAATTGAGTAAATCAACATTGGTTTTTAAAATATTTAACGTTTTGAGGAGCACTTAGGTGGCTCAGTTTTTTGAGCATCTGACTCTTAATTTCTCCTCAGCCCATGAGATCAAGACCTACATGGGGGTCCACTCTCAGTGGGGAGTCTGCTTGAGATTCTCTCTCTCTCTTTTTCTCTCTCTATTCCCCCTTTCCCTCTGTCTCTCCACCCCCACCCACCATGAGCGTTTTTGCAGGCTCTCTCTAAAATAAATTAATCTTTAAAAAAATAATAAAATAAAATGTAAATGTTTGACTAATTATCAAAAGCTCATCAAAAGAATGCACATTCAGCTGCTTGTCTGGCTCAACTGAAGGAATGACTTGAGTCTTGATCCTGAAGTCATGAGTTCAACCCCCACGCTGGATATAGAGGTGACTTAAACAAATAAATAAACTTAAAAAAAAGAAAAAGGGCACATAGAAGTTAAAGATCTAGGAATACATTTTCTTAAATCTGTCCTCACACCACCGTGGACCCTTTAAAAAAACCCTCACGTACCACAAGTTAAAGGAATCCCATTGCTTCAGGCGCTTTATAAAGAAGTTCAGAGCTACTGATCTGGAGCATTATGTAGTATTAGATTTATGAAGTGGAATGGTCAGCTCAATGACTAGACTTTTTTTTTTTTTAAGATTTTATTTATTTATTTGACAGAGATCACAAGTAGGCAGAGGGGCAGGCAGAGAGAGGGGAAGCAGGCTCCCCGCAGAGCAGAGAGCCTGATGCGGGGCTTGATCCCAGGACCCTAGGATCATGACCTGAACCGAAGGCAGAGGCTTTAACCCACTGAACCACCAAGGCACCCCAGTCAATGACTAGACTTTTACATTGATCAAAAGCTGACAAGACTCTAGAGGATGTCAAGCTTGGAGTATATTGGGCTTAGAAACAGGATCTTCTTCACAGAAGGCTTCTCCCAGAAATACTAATCTGATTCCCTATCTTCCCTAGTCCCTTAGCTTTCTGGTTTTTTCCCTCAGGCCAAGGACATGAATGTCATGGTAAACATTTCTTTATTGAAACTTCAAATGATTTATTTTTCAGTCAGAAGAAAATAGAGGACAAATCCTTGAACAGAAATGAAAACATTCAGAATCAAGGCCTAAATACTCAAACTCCTCTAAGAACTCATTAATAAATTTCTCCTTCAGATAGATCACATAAAACCACAATGACTTATTTAACTTAAAAAATTTCTAGAGACCAGTGTGCTAAGCAAAGTTAAATGGGCGTCAAAGTGGAAGAGCCCACTTTGGAATATAGAAAGATTTTTTTTTTTTCTTCCAAAAAAAGACTGAAGGAGAATGATGGTCGTATCACTATCACATTTGAAAAATCTGTAGAAAATAGGAATGGGCCTTGGGATCAGAGAGCCCTGTGTTGGCATCCTAGTTCTGGAGTCTACTATCTGTGTGATTTTCAGCAAGGGACTCAAAATTTAAGTTTCTTCATTTAGCAAATAAGAGTTATTATAATTAGGGGCGCCTGGCTGGCTCAGTTTATTAAGCCTCTGCCTTCAGCTCAAGTCATGTTCCCAGGGTCCTGGCATCGAGCCCCACATCGGGTTCCCTGCTCAGTGGGGAGTCTGCCTCTCCCTCTGCCTTTCCCCAAGCTTGTGCTCTCTTTCTCTCACTCATGCTCTCTCAAATATATAAATAAATAATATCTTTTTAAAAAGAGTTATTATAATTAGCTGGTAAATTTTCATGGAGTTTAGAGATTGTTTATGTTAAGAATCTACCAGTATCTGGCAGAGTTGAAGTTCAGTATCTCATTGTATGTATTATTTGTTGGGTTCAGCTTATTGTTATGCTTAAGAACTATTTATTTTTTAAAGATTTTATTTATTCGAGAGAGAAAATGATCATGAGCAGGTGCAGGGTTATGGTAGAGGGAGAAGCAGGTTCCCCACTGAGCAGGGAGCCTGGTATGGGACTCCAACCCAGGACCCTGGGATCATGACCTGAGCTGAAGGCAGACACTTAAACAACTGAGGCACTCAGGTGCCCCAACTTAAAAACTATTTTACATGTTCATAATGTATTCTGAAACACCAGTGTTCATTGCACCATGACTAGAAAGTGAAGTAGGAATGGGGGTGGGGGTGTAAGAGCTGAAAAATGAGCCAAGAAGGTTTGCAATGTATTCTACAAAGTTGAATACTCAAAGCCTATGGGGACAAGGAAGTAACACAATTAGAACAGCCGCCACAAGAGGCAGTATGATCTAGAAGAAAACGCCTTACATTTGGGGTCAGAAGACCAGGATAGGTCAGGATATCTGCATTCTGCAACTTCCCTGCTGGGTGACCTAGCCACTCAGTGAACACATCTGATCCCCAAGCAATCCCTGCATCTGTAAAATAAGACTAATAAACATTCTTTTCCTAACTAAGTGTGTTAAAATGTTGAAGAAAGGAAAGGTACTAGAAGAATATAAAATATCACTTCTAATTCCTTTGCTTTTACCTTTCTATCTATTATATGGAAAAGTAACTATTACCACAGTTACTGGATTTTTCTTGAAATTTTACTTAAAATTTAAGCAGAAAAAAATACCTTTCAAAAAAAAATCATGATACTCACTGCAAAACTATTTATTTATTACAAAGAGCCAAGAGGAGAGTGCGTGGCTCAGTCAGTTAAGTATCTTCCTTGGGCTCAGGTCATGATCCTGGGGTCCTGTTATCAAGCTATGGGTCAGACTCCTGGCTCAACAGGCAGCCTGCTTCTCCCTCGCCACCACTTATGCTCTCTCACACATTCTCTCTCACTCTTTCTCCAATAAATAAATAAAATCTTTAAAACAACAACAATAGGAGCCTGGGTGGCTCAGTCCATTGAGCATCTGCCTTCAGCTCAGATCATGATCCCGGGATCCTGGGATGGAGTCCCACTCTGGGCTCCCTGTTGAGCCGGAAACTCGCTTTTCCCTCTCCTCCCTGCCTGTGCTGTCACTATCTCTGTCTCTCTCAAATAAATAAACAAAATCTTTGTAAAAAGATTAAAAATAAAACAACAACAACAACAAAACCCAAAACAAACAAAAAAACAAAGAGCAAAGAACCTGGGACTATGTTCCCAGTCTGCCGTGTTATTAACATGTATAATTTGGGCCCTTTCTGAGTCTCAAAGAGGGATGAAAATTTGAGTAATATGCATTTATTTCAGCTGGGCAGAAACTGAGAAGGAGGAGGAGCTGGGTCATGTAGATGTGGTAATTCCGGGGCAAGCTGTATCTAGTACTTCGTGACATTTCACGGGGCTCTAGGCTACTAAACATGCCGGAGACACCCATTACTTGTAAAGCTGCACCCCATGTTAAACCTTCCAGCCCAGTTCAACTCTTGTCCCTTGCTGTCTGCTCAACAGGCTTCCAGTACAGAACTTCTTTCTAGTGGGCTTTGTCAAGATGGCGGGCAAACACTTCTGTCTTCCTGATGAGATCTGCAGCAGGCAGACACAAAGTGGGTGGGAGCTGATACGCATTCACTCATTAAGCCCCACTCTGCCATGATGGTAATCGTGTTGTCCTCCCTGCTTCTCCGTAATTGATCCCATATTGGGCAACTTTGTTACGTAGCCCTTTTGTTCCTTCTCACCTGGATTAAGCTGCTATCTGCCTCAGGGCCCGCTTACCTTCTTAGAGAGTGGCCAGTGTCTTCCCAATCCACTGAGCTTCTTCCACTTAGTTCTCCTAAGACGTAGTGGCAGACTCAGATGTGACTTTCAGGGGCCAAGCAAATACCATGAGTGATTCATGTGGACTGGATGCAAACAGACGGTACTGCCAGATCCATGTTTTGGGTGCCCCCCCCCCCTTTTTTTTTGCCATCTAGAAAATGTAGGCCTAGTGTTGCCCTCCGCTTTTTCAAGAGAAACCAAAAACCTGATTTTTTTTTAATACTAAATATATTAATTTTGGCAACTAACTAAATTTTTAAAAATATTGTCATTGGCAGTGTTAGTATTCCTAACAGAAGGAAAGAGTCCTCGGGTATTTGTCACACATTT
The DNA here is from genome assembly GCF_964662115.1 of Mustela nivalis. Classification (NCBI taxonomy): domain Eukaryota; kingdom Metazoa; phylum Chordata; class Mammalia; order Carnivora; family Mustelidae; genus Mustela; species Mustela nivalis. The sequence goes on along the minus strand of NC_139022.1, from coordinate 66,828,456 downwards.
TGCTCCATGGCATATATACTTATCTGGGGAGATATCATATAATTTATCATTCAAAGTGGGGCAGTTTAAGAGAATAAAAGGGATGTGATTCACCTGTTTTTAAGGTATAAACTAGGACCTTTCTTTTCAAATACTGCATCCCCCACCTCCCTGTTTTGAAGGAAGGTGCAAGAACCATCTATGGAAGGGTATGAAAATGGGCCTCAATGGATGAGCAGGAGGACACTCTGGCAGAAATTAATGTGAACGTGCAAGACCAGACAAGAGACCTGATCACACTGAGGAAGACCTCCAACAGGCCTGGGCTGAAGTATGTCTATTTGGTAGGGTAGAGCCAGATTAGGAAGTTTCTGAAGGCCAATGCATAGGGCTCCAGGCTTGATGCAGTAGGCAATAGGAACTGTTTGTTCTTGGGAAGGAGAGGGCATGGAATGTGGAATGCATCCGAGGAACAGAACAGGCAATAAGGCTTGGAAGAGACATTGGAACGAACTAGAATGCAGAGCGTAGTTTATTAATACACTCAGCAGACGTTTACAGAACACGAACAGTGTGCTGGGTGGGCACTGTCCTACAAGCTAGATGGTCTAAAGATATGAGGGACATAATGCAATGAGGGAGTCAAACATCTCAAAAGAGAATCACCATGTTTCTATGGGTAGCAGAGATGACAGCAGAGGTGATACTGACAGGAAGAACGGAGGCACCCAGATTGAGGTGGCGGGGGATAAGATGGGCATGTCACCAGAGGTGTAATAGTAGTGAGACGAGGCTAGAGAGCAGGCAGAGGTCAGGCAGATGCTGTGGGCCTGGAAGCAAGGGCTGAAGACAGGGCCTCCCATGGTGACCCAGGAGGAAGAGATTCGGAAGGAAGCACAAGAACTCTCTGGGAAAAGCCAGCAGATCAGAGGATGACATGGGCAAGTGCATTTTCCTAGAAGCAAAGGGTGTGGAGATGGGTTTCAGCAGCGGCCTTTCATGGAGAGGTTGGGAAAGATGGACCCAGAAGAGGAAGGGCTTGGCTGGAAGACGCAGTAGTGGGCTCTTGCTTTCATCCCCAAATAGGTTAAGAAGAGCTAATTCACCATCCTCCCACAGCTACCGACTCTGCAGCACTGCCTTTCTCAAACAGAAAGGAAAGTCTCAGCCGCCCAGCCACTGGTTGTTCATTTGCCTTCTTGTTTGCAGAGGCTCGTGCCCTGCATAGGGGGAGGAGTGGGAGCCGTAATCTCTGGTGATTCAACCCAGCAGCACACCCTGTGACCACATCCCCATTCTGTGTTTGTGTGCGTGTGCGTGTGCGTGTGTGTGTGTGTGTGAGAGAGAGAGAGAGAGAGAGCAAGAGAACATGAGAATTTGTGGTCCTCTGCACGTTGGAGAAGAAAAGAATGAGGTATTACTTGGGCACAGCGTTAAATTCTCTGAATGATTCTGAACTGTTAAGAAGAGTAGTGAATAGTGGAGCTTCCTCAAAACAAAGATTCTGGGCACTATCTGTATTAACAGCTAGCCTTGTGGGATTTGTGTATGACTCTGTTCTGGTACTGTGTTACGCAATTATTTTTATCTGGGGATCAGATCTGAGTCGTTCAGAGCCAGTGTCTTCTAGGCGCTGATATGACAGCTTGTGTTGTCAATGCGTGTCTTTCTTCTCAGATCACTGCCCACACTGAGTCTCGGCCGAAGGCCCTACTAGGTTCAGAGTGGGGTTGGAGACTCAGTTTTCTAACAGCAAACCCTACCCTCCTGCCGAAAAATTCCTATAACCTGCGGGATCTTTTTTACTTTAATATGCTCCTAGTTAAAAATTGCAGTTCTTGGGAATATGTTACACCTGTCAACCATGTGGAAACAGAAAAGTTTGAGAACCCAAAATTGGGTCTTTAGAAATTACTTTTCACTTACAAAAACTACCAAAGAGAATTTCATTACAGGCCTATAATTGTTAGGTACAATAATGCTTAGTCAAGGGGTACCTGGCTAGCTCAATCAGTAGAGCATGCAACTTCTGATCTCAGGATGGCAAGTTCAAGACCCATTGTCGGTGCGGAGCCTACTTAAAAAAATAATGATTCTTTTTTTTTTTTTTTAAATGTATAGCTCACTATTCACCACTGTAATAGAAATAAACACATGTCAGCTTGATGTAACTTGACCCTTAATTCACAGCACTAATGGTGGAGAGTTTTGTGTTTATCTTTTTCTATTACAGGTGCTGGTCTCAGTGTCAGTGATAATGAATCTGGTCAAGGCAGCCAGGAGGGAGGCACCTTGACTGACTCCCAGATCGTAGAACTCAGGAGGATACCCATCGCCGACACCCACCTTTAGCACTTCAGTAACAATTAGAATGATACTTTCCTGTTTGTATTGGCTTTGTGCTAAACTCTGTAAGTTTTATACATACCACTATATAATAGGGACCTTATGAATTGCGCTGGATGATTATTAACCTGGAAGTGATTGTTGTATTTGGAATATGAGCTACTTATCTTTGTGCAACCTGAAAATTCACTGCTATGATGAAAGACTGGATCCATTTATATCATTATATAGGATGCACGTATTCCAAGAATATTAGTTGTTTTTTAATCATCTGACATGGCTAACATTGTTTAATAAATGTAATAACCAATAAACACAATAGAATCCATTTGACATCATGCGAACTCATTATTTATGAGGAAATGTTGTCTGTGAGCAGGAAAATACACAATACCTTGATGAGGTCAAGCACCTTGTTTCTTCCGGTATTGGTACAGGTCATACAGGTTAAGACTTCATGGCTTCTAGAGGGCTTTCATTCATAAAAACTATATAGTTATTGTCTGTTGAAGATCCTGGACCTACGTGTTGATGGGGAAACTGCAGTTTCATAGTCTTTCATCCAAAGTATGTATTTCTCCTCATTATGAAATTAGGGATCTGAACATTTTCCAAAATAAATGTTCTGTTCCCAGTTAAAAATAACTACTACATCAACTACTTCAGCTCAGCTAAGAAGAAAAGCTTTCAAACAGTGCAGTTTGTTTAGGAGAAACATTTCTTGGTTTCAATTCTTCAGTCTTTATTTGTCTCAGAATGAGAAATCAGAAAGTCTATCCCAGAACAAACACTATTGTGTTCAGGATGATTTCATTGACTATGGTTCCAGAAAAATCATTAGGAACAGAATACATTTGTCCTAGAGAAGAATTTGTGACCTTCTGTTTTTGAATTCCTCAGTATTTTTGAGAAAATCAGAAACATCTCAAGAAAAAAATTAAAATAAGAAATAATTATCTAAGGCAAAATTTTTCTCTCCTAATAATTTCCTTTAGAATCATAATTAAAACATCCAAGTGCCCTGTACTCACTGTTAAGCCTGGCTTTATTCTTTATAAAGCCTGAGCAGCATTATTTATCTTGATAAATTATTAAATGACTCTTCTCTTCCTGTTCATCCTCCTCTACGCCTGCCTCCTCCCTCTTATATGGAGTGTTCATGGGTGAATTGTCCTAGATAGAAAACAAAAGTTGCACAGCAAAACCAAACAGTATAACAAACAAAGCTCCATCCTTGGTGGAGTTTTAATCCTTCTTAGGAACTTGAGAAATGGTGGTAAAAGTATTACACTTACCTTACGTGACAGATAAGTTGTTTTCTCACCTGGCAGCATTGCTCCGTATGTAGTCTGTTTCATGATAGGGTGGAAACAATTGATGAAATTGGATATGATATATAAAATTTAAGAGGAAAATTTTTAAATTGGCAAACATTAAAATTGTTAATGGATTTTAATAAATTGGGGGATTATAGAAATTTGAGAGGTCACTGAATAGAATCTACGAGTCATAATCACTGTGGCATTTTCCCCAGATAGCTAGATTCTGATTTGTCACCTAGGGCAAATTCAGTCTCAGGACCATCATCCTTAAAGCTCCTGAAAAGACTATAACTTTACCAATGAGGAATTCTCTACAAAGTCAATTGCCAATAGCTACTTTCATGTTGTCAGAGTTTGGGGAAAAACTGACCCAAAGCACAACGAATCAGGGTTAACTTTTTTCCTTCAGGTGACTGGATTTCTATTGCTGTCCAAAACGCCATCTTGATAAGATAACAAAAAGACCACCTGCTAGTGTTCCACGTGATTCTTCTAAATATTGGAAGGAAGGGGTGCCTGGGTGGCTCAGTTGTTAAGTGTTTGCCTTAGGCTCAGGTCATGATCCCAGGGTCCCGGGATGGAACCCTGGATCAACCCCCGCATCGGGCTCCCTGCTCAGTGGGAGGCCTGCTTCTCTCTCTCCCACTCCTCTGCTGTGTTCCCTCTCTTGCTGTGTCTCTCTCTGTCAAATAACTAAATAAAATCTTTTTAAAAAATATTGGAAGGATAAAAACAAGATTTCTAGAAGCCACAGTGCTAAAATAAATAAGCTTCATATTCCAACAGCAGCAATATTTTGCCATCCTGTTTCCTCCCAATGTAGATTAAAATGGGACACTTGCCAGGAAAGTATAGTACTATGTAGGAAGAAGCAAATCAAATCAAATTCCTAAAAAATGAAAACTGGAAGGCGAGGACTATTATACATTGTGGTCTTTTTCTCTCAGGGAGTTCGATTCTCTTTTTCTTCATGACATTTTTTTTAGCAAGATATTCACATTTCATACAACTCACCCACTTAAAGTGTGCAATTCAGTAGTATCTGGTGTATTCGATTACTGGCGTTTTTAAATTGTAAAATATATGTAACACAGGGGTGCCTGGGTGGCTCAGTGGGTTAAGCCTCTGCCTTCAGCTCAGGTCATGATCTCAAGGTCCTGGGATGGAGCCCCGCATCGGGATCTCTACTCAGCGGGGAGCCTGCTCCCCCCCACAACCCGACTCTGCCTGCCTCTCTGCCTACTTGTGATCTCTGTCTGTCAAATAAATGAATAAAATCTTTAAAAAAATATATGTAACACAAAATTTGCCATTTTAACCATTTTAAATGTGATTTTTTATCTTCAGTGGCCTCAGTTACATTTACAATGCTATGCAACTATCCCCTCTATTTTCAAAAACTGTTTTCATCACCTTAGAAGCTCTGTATTTCTCTTCTCTCTAATATTTTCTATCCTCTCTCAACAGACAGCTAACATTTCCTTGGGAAATATCTCTGCTTCTGTGTTTTTATGATTTTTAAATTCATTTTTCTTTTTGTTTTAGGGATTTTTTTTCCTTTTCTTTAAGATTTTATTTATTTGACAGAGAGAGAGAGGGAGAGAGCATAAGCAGAGGGCGGGGCAGAGAGATTGGGTGAAGTGCCCGATGTGGGACTCCATCCCAGCAACCTGGAATCATGACTTGAGCTGAAGGCAGATGCCTATCCAACTGAGCCACCTAGCCACCTATTTTCCTCACTCTGGAACTTTACCTTTGAGTTGGTGTTCAATTTCTTGAGGTGTCTTAGGTTGCTTCTTCTTCTTCTGTCTTCTTCTTCTTCTTCTTTTTAAGTAAACTCTACACCCAAGTTAGAGCGCAGACTCACTACGCCAAGAGCAAGAGTCACACGCTCCACCCACTGAGCCAGCCTGGTGTCCCATGATATCTTAGGGTTTAATCAATATTTAAATGTCTCCCAAATCTGATCAGAGAAGTTGAAACACATAATTGGGGTATGACTGGGAAAAGAAAATGCTTTTCAGTAACACAAGTCCCAAGCAGTTTCACCTTGTGTTTACCAGCACTTAAGATGTTTCTTGAGTTTAGCCTTAAGGCGTCTGGATAGATTTGTCTGAGCTTAGGTCTCAATCAGATAAGTTAAGTGGTGTTGACCTTCTCAGAGCAGCTGGATTCCAGAGTGGATTTCCTCAGACAGCCTGATCTTGCTACGAACAGAGAAAACAACAGGGCATTCGTATGTTTCATATGGTCTTTTAATCGCTGATGGCATTGACCTTGTCTCCCCAGTGCTTCTCTGGCAGGATGTAAGTAAAGAACCACACTGTCCATATGTGGCATTTAAAGAATGAACCAAGTGATTAAATCTAGGAACTCTTCTATTCTCTTGAATCTGACTAATAAAATAAGTAAGACAGATGAGTGATATTCTTTCTGATAGATATAGTTAGTTGGGTGATGTTATTCTTATCCAATACATCTCACCTACCCAAAGTTTTTTTTAGGTTTATTTATTTAAGGTACCTCTACACCCAACATGAGGCTTAAACTCATGACCCCAAGGTCAAGGGTTGCATGCTCTTCCAACTGAGCCATCCAGGTGTCTCTTTTTAGCAACCCACGTTTTTATCTCATAAAAATAATTTCAAACTATATTAGAAAACTGAACTCACATTTATAAAACTCTAGGAAACTCCAGATGCTTTTTAAAATTATAACACGTGCTAGCTCACACATACAATAATATATGCATAATATTCCTGAGGGGAAAAAAGTAAACATTCATTTTTACTTCCGTCTGTTACTATTCAAATCACTTTGACAAGTATGGCAGCCTCCTAATTAAGAATTTACTACACTGGATATAAAAGAGTTTAACAAAGGGATTCCTGAGTGGCTCAGTTAAGCGGCCACCTTCAGCTCAGGTCATGATTCCAGGTCCTGGGGTTGAGTCCTGTGTCGAGCTCCCTGCTCAATGGCCAGCCTGCTCTTCCCTCTCTACTGCTTGTGCTCTCTCGTGCGCGTGCTCTCTCTCTCTCTCAAATAAATAAAATCTTAAAAGAAAAAAAAAAAAAGAGTTTAACAAGGAATATATTTAAAGCAACCAAGATATTCGCTAGTGCTTCAGGATCATTGATTTATGGTCAATAAACTCGATTTACTTAACTAGATTACATGATTGCGGGAGAAGCAGCAAATGGAGAACAACCTCTATGACAATGGGCTGCAGTTATCAAGCACTTTTGCCACGAATCTCTAGAGTATTATAGGATTCTTCGCTTCAATTCCCAGCATGGCTTCTGCTGGGGACTCAGCATCTGGGTCTAGCAGCTCTATCCTATGAGCACAAATGTTAGAACTGAAATCCCTAAAAATGACTCAGCTCAAGGAAATTGTTAGCACTTAAAGAACTGAAATAGTATTTTAGACCTGTGAGAAAACATAGATAATCACTGTTTTCTAATAGATAAAAGATTTCAGGGGAACCTGTGGTGACTAGTCAGTTAAGTGTCTGCTTTGGCTCAGGTCATGATCCCCGGGTCCTGGGATCGAGCTGGTATTGGGCTCCTGCTTGGTGGGGAGTCTTCTCCCTCTCCCAGCTCATGCTTTCTATCATTCTCTTCCTCTCTCTCTCTCTCAAATAAATAAATAAAATTAAAAGATTCCAACTTAAACAAGGTAAAACCATACTCTTTGCTTTTAGGAGTATAGAGCAAAATCACAGATTTGACTTTTTAAAAATATAGGAATGAGCTAACAATTGTTCCACAACATTAATGAAGGGACAATGCAAATCATTTCAACAGCACTTATTTTCGGTTTGATTATGAATATGATTATACTTATTTTAAAGGTAAAGATATATATGTGTATGTGCATGTGAGAGAGAGATTGAAAAAGAATTCTGGGAAATCAGAGTAAGAAAATCAAGGAGATCATGATGATAACAATTTCCATTACAGTTTACAAGACATGATTTTAAAAGATTTTGAAAATCTGATTAATGAAGTGTACGAAACTGTCCATCATCCTGCCCCATAGCATATATCCTTACTCTGCACAACCATCAAAATCATTTTGGAGACTTTTGCCACATTACAGGGGGAATGTAGTAATTGTAGATTTTACTTTTATTTATTTATTATTTTAGAGAGAGTGTGTGCTACCGGGGGTAGGGTGTGGGAAGGGGAAAGGGGCAAAGAGCAAGCAAGAGAGAGAATCTTAAGCAGACTCCACACTCAGAATGGAGCTGGATGCCAGGACTGGATCTCACCACCCTGAGATCATGACCTGAGCAAAAATCAAGAGTCAGACCCTTAACCAACTGAGCCACCCAGGTGCCCTGGACATAGTAATCATTCAATAAAATACTGGAAAGAATAGATGAGAACACTAAATAATTAGAAAGGTGCTCAAGATCTATCGTGAGCATTATGGTTCCTTTCTGGAATATTCCATCAAAGAATGCTCAAGTAGTATGTAATAAATAGTTTGTTCTTTCTTTTCAAAGATGATCTTTATCTTCCAAGTTCATCCATGCGGTCATATATTGCAGAATTTCCTTTTTTTTTTTAAAGACGGATAATATTCCATTGTATGGATATATCACATGTTCTTTAGCTGTTCATTTATAGATAGACATTTTTTTTTTTTTATAGATAGACATTTAGATTGTTTCCATATCTTGGCTGTTGTGAGTAATACTGCAGTGAACATGGAATATCTTCAAGATACTGACTTTAGTTCTTTTGGATAAATACCAAGAAGTGAGATTGCTGGATCATATGAGAGTTCTATTTTTAATTTTGTTTTGTTTTATTTTGAGGAACCTCCATACTGTTTGCCATTGTGGCTGTGCTGTTTTCAATTCCCACCAACAGTGTGCAAAGGCTGCAATTTCTTCACATTCTCACCAATGCTGGTCTTTTGTTGTTTTATAACAGCTATCTTGACAGGTGTAAGGTGGTATCTTGTGATTCTGATTTGCATTTTTTCTGGGGACTAGTGACTGAGCATTTTTTCATATGTCTGTTGGCCATTTCATATGTCTGTTTCATTTGTATGTCTTCTTTGGATAAATGCCTATTTCTGCCCATTTCTTAATTAGATTATTAGGTTTTTTTGCTATTGAGTTATAGGAGTTCCTTATATTTTGGAGATTAACCTCCTTCTCAAATATATGGTTTGTAAATATTTTCTAGGTTTGTAGGTTGCCTTTTCACTCTTTTGATAAGTGAAATAAGCCAGTGACAGAAAGAGAAATATTGCATGATTCAGTTTATATCAACCATCTATGATAGTCAAATTCATAGAATCAAAGAATAGGATGGTAACTTCCTAGGGCTGAAGGAAGGGTGAAATGGGGAGTTACTAACAAATAGGCATAAAGTTTAATTAAGCAAGGTGAATAAGCCCTAGAGATCTGCTGTAAAATATTGTACCTGTAGTCAAAATACTTTACAGAACGTTTAAAATTTGTTAATTTTGTTAAGAGAGTGGATCTGTTATGTGTTCTTATCACGATAAAATAAAAGGGTTTTTTTGTTGTTTTTTTTTTTATTTGCTTACAGTGCTGCTTAATCACTGTGCTGGGGTTGAATGGAGAAGAAAGTTCAAATAACTTTTAAAAAGTTATTTAATCCCTCTGGAACTCTTAGTAACCCCTCCCAGAATCCCTGATGACACCTACAGAGCCTCAACTGAGAAACCCACAGTAGATTGTAAGCTCATGAAGAGTGGGAAATCCAACTTATTTATTTTGGTGTCTTAAGCACCTAGCACAATGCCTGGAACAAAATTGATGCCCAACTAATACATGTTGAACTAAGAAAAGAAATCATTTTTATTCTAATAACTACATGAGAGCATAATCTTTCTTGATCATTTACATATTTAATTATAGATGTTTTGTCTTTAAAAATCTAAATAGATAGCAATTATTGAACGAATTAGATGTCATATCATCCTGTTACCAAACATCTTTCATTTTCAAAGTTGTAATTTGTTGAATTGTAACTAATTCATTCTGCTGCCTAGTTATTCAAGGAGTCTTGAAAACCACTGAAGTCTTTTGGAAAACTTGATTTCATTTGGCAGTATCTTATATAATAGGTTTCAAAGTAGGATAGTTTATTGATTCCTTGGTGGGGGAAGAAGGGAGGCCAGACAGAGTAAATAGACAAGAGGCAAATTCGCTCTTCATTTCTCATTATTATCCATGACTTGTTAGTCATAAGGGTTTTGTGTGGAAAATTAGATATGCATGAATATTTTGTAACCAAGGGGTTATAATCTGCAATCTCTCTTGTATTTATCTGGTTCCACAGTAGGAAGTCAAAGAAGTGTGTATTGTGTCATTCATGGTTGATTCATTATGCCTGTACTAAATACATTTGAAATAACAGTCTGCATTGTAATGCTCAAACATAGATAACATGTAATTTCTAATCTTAGTGAGCCAAGAGCACAAGACTAATTGTACTCTGAAGCTAAGAAATCAGTGTCTACCAGATTAATTGTAAATGTCCACGATTCCAAAGAACACCCTACCATCTTCATAACAGAGCAACGCCTCTATTCCATGCTGTTAGGAACTAATTACTGATAAGAGTCAAGACTTCATATCCAGCCACAATTTGATTTCTCAAGACAGCCCAAAGGACTGTGAATCAAAAGTCATTGCTTTTTGCCAGTTTCCAAGATACAGGCTGAACTGTGGAAAGTAGACTTTGTTTCTGGTAAAGGAAAAAAAAATGTCTGAAAAGGTAAGACTTTTTTTTTAATATTTTATTTTTTATAAACATATATTTTTATCCCCAGGAGTATAGGTCTGTGAATCGCCAGGTTTACACACTTCACAGCACTCACCAAAGCACATACCCTCCACAATGTCCATAATCCCACCCCCTTCTCCCAACCCCCCTCCCCCCAGCAACCCTCAGTTTGTTTTGTGAGATTAAGAGTCACTTATGGTTTGTCTCCCTTCCAATCCCATCTTGTTTCATTGATTCTTCTAAAGGTAAGACTTTTTAAGGGATAAACGTTTTAAAGTCAGGGGGAAAAAAAGAATTTTGATAAATTGCTCTAAATCACAAATTGCTAGAATGGAAGATGAGCAAAAAGATGACCAGATTTTATTTGGCTTTATGTTTGGTCCAGGTGTTTTAAAATGCTATAAACTAGAACAGTTTAGAATATTTTGAAAGAAAGAAAAAACGTATTTGCTTAATTCTACATAATCTCTTTTCATCTTACTATGTAAGACTACTCATATAACACAGAATGTTTTGAATCTTTACCCTTTGTCTTACTTCCCCTTTCCCCTTTCTTCATATAAGTCATACTTATTTTATATAAGAAAGAATTTCTTTAAAAATCACATTAAAGGGGGGCCTGGGTGGCTCAGTGGTTAAGCCTCTGCCTTCAGCTCAGGTCATGATCTCAGGGTCCTGGGATCGAGTCCCGCATCAGGCTCTCTGCTCAGGGAGGAGCCTGTTTCCCCCTCTCTCTCTGCCTGCCTCTCTGCCTACTTGTGATCTCTCTTTCCCGCTGCCAAATAAATAAATAAAACCTTTAAAATTAAAAAAAAATCACATTAAAACCATATGTTTTAAAAAAGCAGATCATTTTTTTTTAACTCAGCGAGAAAATCTGATTTCAAATAAAGAATGCTTATAAAAGAATAACTACTAAGTGCATCTGTCTGCTCATCAAAAGGAAAAAAAGTGCCATCTAAATAAATAAATAAATAAATAAATAAATATGGTGTTTTGTCAGTTCTCTTCAGGGCCTAAGTCATTAGCTGATAATGATTTAGCTGGTGGAGATGAATGTGTAGGCTGACATGCAAAGGCATGGATTAGAGGCTACCCAGAGCCAGACGGGGCAAGTGGAGCGATGAAAAATGTGTTCCTTTTTGTGTTTTTATCTTATTACCAGAGTTTGTTTAAGATTGATAGCAACTCTAAAATGTTTTAGTTACTCCTTAACCCGGAGGTGTTGACATGGTGATTGGAATAGTCACAGGAATGGAGGCGCTGTTAGAGCCTTCAGTCACTCTAAGTTATTCCTGGAGAGTAAAGTCCCCAGCGAAAGAGAACCTGCCCTGTGCCAGCTTCAGCCCCACACCCAGGGCTGCGCTCTCCAGAGTGCATCCAGCGCTGGGAGATATTTCTGAGCAGGGGAAGCCCCACTTCTGGGAGCTGATCCTGGTCAGAACTTCAATAAAGTATCAAAATGGCCAGCGTATTCTTCTCACCTCACAGAGGTGTTTTTTACACACATTCTTTCCACTTTGTAGCTGAAAATACTAATTTTTTCCTCACGTGATTCCTACCTCTTTCCTGTCAAATGTTGAAATAGGTATTAAATAAATATTCAGTACTTGATTTTCAGAAAATCACTGAATAAATACCAATAAATCACTGAATAATACCAAATCAGAAGTAGAGAGCAGTTGTATTTTCTGCCTTCTAGTATTTTCACTGACAACGTAAATACGTTTCCACATGGAGGAGGCAGAAAGGGACTCATCACTCAAGTTTCTCAGTGCAGTTTGTTTTGTGGCAAAAGCAGGGAAAAGTTTGTTCTGTATGTGGGTGACTTATTTTGATATAAGATAGGGGCCGGAAGCAAGATGGAATGAACCTTTTTCCTCTCTTCCCAACTCAGGAGGATTTTGTGTTTCATTCCCTCCGCCTCTCCCTCTTGCTTCCCTACTCCCTCTCCTTCTCCATCTTTGGAATAAACACAAAACCTAAAAACTGTAAGTAGACTGAAGTAGTTGTTAGGGGTTAACAACTTCAAGTTCAAACTGAACTACTTACCTCCCTATCCTGGTAGGTTCCAGGATAGTTTATCTTATTTGCACAGTGATCAGTTCCCTTTGACTTTCAGACTGGTAGACTCTGCCTGCTGATAGCTAGGAAACCCTATAAAGGAAATTACTTTCCTGGATATAAAACAAAAGAACTTATCCAAATAAATATGACCGATTCTGGGCGCTATAACTAAAGAAAAATGTATAGGATATACACTGGATTTTCATAATAGACTTAATATTAAGAGCAAATAAAATGAAACCTATGGGTGACTGGGTGCCTGAGTCAATTAAATATCTGACTCTTGATTTTTGCTCAGGTCATGACTTCAGGATTGTGAGACAAGCCCCACGTCAGGAGCGGAGCCTGCTTTAAATTCTCTATTTCTCTATGCCCCTACCCATCCCTGCTCGCTCGCTCTCTCCTTTAAAAAAAAAAAAATCCATTCAGGTGGAGTAATTATTTTTTGAAGGGTCACAAGTAGATGGAGTTTTTAGAAATTGAATACGCCTTAACAGATGAATTGGGGGCGCCTCAGTGGCTCAAGTCTGTTTAGCATCTGACTCAGCTTTGGCTCAAGGCATGATCTCAGGGTTGTAAGGTGGAGCTTAAAATTCTAGGCTTTTTCTGTCCCTCTGTCCACCTCTAAAAAATCGGATGAATTGAATTTCTTTTGTAATACAAATATCTAAGTCAAAGAGTAAAGGACACAGCACTTTAAAATACTTGAGAAATTTGGAACACAAAAAATTCACTAAGAGATTGGAAAAATAAAATCTAGAGTTCAGCCCATTTTACTTAAAGCTGATTTTACTAAGAAACAGAATTATTCACCAAATGATTACTCTGGAAAACTTCCTTTGCAAAAATCCAACATTTTCTAAAACTCCATTAGATTTAGCATCCTATGATTCCATATAAGAAAACTCAAATGCTGCTTCATTGCCACAGGTGAGTAGCTTATATTTTCTATTAACACATGCAACTATGTACTTATCTTGGTTTATTGGTACTAGAGATTACAGGTTTCTTTCTCATCTAGTCAATAGAAATCTATAGGCAAAATTCAGTGGATTTTGTATTTGGCTCAAATACTATCTCTAGAATACAAGGTTGTCCATTTGGAACTTTAAAAGTCCTTCACTTTCCAGAATTTGAACTATTTGAAAAGTTGTGTTCTTGGAGAACAACCATTTTTCACAGGATTTAGATTGTGGGCCACAAAGCAGAAACTCTGTAAAAATGACAAGCCTTTTAACTTCAGTGTTTTGTACTTCTCTTTGCATCTATACCTTGTCCTAAGACTGGTTGCTTCAGACTTAGACCTTTAGAGTAGAAAGTGCCCATTGGAAATATAATAAATTTCATGCATTTCATCAACTTGATTTCAGTTGTCATGTGGGATAATTGGCAGAACCCAAGGCTCTATACTGCTCTTGGAATAAACAATAGTTGCTTTCTGTTTTAGGAATAAACTGTTACATAGAACAGAAAGGACTGGCTCACACTCTGCCCGCTTCAAGGCAAAGTAAAAATTAAGCTCAGCGTGTCATCACATACTTACAAGTGACTTATGAGAGACTTCTTTATAAATAGATTTTGAGGGTGCCAAGGTTTCCAATGAAATAGGAAACCATTAAAATTGTTTATCATTTTTATTGTGGGAAAAACAGAGAGAGACCACTTATTCCCCTAAGGCAGTCACTGAGCCTTCCTGACTGTAGAGGAATCATAGACGATGGCCCAAACTCTTTAATTCATTACCAAATAGATAGACTTTTAAAAACCTAGCTTCTTCGATGACCCCTGCATGACAGTATGTGTGCTCATGATCTGTAAAAATATACACGATAAAAGACTTAATAAGCCTCCCTTTGATGATGCTGAGGAGTTATGGCTCACAGACCCACCTAATAACTCTAATGTTTCATTTCAAAGATGAGAGTCCATTTGTTTTTAAGAAAAACGTGGGGTGCCTGCCCAGCTCAACTGGTACAACATGGACCTCTTGATCCTGGGGTTATGAGTTCAAGTCCTATGTTGGGTGTAGAACCTACTTAAAAAAAATACAATTAGAAGTTTACACAGTATACATGCTCTTCTACAGTACACATTTTTTGAAGAATGAAATAAATGTAGGAAGAAAGTTCTTGTGAAGTCGTTTAAGAGAGAATATTTTTAGAGTGTGTTAAAAATATTAATGAATAGGGACGCCTTACTGGCTCAGTTAGTAGAACATGTGACTCGATCTTGGGGTCATGAGTTCAAGCCCCACATTCTGTGTGAAGCCTACTTAAAAAATTTTAATGAATACATGAGACTTTTTAAAAAAAGGATTTATTTATTTATTTGAGAGAGAGAGAGAGAGAGAATTAAGGGGGGAGGGGCAGAAGAAGAGACATAAGCCCCTCCAACTAGGGAGCCCGAGGCAGACCTATCCCAGACCCAGAGACCATCACCTGTGCTGAAGGCAGACACTTAACCAAGTGAGCCACCTAGGCACCCACAAACAACTTTTATAATAAAACCCAAAGTTCATAGCTAACAAAAATATATATAATAAAATTCTATGTATTTATATATATGTACATACGTAATATAAATTCAAAAAGCATGTATTTGTATACCATATGTATATACATATATAGCTTATACATTATAATTATATAAATACATATTTATACACACTTGTATTCACATAAATACGCACATATACACATACACACATGTACTTAACTAGTCATTAATAGTGTTCAGAGGTTCTCAATTTCTTCTTTGGCTTTTCTGTACTTTTCAAGTTTTCTACAAAGAACATGTGTTATCTTTGAAATCAGAAAAAAATATACACTTCAGTGGAAATTATTTAAGCCCTGAGTTTAGCACAGGTGGTGTTAACTTCTAGTGAAACAATTATAGCTGTTAAAAATTTTTTTATGTTTTTTTTTAGAGCAGATTTAAGTTTACAAAAAAAACAGAATCAGGTAGAGATTTCTCACATACCCTCTTCCTCCATACACACATAGCCTTATTATTATTATCAACAGTATTAGCACCACTACTATCAACATTAGTCACCAGAATAGTACGTTTTTACAACTGATGAACCTCTATTGATACCTCATAATAACCCAATGTTGCAAGTTACCTTAGAGTTCACTCTCATTGTTGTAAATTCTATGGGTTTGGAAAAATCTGTGATGACATAATCCATCATTATTAAATCATACAGAGTATTTTCACTGCCGTAAAAATCCTTTGTGCTTTGCCTGATTATTTTTCACCCACCCCTGGCTGATGAGCTTCTCACTCTGAGAACCTTGGGCATTGTTTCTGGTGGAAGTAAGTGACTGATGCTCTTTGATGCACTTTTATAATGTGCCTCACAGATGATATTAGGTGATAGCAATGACTGACTCACTGTGGCCACCATGAGCCTCAGGACCAGTGGAGCTGAGGGTACAAGTGCCCGTGGGATCTCTATTCATAAACTCTTAGACTTCCCTCCCAGCCTATGGAAATCTCTAATTTCGGCTTGGAAAAGGGGAAGAAAGGAAGCTCCAAGTCCCAGCAAAGGTCTGTCACTAGAAGTTTACAGAAGGAACAAAGGAGTGCTTTTATCCCAATCAATGGGTGCCACAATGTTAGCATATTTTAAAGATAATAACATATATTTGATGGTCACAAATGAATAATTCACTGAAGAATGAACATTAGGGGTGTCATTTCAGACTTTGGATTTATTCCATGTTTCAGAAAAAGCCCCCAAACTATGCTATATTTCAAAAGAAATTTTAGTTTTAAACTTTTTCCCTTCAGATGTTCGGAAATTTCAAATAACTGCTCCAGATCTGACCACTAAATATTTCTTTTGTTGCATAGAAACTGACTTTTAAGCTACTATATTTAAGTACTAAAAAGCAAAGGGAAAAACTCGTTCTCTCTTGCCACTTTCTCTGACTCCCAAGCCCAGCAGGCTTCATATTTAATTGCAGACAGTCCAAACATCTCCACACACAGTGCCCTTCCTCACAGCACCCTCCACTCAGCAAGCTCAGGGCTTTTGGCCTGTTTCTCCCTCTGGCATTTTGAAATACATGTAGCATACCTCATTTTGAAAATCTCCTTTTTAATGTACTTAAGAACTTGATATTTGATCTTTGATTTTTCCTACTCAATATTTTCAAGTAAATTTAATTATGCTTCATTTATAGTTGCATAATATATATATTCTTTTAAACGTAGTTGTCAGAATATGTCCATTTACTTTTACACAATTGGAGGTCCATTTAGAGGTGACCTGCTCAGTTCTAAAATTAGATCAGTATATCTATGAAATGTTTTCTATCTCAGGAGGCCTTTATGCCCAATGTCATCTCTTTTCTCCTGCCCTTTGCCACCCCCCAACCCAACATCCTTCTCTGAGTAATACTTTTCTGCTTATTTATTCTTTTCTTTATTCTCTTATTGTGACAATATCAAACCCAACATCAGAACCAAAGATATAATATACAAGGATAATTAGTACTAGCTATTGTAATAAATAAATACCAACTTTCAGTGGCTTAATCTAGTTTTATTTCTTGTGAGGCAAAGTCCAATATAACTCTCCTCCAAGCAATGACTCGGGAGTCCTGGCTGCTTCTGTCTTGTGATAGCGTCATCTTTTAGACCCTCAGAACCCTTCATTCTTAGCAGGTAGCCCAGGAAAGAGAGAGCAGAAGCTTTCGTGGGACACGCGGTGATTAGAACTAGAAGTTCATTGGCCAGAACTCAGTCAGGTGGCCCTACCTGTAAAGCTATGCACCATGAAGGAACAGATACAGGACCAACAGACTCCACCACATGGAGAGTGGCTCCACTGTCCCACCATCTCAGATGACCAACCCTTACCTGGGCAATAATATCATGCACACACTGCTCTTGCCATCTCAGCTATCCTGTTGCCCTATGTCTTACCTTTCTGGTGCTACCATTTATCCACAAGGCCACCACAATCCCAGTACATGACTTCATGCTAACTCTTACCACACTCTACCTCAGGGTCCAGGTAGGAATCAAATGTTCTTTCAAAGCTAATATTCTTGATAATATTCTTGTTTCGAATTTTTTTGGTCCCTTCAATATATATAAGGAATAAAAAATGAGGGAGAAATGAGCGAACGGGGTCAACACCAGCCAGCACAAGGAAACATCAATACCAAGTGTAAGAAGCAGTAAAAATGGCTACGGCGACAATTCTGGAGAAGACAGAAGCTGAAATAAGAACTTAGTTTTTCAGAAAATGAACACAGAAATTCTGATACTCTCATACATGTTTACAATCCTTGAAAATTCCCTGAGATAAAAAGATAAATCCTCTATGCCAGAACAGATAGCCTGGAGGTAGATACCAGAGTTATGAAAGAGTCCTCCAAAGAACAGGCTGCATGAGGAAACGTCTTGCAATGTTCAGACCTGAGGTCAATGCCCCAAAGAAGAGCTGAAATATTCTGAAAAACAGTCTCTTACACTAGACCTCACTACTAAGCCAGATATTTTTCTTCCCCAGAAACAAAAGAAAAAAGGCCCATGATGAATAGATCTCACCGCTCTTCTGGAATTCAAAATCATCCAAATACTGTTGGAAAAAGACATAGAGAGAGGGATCGTTGCATTTCTTAGTCTTTGTTATCCATCCAATTAATCATATACAGTAAAATAAAGGTGTTCCTGTTTGACTGAATTACGATAATAATGATACTTTTTTTTTAAAAGGGCATGTTATGTTTTTCAAACATTTTTTAGGTTTATCAGACCGACTTCATTGTATTTCTTCAGTGACTTATGGGAGCATGCCTGGTCCTTTCTACTTAAATTGACCTATCTGTTGCCATTGAAACACTTTTTTTAAATCAAAATTTTTCCTCAGCTTCATCTCAGGTCAGATTTTTCTTGGCAGAATGGGGCAATAGTAGGTATTGTAATGAAAAGTGAAGAAACAACTTAGACCAGAATTTAAAAAAAAATTCCCTGGCTCTTCTACTTACAGGAAATCATAGATTATTCTTTTCCAAAGTTGGGGGGGGGACATTGTGTGAGTAATGAGACAAATTTTTACACAAATAACCAATAACATGAGCAAGACAGATGTTGTTTATAAATTCTTTTACTTGTACCATTTCTCTGGGAAGTTTCTCAATTTAGAAAAAAGAAAATCATTTAAATTTTAAAAGAATAGATGTCTTGCCACCGGGACCTTATTACGATATGCAATAGACAAAGTTCAAATCATTTTTAATGTTAATAGTCTAAACTGTAAAATATGAAGAGTGTGAGAGCTGGAATCTTTTGGTTGCAGGAAAGCTCCACCAGTAACCTAAGTGGAAATTGATAATTTATTACAAAATTACAGGTTATACTAGAGAACTCTCTTCTCTATTTCTGTTTCTTTCTTTCTTTCTCTCTCTCTCTCTCCAGCCTAGGTTTCTGTGCTTCCTGGGTTGACAGTGGATACCAACATATCCTTCATGTAAGAGAGTACCTCAACCAAGTCTCAATTCTTAATTCCTGCAAATGTATCTCAAGTTCTTGTTTGAATCAGGTTGTCAACCTCTAATCCAGTCAACTTGGCAGTAGCTGAGTCATTTTATAGATATGGAGACTGAAGGCAGGAGGCTGGTAGTTTAAGAAAAATGCAAGATACCATAATCAACAATGATGAGAACAGAGTATTAACAACTGGAAAAGTAAGCCTGCACAATTAGTCAACTACCTTACTCGAAATTTTCTTATTAATCGGACTGACTAATGTCTGCATTAGTAGCATGTTCCATGTAACCTCAATAAGCTACTTAAGGGGCACCTGGGTGGCTCAGTGGGTTAAAGCCTCTGCCTTCCGCTCAGGTCATGATCCCAGGGACCTGGGATCAAGCCCCACACCGGGGCCCTCTGCTCAGCAAGGAGCCTGCTTCCTCCTCTCTCTCTCTGCCTGCCTCTCTGCCTACTTGTGATCTCTGTCTGTCAAATAAATAAATAAAAATCTTTAAAAAAAAATCCCAGAAGATTAAAAAAATATATATATGCTACTTAAAGGTCAAGGTTGACGTACTAGTTCCATCACTGTCTTCCTCAGACATCTCGCAACTCTGTGAGGAGGATTCCCAAAGCATAATATTCTACCCATCTGTCTGTCAGTCTTGCTACCTATCTCCATACCTATCTACCTAATCTAGACTGCCCACACAGGCTCTGAATTGCTAAACTTCAGTGCAACCAATTCACAAAGACCATCATGTGGATACTACACAGCAATCCTCTTCATATGGTAGAACCTTGAAGGCCTTTCATAGTGCATTATGGTTTCAGAGCTATAACCTCCCTCTTCAGCTGGTTGCACACTTGGGGGAGCCAAGGATCCCATATCACTGTATTAGTTCTCTATGGCTGTGTTGTACAAAAGCTTCTCGTCTTAAAACCACACACATGACCTCACACAATTTAGGTTCAGGAAATTGAGAAGGGGCTTGGTTCCGAGCTCTTAGATGAAAGGATCTCGGGAGGTTACGGTCAAGCCATCAGCCAGGGCTACAACCTCAGGAGAAGTTATCTGATTGCTTGACCAGAGCTAGAGGATCTACTTCCTAGATGGCTCGCGGAGATTGCTGGTGGCAGAAGGCCTCAGTTCATCTTGATGCGGGCTTCACAGGGTCGCTGAGAGTCCTCCTGGTACATCAGCTGTTTTCCCCAGAGCAAGCGATGAGAGAGAAAGGGCAACAGTGGCTTTTTATGACATAGTCTCTGAAGTCACACAACTTCTGCTTCGTTTTATTGGTTAGAAGCAAATCACTTTATTCAGCCCACGCTCAAGGAGAGGGAAATTAGGCTCCGCCTCCTTTAGCAATAATTGTGTCTCGCATAAACCTCGTTGGCTTCGATCCTGCCGCTGCAGAAATTTTTACTTCTTGAAGGTAAGAATATTAAAAAGTTGGGGAACATATTTTAATTTTTATTTGTTTTTTTAACGATTTTATTTTTAAGTACTCTCTACGCTAAACACGGGGCATGAATTTACAACCCTGATATCAAGAGTTGGAGGCCCTACTTGACTGAGCCAGCCAGGCCTCTCCGGGGATATATTTTTAAAACTACCATTAATTTTTAATTTTTAATTTTTTTTAAATGGCATCATCAGAGTTTACCTTTGAGCCACTACTCAATTTTTACTCATTTTTTTTTTAATTTTATGTACAATTCACCAAAGTGAGGTATAGAAGAGTGACGTGATTTTTAATCAGAAATATACATTCGGCCTTCTGTTTCTTGCACAGGGCTCAAAAGCCCTTGGAATTTCCTAAGTGATAAAAGCGAAGAAGATGTCTCTTGTCACGTTAATGAGGTGACATTTTGACCACACCTAAAGGTGGGGGCTGGTCGCTAGGAGAAGGAATCACGTGATGCGAGGGTCGGCGCGTTCAGTCCCACCCCTGGACCTCCCCGGAAGAGAGCGCGCCCGGGTGTTGAGTGAGCGGGCCCGAGGCCTGGGATTTGGTCCGTTTTATCTGTGTAGGGAGGTCCCTGGAGAAATGCCGAGAGGCCGGGGTTCAGAGAGCTTTCCGGTCGGTGAACGTGTGGAGAGGCGGGGAAAGTAACTCCCCTCAGGCCGCATGGCCGCTCGCCGCTCTTTCCTCCCGTCATGCTCTGCGTCTCTCCTATCCGGCTGTTCCTGAGGTGTATCCTGTTGTGGTGCGTCAAACCATTCTCTGAATTCTAAGAGCCGCTCTAACCAATGAATTGAAAGGAAGGAGAGAGTTGCGGGAACCTCTGCTCTCCAGCTGGTCCGGTCTGGGCTTGCGACTGGTGTCGGAAGTGGGGTGGGAGAGGGCCATGGGCCTGTGGAACTGAGTCCTTGATCGGTGGACCCGGACCCTACTTGTGGGTACAGTGTCGGAACCGAGTTGAACGGTAAGACCCCCCAGCTGGTATACCCAGATAACGGGTGGTGCGGACAACGCCCCTCAACGCGTTGGAAATTGGGTGCTTCGAACACCAAAAGGAGCAAACAGAGGTCGCATCTCCGAATAGTTGCTTTTGTTTCCAGCTTTCTTAGAAATGGTTTATGTTTATTACTTCTTAAGGCATTAATTCATTCAGTGTGTTAATTTTAAGCACTTAATACATTTATCCTTTTCTTTGATGACCCCATTTTTAAAGTCTAGATCTTAACCCAGGACAATGAAATCAGAATTTCTTGGAGAGTAGGGCTTCCTACTGGTAGTGTGCATAATTCCTCAGGTGATTCTAATATACAGCTAGCAACAAGAACCACTGAAGTAGATAATTTGGGATATCATTTTCAGTTCCAACTTTCTGTGATTTATTCTTTTTTTTTTTTTTTAAGATTATTTATTTATTTATTTGAGAGAGAGAGATCACAAGTAGGCAGAGAGGCAGGCAGAGAGAGAGGAAGGGAAGCAGGCTCCCTCCCTGCTGAGCAGAAAGCCCAATGATGATGATGAGGAGGAGGGGGAGGAGGAGGAGGAGGATGATGATGATGCGGGCTTCCATCCCAGGACCCTGGGATCATGACCTGAGCGGAAGGCAGAGGCTTTAACCCATTGAGCCACCCAGACCCCCTGTTCTCTTCTGTAATAGTCTTGTGGCATTACAGCTGTTCCCTCATGCAAGACCCTTGCAAGGATGGATCTGTAGAGTACCCAAGGACTTCCAAAAGACAGTACAAAAAAAGATAATAGTACAAAATTTCGACCTCCTGGCACATAGTGTGTTTTTAGATATTTGGTTATATGAAAATTATATTCTCAATTGCTAATTATTTTCTTTGACAGAATGCCCTGAATACTGCTTGAATCTATTTCAGTTGCTGGATTATGTCTAAGATGATAACTAAATGAGGCATAGAATTTCTCTCAACTAAGGTAGTAGCAGGAATTCAAGAGACCACAGAAGATGTCTCAGAGATTCGCCATAAAGCAGGACCTGGTTGTTTTGCCTTAGATACACCTTTCTGGGAATTTGCTGGCTGAGCTTATAACTACGTGATTTCCTCCTTCATATAAACAAGACGCTGGAGGGTAAAGATAGAGGCCTCAGCTTCCTTCCCCACCTTCCGTCTGTATTTTTATATTGCAGAGCTTTAACAAAGTCATTTCTCTTTGGCTGGCGACATACAGACTTCTCTCCTCTGGGTGATGCTGAGCTCACTGAAAACAGGGTAATTTTGAAAACACCACACCTGTAATTGAAAAGGATTTCGAAAGGCCTTTTGTGCTCTTTTTCTGTTGCCTCTTACACCACCCAAAGTTAAACCAGCTGGCTCCAGAACCCAGGTGGCCACTGTTCAGGCTTGGCATCAAGTAACCCTTGGGACTCAGGGTATGACTCTTCAGTGAGCTCAGGCGCAACCTATGAGGCATCTCTAACTACTTTCTAATTATTTCCATTGCAAAAGGCCCTGAGTTATTTGATGAATCATGTCATTTTTATTGAAATGCAAACCAAGGGTGTTAAAAGAACCATGGTCACACACACAAGAATCATAGGTTCATAATTAGGGTCCAGAGGAAGCAGATCTGTACATAGTCCCTGCATACGTGGGTCATGGGCACCAGGAATGGTTACCAGAAGCAAGGATCAGATCACCTCTACCATACATTTCAGGAAGGGAAGGGTTATGGTTTCTCAAGAAAAAAAAGGAAAAATAATAATAAAGAAGGATCATCTTTAGCTAAAGATAGATTGGTGGAAATATTTAGTCGCCAGCAATATGTCAGGCACTACTTCATGTCCTTTATATACTTTAGCTTATAAAATCCTCCCAACTTATCTCAAAGGTATTTATTTGATTATCCTTGTGTTACGGAAGAGGAAACTGAAACCCAGAACAAAGAGGGTCTTTACCCAATAGAAATTTCCACCTCAATCTCTTCCTCTCTGTTCTCTTGCTTTTCTAGCTTGGTTTCTGTTCCATCTTCATTTCTCTCTCTCTCTTTTTCTCTTTTTGATTACCCTCTCATTTGCCTCTCGGGGCTTCAGAAGCAAGAAGTACAGAATCTCTGAAGCATTAATGTTGAACTCAAATAAGAAAAAACAAGTACACCCCTAGTCAGTGTGAAATTGCTGTGCAAAGAGCCGGGTCAATAGGACAAGTATTTACTCCTAACCAAACCCTACCCCCACTGTACCTCTTCAGAAGAAGTTGGCTTGCTCACCAGACTGCCAAAACAAGTTTGAGGAGAGAGAAGTAAACACACCAGCCTTGCAACAGTATCTGCCACACCTCCTACCCACTTATAAGGAGAACAGGATGGTAAACATCACCTCTAGTGATCTAGTTTCAGTTCGGCTCCCCACACTGTACAGTCATGGGGCCAAGCACCCTAAGAAATCTGGAGGATTCAGACCTGTGAAATTTTAACCATTATAATGCCTTCCATTTGTACAGCCTCTTTACAAAGAATGTTCTCACATGTCATCTCCTGTAATCGATACATGATTATTAAAGGCTATGTGAAGTTTGAGAGAAGGTGAGGATGGTGTTTCCCTAAATTAGCTTGAGACTGTGGTTAAAAAAACTCTTATCACTGTTGTCCGTTTTCATAGTTTTCTTCTTTTTTAAAGATTTCATTTATTTATTTGACAGGGAGAGAGATCACAAGTAGGTAGAGAGGCAGGCAGGAGTGGGAGTGGCGGGGGCGGGGTGCAGGTCTCCCCCTGAGCAGGGAGCCCAATGCAGGTCTCTATCCAGGACCCTGAGATCATGACCTGAGCCCAAGGCAGACGCTGAACCATGTGAACCACCCAGGCACCCCCATTTTAATAGTTTTCTAATGGGATTTCATGAAACAGAAAGGAGTTGGCACAGACCAACTACCTCTGGAGACATCCATCTAAAGAACCATGGGGGGGGCACCCAGGTGGCTCAGTGCGTTAAGCCTCTGCCTTTGGCTCAGGTTATGATCTCAGGGTTCTGGGATCGAGCTCCGCATCGGGCTCTCTGCTTGGCAGGGAGCCTGCTTCCCTCTCTCTCTCTCTCTGCCTGCCTCTCTGCCTACTGGTGATCTCTCTGTCAAATAGATAATAAATTAAAAAAAAAAAAAAGAACATGGGTAGGTTCCTTCAGTATTTGTAAGTCGGCAGTATTCCAGTGAAATACCTGAGTCTTGTGGCTCCATGTAAGACCTCTCCCTGTAACCTAGAAGTATCTTATGCTTTTCTAGACAAGTCATGAATGGGAAAGATCTTCAAGTCACAAGGACTTAGAAAGACAGTTTTATGGAAAATTGGGGGAATTGGTTTAGAAAAATTAGCCTGAGAGTTTAATCTTTACACTTGTCATGTAACCTATGAATAAATAGATCTTTCTAGGATTTGTAAAGGGAACTTGTATCCTTAATCCCTACCTCAAGGGTACTTCTGTCTAGCCTCACACTTAAAGCAGTCCATGCCCTTCCTAGTGGTCTTATACAGGTGATTTGTCAAATAGCAAGAACTAAATGGTGATTCCTACCAGATACTGGAATTTACAGAATTATTGCCATAATATGTAAAACAAAGTTGGGCAGCCCTCACATCTTTGAAGCAATGCCTGTTTAGAAAGTTACATTGGTTTGTTTTCTTCTGAAGCAGGTAGTTGGAGTTAGAGCTCTACTTTTGCAAATCAGGCAAATAAACATTTTAGAACTTTTTTTTTTAAGATTCTATTTATTTATTTGACAGAGAGACATCACAGGTAGGCAGAGAGGGAGGCAGAGAGAGAGGGGGAAGCAGGCTTCCCGCTGAACAGAGAGATACGGGCCTCAATCCCAGGACTTTGAGACCATGACCTGAGTTGAAGGCAGAGGCTTAACCCACTGAGCCACCCAGGCACCCTTTTTTTTTTTATAACTTTTTTTAAAAAATATTTTTAAATAAGCACTTTAATCAGTCAACATGTAAAATGTTGTTCATCCAACTTTACATATATGGGGTGAACTTAAAACTTACCTAAACCAAGACACTTTTAAGAGCTAAAGGGGGCACTACAGACCATCACACCAGGGCAGCAGATAAAAAACCTGCCTAGGGCAAAACAGGACATGTGGTCAACTCCCTCATAAGTGAATATTTGAAACAGTTTTTCTCTGTTCCTCATAATACTTTTATTATATCAAAGTGTGGCAAGGGTATTATTCACTTTCTTTCTTACATTGAGAAGTAAATTTGTTCCACTTTCTGGAAAAATCCTGCATTCTAAGTTTCAGCTAATCTGTTTTGAGCCTCATCCTGTATTTTTTTTTTAAGATTTTATTTATTTACTTGAGAGAGAGACAGTGAGAGAGAGCATTAACGAGGAGAAGGTCAGAGAGAGAAGCAGACTCCCCATGGAGCTGGGAGCCTGATGCGGGACTCGATCCCGGGACTCCAGGATCATGACCTAAGCCGAAGGCAGTCGTCCAACCAACTGAGCCACCCAGGCGTCCCTCATCCTGTATTTTATTTCTTTAGAACTGAGATGTAGATTTTACACACACACCCCCCCACCCAGAGATTATTTTAAAATAAGTTACATTCTTTCCCACTATTTCAGCATTTATTCAGAGACAGTTTTATTTTGAATAACCTCAAAATTTATTTTGCAGGTAAAGTGTCAGCTTTTCCCCTCAGTTCCCAATTTTTAGTCGCTCAGTGGATTCGCCTTTTAGAAGAACTCAAGTACCTGAATACGTCATCAATTCAGTGTTTGTTATTACATAAACCAACTTAACTCCAGCGTCCACCTGATGTGTTAGTTGCCTGCCTCATGGACAGATAAATAAATGTGGAAATATAGATAGATGCATTTTTATTGGGCCTAACTCAAACAGTTACAGGGAAGATTGGTTTGAATACTCCAAAATGAGGGGTCATTTGGTTACATTTTAAAATTTCAGTTCTAGCGGGGCGGGGCTCCGTAGCTCAGGGGTTAGAGCACTGGTCTCGTAAAATTTCAGTTCTATTTAAACAGGGTATTACGACGTATTTTCGTTTCCTACTGTAAACACTTTTTTTTCCCCCCTGTAAACATTTTTTGAAGTGTTCTCAGATTCTTTGGAACTAGGTGAAGTACAGCCACCCACCTATAAGGTTGTCATTGGGGAAGAAACTAGGGTGTTTAGAATTGAGACATGTTTAGGGGAAAAGATGACACAGCATCTCTCAGAAGTGGAGAGCCTGTCTTGCACATGGGCCCTCCAGGTTGAATTGTGAGGCATTACCAATGAAATACCTATTTTTCTCCCCTGTATTAGCATCCAAATACTAGCTGTCCTTTCTGTGTTACTTCACATAGTTCTTTGAGGTAAGTGCATTATTTTTTTTTTAAAGATTTTATTTATTTATTTGACAGACAGAGATCACAAGTAGGCAGAGAGGCAGGCAGAGAGAGAGGAGGAAGCAGGCTCCCTGCTGAGCAGAGAGCCCGATGCGGGGCTCGATCCCAGGATCCTGAGATCATGACCTGAGCTGAAGGGAGCGGCTTAACCCACTGAGCCACCCAGGCGCCCCCAGGTAAGTGCATTATTTTAAGGAATATGTAGAATACTTGTTCTCCAATAAAATTATCAGTCACTTATGAATATTCTGCTCTAGTATCTAACTTTTTCCCCCTAAGGTTTTATTTTTAAGTAATCTGTACATCCAGTGTGGGGCTTGAACTTAAAGCCCCAAGCCATGGTCTACTGACTGTGACAGGTGCTCCTAGAATCTAGCTTTCTGGCATTGGGAAGTTATCTGGAATTTTTTCTGAGTGGGCAATGACATGATCAGAACTGATTTGGTAAGATTAATTGGTCAGTGACTAAAAGAATAAGCTAACATTTATATAGTGCTCACTCTGAATAGAGTACTGTATTTTATACTGATTGTATCACTTAATTTTTAAAAAAGTAAGATAATTTTATGATCTCCATTCTCCAGGTGAAAAAATGGGAGTTACTAGTGTTGAAATAAGTTGCCTGAGTTCATATAACTGTGAAAGGGTGGAGCTAAGAGTCAGACCCTTTGCAGTATAGTTCTAAGGGTTTTCTAATCATGTACTACACTCTGAAGACTGACTAGGAAAAGACATTGCAAGCCGGAAAACTACATGAAAGATTATTGTAATAGTCCAGACACAAGAGAATGAGGCAAGGGGAAAGGAAGGGTAAGGGAGAGGTTACAAAGGAAGAGATGGTAGTTCTGTGATGTTCTCTGGATTTGTTAGATTGTAAAGAAGGTAATAGATGTGATCAACTTAATTAAAAGGAATAATATGGCTGGTAAACACTAATGAAAAAAAGAGAGACTTTGTTGCCTGGGGGAATAACTTCTCTTTGGACATTTTGAGGTGAAGGACATGTAAGGTAAACAAATTTGGCATGTTGATATTTAGTTTGCAAAGCAAAATAAAATACTCATATTAATGTTTGCTGTGTTTCTCCACTATGTTCCCCCTTATTAAGATGAAATCCATTTGGTAGAATGTATAGGATGTCTCCTATCAAGAACCATATAAAAAGTACTATAATTTTGTTGCAGAAATGATAATAGGCTCTTGAGCACTTACATAATTTGTTCAAGATCTCACGGCTTGTAAATAACCAAAACTTCTGTGTTTCCTTGGTGATCAATAATTATAAGTCAGAATACTCATCATCAGTGATGACTCTTGATCCCTTAGGCAAGGAGAGCTCAAAGTGTGAAGAGAGGGAAGACCAAGTTAAAAGACTAACGAATGAATAAATGTATGGTATGTCCATTTCAAGCAGTAAGAAATTCCTCTCCACCTGGAATTTTCTTTTTCTGCCTTTCCAGTAAACCATGTGGGTTGTTTTAAAATATTACCCCAGATTTACCCTTTTTCTTTTTTAACATCGTGAATGAAAAATCATTTGCCTCTAATCCCTTTATTGTTGTTATTTAGCCATCTTTAATATACATGAGTGTTATCAAGATATTTCTACGTCGAGTCTTTGTAGATGTTGGGCTCGAGTTCCACTGGGCTGTCCCAGAGGATTGGGCAATGACTTTCAGTCTGCTCTTTGTTCAGAAATCCCTGATAAGCCATAGTTGATGGTTTCTTGGGCAAACATCTTAGCACTGCATGTGTCTTTGTATTTGTATGCATGTTAACTTACCTTTTAGCTTTTAAAGCACTAGCTGGGGAACAGAGGTTTGTTCTTGCTAAGAGAATCGTGTTAAGTCAACTTGGCCTTGTTTGGAGGCATTTTAAGTCTATGTAGACATTAATTTATCTAGTTTATTGACTGGAAGTTGTAATCCAATGGCAAAATGAGAGCAGTGTGTTCTCTTCCTTCTGACAGATTCATGTCCATTGGAGTACATCGTCAACAAAAGATGACCCACCCATAGGTAACTGAGGACTAACAAGGCTTGATAATGTTTATACAGCTTTTTAAGCACTTACTGGGAAAGTGCTGTGGTGGCCATAAAAAGTCGATTTTAATCTTTCTATGCTCAGAGCCCTATTTCGTAAACTCAACTTTTTTTTAAAAGGTAGTGTGAGTTAGAACTAGCTTTTTTCTGAAACATGGTCAAGATGTCTTTGAGACCAGTTTAAATTATAGCTGGTGTG
This sequence comes from Mustela nivalis, assembly GCF_964662115.1. Classification (NCBI taxonomy): domain Eukaryota; kingdom Metazoa; phylum Chordata; class Mammalia; order Carnivora; family Mustelidae; genus Mustela; species Mustela nivalis. The sequence continues at coordinate 66,799,402 of NC_139022.1, read as the reverse complement.
AATTTAATTATTCCCTAGAATAGAGGTCCTCAAATTTTAGCATGCCTCAGAACTACTTGGAGGGCTGAGCCTCAACGCCACAGCTTTTGAGTTACTAGGTTTGGTTAGGGGTTAGGCCCGGAAATGTGCATTTCTATCAAGTTCCTGGGTGAAGTGGATTCTTTGGGTACCACACTTTGAGAACCACTGTCCTAAGAAGAGTTCTCTCTTACCAAGGGGACTGAGAGCATTAACATTTAAGAGAAGTTGTGAATACTTCTCTAGAGAGGTGAACATGCGGTCAACTTAAATGAGGTCTGTTCTTGGTTTGTTTTCTTATTGTTTGTATTTGTTTTGGAAGGGAGCTGTGAAGAAAGAGAGATGGCTTCTGATACTCATGTCTAGAGCTCATGTTATTTGATTAAATTTCTGTTGATACATGCTTCTAAATCTAGGACCTCCACTTTACATCCTCTCCGCCAAAACCAGAACAGAGCAAAATCTAAACTAACTGTTGCGATCTCTTACCAGCACTTAAAACGTTAACAGTGCCAAATAGAGTTGCTCAGGTCAGTGAAGGGTAAAACCAGCATTTGGAAATGCTGTGAGAACACAAATAGTTTAAACTGTAGAAGAGGCCTGAGGAAATTACAGAGGGAAAACTTTCCATCCTCGGTTCCAGTTGCCAAGGAGTTTGTGTAGGTTGCTGGAGACCTCACCCCTCCGTGGCTCCTCTGTGACTCACTGTGTCCCTGGGAAGCCTCAGATTCAGCAGTCAGAGGAAACTCAGAAACTCCGTTTTTGATCTCACTGGGATGAAATGCAGCAGAGAGCTTTGCTTTCTGAAACACGGATGTTTCTGATCAAATGGACAGTAGCAGAGCCTATACTCGATTCCTAGAAGCCAGTCTGGTTCTGGCCCAGGTGCAGAGGTTGGTTGAGAGAAAGCTGTGTAATGGGTCTGACTGCTGCCATGGGAGAGGGGAAGGGCAGGGTTGCAATCAGCATGGACCCTGCGTAGATGTCTAGTTGGGTTTGGCACATCAAAGTCACTCGTGTTACAGTCTTGGATTCCAGCTCCAGCCCCCTTTTTTGGAGTGGGGTTCCTCCTGCAGGTAGAAACTCCCACATGGAAAACAGCTTTTCTCTTTGGATGTGTTTTATTTTTGCATTTCATGTTTCCCCTTGCAGGTCCAAATTCAATACTAACCGGAGGCAAATATGTTGATTTTCCTTTCCCAAAGAGAAGAACATAATCCAATGCTGCAGTGGTGAATTGACCTGTTTTCTTGGTTTAGATCTGAGCTTCTCATACTTTAACAGGCATGTAAATTACCTGGGGGTCTTGTTAAGTAACAGAATCCGATTCAGTGGGTCTGGGTTGGGGCCTAGGATTTGACATTTCTAACAAACTCACAGATGTTGATGCTGCCGCTCTGAAGACCCCTGCTTTAAATAGCAAGGGGATTAGTTCTTGGCCCGGACACCACAATAAGATGAACTGGAGTGACCGTTGGTTTGCTTGCTGTTTTTGAAGAGTAATACCTGGGTGCCCAGAGATTTCGATTTGATTGGTATGAAGTACATCCTAGTGTTTTTAAGAGCTTCCTAAGTGATTTATTATGTAACCAAGATTGAGAAAACCCATCCAAACTAATTTTTTCAAACTGTGAGTAGCGGTCATTAGTGGGTCAGAATCAGAAGTAACATTATAAATACGGTTTAAATGAAGTAGAATTGAGCAGAACACAGTAGAACACATTGTCATCGTGTGAATATTGTTTTGTGAAACTTTTTGGCTCTGTGTATAGACACACAGCTCTCAATGTAAAATAGATTACTGAGATTACAGTAAAAAAATGTGAGAAGTCTGTGAGTCTGTGTTACAGCTACCAAACTCTGCCATCACCTTGTGAAAGTAGACCTAGACAGACACGATGTAAGGGAGTAAGCCTGGTTGTGTGAACTTTGTATTTAATTCAATTTTTAGTTGTCATGAAATCTGTTGGTTACTTTTGAGCCATTTAAATACATAAAATTGTTCTTAGTCCATGGGTCCTGTCTGGAATGCTAACCTTGACTGAGATGTCTTGGTTTTGGCCTTTAACCTGATTTAATTATTTATAACCAGTTGCTTTGGGCTTGATCCCTAAATAGTCTCCTATTATGAGTGGCTACTTCACTCTGTATTTTCATTAAAAACACCTGGATTTAGAGAGGTGGCCTTTTGTGGTTGTTAATAATAATTGTTATTGTGAAAACAAAATAATATTCAGGGCTTTAAAAATCTATGTTAGTGAGGCCCCTGGCTGGGTCACTCACAAGAGCATGTGACTCTTGATCTTGAGGTGGTGAGTTAGAACCTCATTTTGGGTGTAGAGATGACTTAAATTAAACTCGAGGAGAAAAAAATCAATGTCGAATTCCATGTTAAATATGGCAAAGTAATTTTAGCTAAGAATAACTGATTCACTGGATAGAACACATGTTCTGTCTTATTTATGTAGCAGAATTTCACTTAGATAATGAAATCCCAACACTTTGATTAATAAATTGACAGTTTGATCATGAAAAATAGATTTAAAGGTATGCCTTAAACAATTGAAGACAAATAATTGCTAAGTGTAAGTTCTTTACCAGAAGAAACATGATTACATGATTGTTTCATATTACTTACAAAAAACTTAGTTCTTGACCAGAAAACTAAACAATTTCAATGAAAGCCGTGGTGTAGGCACTACTTCCTTGTTACTTGGCATATAGTATAGTGTAGTAACCTGTTGGTGCATTTTGTTTTAGGCCCCTCAGGGGCTAGAGATAAAAGGTTGTTGGGTCCTTTTTGCAGGGGTAGGGGAGAGTGTTCCACTTATTTTAGCTACAGTAATAAATACTGAATGTTCACTCTGTCTTGGCCCTAAGCTCAGCTTTTGAAGATGTGGTAGTTTAAAAAACAGACCATGACTTCTCAACTCCTTGAGTTCCTAGTCTAATGGCAGTTACAGATCAATCTGTAATTACCAGCTGTGTTAAAACCAGGTGTAAGAGCTGTGAAGAGAATTTAACAGGAGGGACTCCAATTTGATTCAGTGTTTCACTGGAGGCATTGTTGAGGAGGGGCATTTCAGTCGAGGCCTAGAAGAAGCAGAGGTTACTCAGGACTTCAAGAGTGGGTGATATGGCTTCCCAAGCAGGGAAGATCATATGTGAAAACTGTGAAGGGAGAAAAGCAGGGAACAGTGTCAGAGGGCAGTGAGGCCATTGCAGCCAGAATTGAGAGGAATAGAAGAGCTTCATAAGCTGAGGGCAGAGAAGTAGACAGGGGGAGGACATTGGCTTTTTTTCTGAGGTTAATGAGAATAGATTTGTAAAATTTTTATATAGAGTAGTTATGTGAACAGATTTGCATTTTTTAATCTTTAGGAGGGCCAAAACTTGTATTTGGTTTGGTTTGTTTCCAAATACCAATAGAGTAGCATGTAGTAGAATATTAACTATTCTTTTTGGTTTTTTGAGAAAGAGTCCTGAGTGAGGGTGGGGTGGGGGCAGAGAGAGAGGGAGAATCCCAAGCAGGTTTCACATGTAGCTCGGAGTCTGACATGGGGCTGGATTCTACAGAAATCAGGACCGGAGCTGAAATCAAGAGTTGGATGCTTAACCGACTGAGCCACCCCGGTGCCCCTAACTATTGGTATTAAAATAAATACTCAGCATAACTCTGGCTGCTGGTTAGAAAATAGACAGGGTCAGAAGGATGCCAAGAATGAAAGGGGGAAGACCCGTTGGAAGATGCTGTACTCCCAGCAAGAGATGGTGGCATTTTGGACAGGAGTGGCAGTGGTAGAGATGGATGAAGAGCACAGAGTTATGATGTGTTTTAGAGATGAATAGTAGGATTGGTTATTGACTGGATATATGGAAGAGAGGAGGGAAAAATTAAAGATGACTCTCAGCTTTTGCAGGAAATCAGTATGTGAAGAGGAACATGGTAGAAGATACAGGTTTCAAGGGAAGATTAATCAGTTTTGAAAACTTTTAATTTGAGATGTCTAGGAAATTGTCAGGGTGGGACACCAAGGAGGCAGTTAGGTATACAGGGCTGGAAATCAAAAAAGGGTAACAGTGCGTACGTGGAAGTTGTTGGCTTGTGTGTCATAATTATTTTTTGTGATAAATGCTTTCTTACTGCCTACCATATGCCAGGAACTGCTCTAGTGATGAGACTATAAATAGGTGAAGTTTCATAAATGAAGTCCTTTGAAGGAGATAATGATACTTAAACTAACCAGTACATATAGTTCAAGAGAATTGGAGAAAGTAGAGTGCCTCAAGGTGACAATTAAGGCGGTGAAAATTAAGACCGAGAGCAAGCCATTCAAGGATCTGGAAGAGTGTGCTCCCAGCCAGAGAAGCAACTGCAGAGTCCCTGAAGGAGAAGTGAGTGTGCTGTGCCTGAGGAATATTGAGAGACTTGGTGTGGCAGGAGTGAAGTCAACAAAGAAGGAACTAAAAGGCTGAATCATATGAAACTGTAGAGTCCATGGAGTAGTTTCTCCAAGTGTGGTGGGAGGTCATTAGGGGAGTTTGAACAGGGAAGGACATTATCTGATTTCCATTTTTAAAAAATCTCTTTTCAGAATTTATCATAGGATGTGGTGAGGATCAGGGAGATCCATCAGGAAACTGCTAGAATCCTCCTCTTCATATTTTAGTGCTATGGGCTGAGTTATGTCCTATGCAGAATTCCTATGTTGAAGTCCTAGCCCCCAATGTGATGCACTTTGGAGATGGGAGTTTGTGGAATAATTAGGTTCAGATGAGGTAATAAGGGTGGGGCACCTAAAAGAATGAGGATTTAGTGCCCTCGCAAGAATCAACACCAGAGAGCTTGCTGTTTGTCTCTCTCTGTTATGTGAGGACACAGCCTGAACACAGCAATCTGCAAGCCAGGAACAGGGTCCTCACCAAAAACTAGATCATACTGGCAGTCTGATCTTAGACTTTCAGCTTCTAGCACTGTGAAAAAATAAATTCCTGCTCTTTACGCTGACCAGTCTATGGTATTTGTTATGGCAACCTGAACAGGCTCATAGAATCAGAAAGCAAAAAATGATCTGTGGGGGCTGGTAGGGCTGATCGCTTGCTGAGCTAGCTAATGTGGGCAGGGTTCTGATTCCCAGTGTGAACAAAAGTAGTGAGTTTGCCTGGCAAGAGCAAGGAATTACTATGGCTTTGACTAAGATTCAGCTCTTGAATGATGCAGACAGCAGAACAGCTTCTAAATTCTGGCAACCTGTTTCCCTTCTGCCAGTTTCCTTATCATATTTACTGTCTCTGTCAAGGCCAAGCTATCAATGTAAAGAGAGCTCATGGCAGGTTGTAGGATTAGTCAGTTCTCTAAGGACACTCACAATTCTATCTGCCACTATTGATTAGATTGCTCTGAGGGTGGTCAGTCAGTTAAGCGTCTGTCTTTGGCTCAGATAGTGATCCCAGGGTCCTGGAATTGAGCCCTGCATTGGGCTCCCCACTCAGTGGAAAGCTGCCTTTGCCTGCTGCACCCCCTGCGTGTGCGCTCTCTCTCTGTCTCTCTCTCTCTCTCTTGTAAATAAAATCTTAAAAAGAGCACTCTGAGCCAGAAAAATCTATTGATGAGTGGTAGCCGACGATATGCCATTGCAGCCATAGTGCAAAGTCGTCAAATGCTCACCCATCATCATGGTTATGTTGCAATTGGTTCTCATTGCGTTGAGCACATTAAAGGATTCTATTTCCACCGGTCAAATAGAATTCTGGTGCTGGAGCTCCTCGGAGATACCTGCTGTGAGGTGACACTTTGACAGTTAGTACTTTCTGGAGAGATGCCGACTGTCTGTCCCTGTGCTGGACTGTGTAATAACAGTGGGTCTCAGTCAAACTGAAAGTCAAATCCTTTAACTTTAAATTAAATGTCCCATTGAAGCAAAATTGCAAGTAGACTGATTTGTCCTGCTTAAGTTTTCTGACCATACGTACTTTGGGGAACAGGCTTCAGTGACGCTATAGTGAGACACAGATAGGTTATGCTTCCAGACTATTCCTAGGATACCTGTTTCACAGCAGTGTGTTCAGTGTCTATTTTTCCTGCCGAGGAATGCAGAGCCCTGAAAAAAAAAAAAAACTCATTTTTTGTTGAATGTTTGAACCCATCTGGTTTTATTTCTCACCCTGCTCACTGAAGAAACGCACCCGACCCCTGCCATATTAAGTGAATCACAACCAATTTCTAATTACTTTCCCAGGGCTGAGTCAAAGCGGCCCTTTTGACCCGGAGAGGGGAGATTATCACACTTGCAACATATATTTGTTGGCAACTAACTAAACCTAGGGATCATGATCAAGGATAGCTGAGAAGCTGACATGTAGCCCCAAATATAAGATTCTATCCCAGCTTTTGCTTTCCTAGTGAAGTCTCCACAAAACCTGAAGGAGCCCTAAAATGTAGGGCCCCAGTTGCAGTCTACACTATCGTGAAGTCAAGATTGTACCCTCCTGTTACTCTGTCTCTGTTACTTCTCACACCATCTGCTCGTGGAACCCACTGAGATGGCAAGGGAACTTTCTGAATGCTGCTCAACCTTAAAGGAATGACAATGAGAATGGTGCTATGGTTTTTCTCAATTATGGTTAAAAAACAAAAGGTGAGGTTCAGACTAGATGACCAGAGATGATAGTGCTTAACATATGTCTATATACTTTGCTCATTTCCCAGCCTTCCTGACAAATTTGGCCATGTGATTAGCTCTGCACATAGGATGAGGGCAGAGGAACTTGGTCACTTCCAGGCCTGGCTCCGTAAGATATTCCATCCATCCAGCTCCCCCTGTCTTTTTGTTGGAGGCACATACAATTGTATAACAACAAGATGGTAGAAACTACCAGGTCTGTATCAGACCAGAATGTAAGGGAGAAGTATGTATCTTTATTATATTAAACCACTGAGATTTTTGGAATCTCTGTGATGTACCTGGCAGCATGGTAATCCTGACTACTGTAGACTGTCTTCTTGCTGCCTCATGATGGTATTCAGGCTTTGTACCTTGGTATTGGACCAACTGATCAAGTAGTAGTGTAAGCATATTCAAGTACTAGTAACATTCAGGCTTTGACTAATGGACAGGAAATCTCAGTTAAATGCTTGCTGTTAGGGGTCCCTGGGTGGCTCCATTGTTTAAGTCTCTGCCTTCAGTTTAGGTCATGATCCCAGGGATTAAGCCCCAATTAGGGCTCCCTGCTCCATAGGGAGTCTGCTTCTCCCTCTGCTTCTGCTACTCCCCCTGCTTGTACTCTCTCTGTGTCAAATGAATGAATAAAGTCTTTTAAAAAAGGCTTGCAGTTAGGAGCGCCTGGGTGGCTCAGTGGGTTAAGCCTCTGCCTTCGGCTCAGGTCATGATCTCAGGGTCCTGGGATGGAGTCCCACATCTGGCTCTCTGCTCAGCAGGGAGCCTGCTTCACCCTCTCTGCCTATTTGTGATCTCTCTCTCTCTCTTTGTCAAATAAATAAATAAATAAAATCTTAAAAAAAAAAGGCTTGCAGTTAAATGCATTATTTTTTATTGACTATTCATACAAAGCAGTGGGCTGAAAATGGTGGGAAACATCAAAAAGGTTTAAGTGACATTGAAAGGAGGCTATTTGAGAGTCAAAGGTAAAATGGTTAATAGATGAAGCAGTTAAGCAATAGTGGTTTTTACAAAGTTTTTACAAAATATAGGAAGACTAGAGTGGGTTGGACTTACATGAAGAATATTTAGGTGTAGTCAAAGGTATAACCCTAAGGAAAACAAAACCAGTAAATGGTTAAGTGATTCTAAAGATTTTTCTCTTGGGATCTGCTCATATAGGGTGTTAACACTTAAAAGCTGATAGACATAGGGCTCGTTTTCTCCATATATCCTCAGGCTTTAGAATGGATTATAATTCTAAAAATCAAGAGCCTACCCTCTCATCAAAAATCCTTACTTTAAGGGCACCTGATGAGTTGAAAGAGCATCCAGCTTTTGACCTCAGGGTTGTGAGCCCTACTACATTGGATATGGAAATTATTTTAAAAAATTATAAAGAGTCCTTACTTTATGCCACAACTTCTCAAAGATAATAATATACAAACAGCATACAGCATGTTAAAAAGGGCAAATCAGAAAGAGTAAAATACCAACAGTAAATTGGGAAATAAAAATCAACTATATGAGAAACCCTTTTGGAAAAGATAACAGGCCAACTCAATATGAATATGAGTATAATGTGTATTGTGGATTAGAAAAGATGATATACACTAATTATTGCTTTAGTAAAGATCAACAGTTTCCTGGGAAATTTGAGCAAATTTTTGGAATAGGTAAAGACCTATTTTTAAAGAAAATAAAAATAAAAAATAAATACATCCTAGAATAAGTGTAGGAAAGCCTGATATTGGAAGTGTGTGTCAGTATGAGCTCATTTAAGTTTAAGAAAAGATTGTCCTTAAACATAGAAACCTGGAGAGATGTCCTATGTACTATTCTAATTTTATAATAATCAGAATCATTATTTGAGTCATACATGTAAACATTTCTTTCTTTCTTTCTTTTTTTTTTTTTTTACATGTAAACATTCCTGACAGAGCAAGTAAAATTGATCAGGGGGTCTGGGTGGCTCAGTTGTTGGGTGTCTCCCTTCGGCTTGGGCCTTGATCTTGGGGTCTTGGGATTGAGCCCCACATTAGGCTCCCTGCTCAGTGGGAGGCATGCTTCTCCCTCCCCTACTCCCCCTGCTTGTGTTCCCTCTCTTGCTGTGTCTCTGTCGAATTACATAAGTGAGTAAATAAATTGATCGAGAGGTATTTATTAAGGCTCTATAATACATATGAAATTACTTATGATACAGATGTTGCAGATTCCAGGCTGTGAAGGAAGAAACAGATAATGAGATAATAAATGAGATTATAAGCATATACACTGTTTAAAGATCAAAACTTAAATGAGCTCTAGGACAACAGATGTAGTAGAGTTAAGTATTAGGTTTATATGGCCACTAAAATAAGGAATAAAGGCAATCTAGAAGTTAAAATTTTCTTCATGTAAAAAAAAAAGTCAAGCCTCAAAGATGCTTAATTTCTTTGGACTAGTGTGTCCATTTTTTAATCTTTATGCTTTAAGTCCTTATTGTCAGTATTTCACTCTGATGGATACAGGCTAATTGTCCAAATCATACCTTCCTTACATGTTCTCAGAAATCAGTAATGCATTTGGAGAACTTCAGAGAAAGTTTTTTTGAAACTCCCTTTGCTGGTTGATTTTTTGTGATTTTCCAAATGAAATATATATTATCTCTAGAAGTGAAGCTTCTTTGTTCATTACGGTTATTATCACATTACTTTTCTTTAGAACTGTGGAAGTCTGTATTTGTAGAGACCTTTTTCCACAGATATCTCACAGTAGTTCGGTGAGGAAGTTTATTTTTTTGTATTTCTTTAAAGATTTTAATTTATTTGACAGAGAGAGACATAGCAAGAGAGGGAACACAAGCAGGGGGAGCTGTAGAGAGAGAGGGAAAAGCAGGCTTCCTACAGAGCAGGGAGCCAGATATGGGCCTCGATCCCAGGACCCTGAGATGGTGACCTGAGCTGAAGGCAGACGCTAAAAGATTTGAGCCACCCAGGCGCCTGGATAAGGAAGTTTATTATTCCTGTGATGCAAATAGTGATGCAAATAGTTTAAGATAAAGCTCGGACTTCAGCTAGTATTCTAACTCTAGATCCCTTGTCACCTTTTGTTCTAGGAAACACTAACAACTATTAAGTGTCTACTTGAGCAAAGCAGATAAGTGCAGAGAACCTATTTTAAACATAGACAAGTAGAGACAAAATAGAAAAAATTTATTGACTTGACTGAAATGACACACTGGCATTGAGATACAAAATAATTCATTTAAATTTTGAATTACAATGAAATTTTTAAGAGGACTGGTTGGAACGTAGGACCAAAACAACATGTAGCCACAGATAGTCTGAAATTGTGTTGGTTTTCAGATGAGTCAGATGTACCCAGTAAATCAATCTTAATATCTCTCTTGTGTGTACATCCCTCTTTTTGGTGTTCCCCTCTTTTTATACTAGGGATCCTGTTAGTTCCAAAGATTACAAAAGTTAGTGCAGAAAGGACTTTCTTTGTGGAGCCCTTAGTTAGAAATTATTTCATTTCAGAGCCAAAGTACTAGAAGCTGCCACAATGATTCCGAATGATGGAAAAAGAGGCCTCACGTGTACCTCATCATTCCTCTAAGAGTTTGCCCCTTATCCCTAGGCTCCCTCCTGCCCCAGGATCGAGTTGCTTTTGAAGTTGATACATGGTATTCCATGAGTGCTAAGCATACAACGTAGTGATTTGAGGAGTCTCTGAGCCATGCGTTGCTCACCACCATCATATCTATCATTGTTCTCCCTAAGCTTTTTCATCTTCAGTGCTTTTCCCTTCGTTGGAACCAATTACCAGTCCTTTTGGGCATTTTCAAATCTTTGTCCTAAGAGACTCTGCTCTGTCCTTCATTTCTTTCAGTTTATAGCCATTTTGCAAACATTCTAAAAACAAGAGACATTTGATGGGCTTACATCTGTGTCTTCTTCTTCACCATAATTTGGTTTTCATTCTTGCCTCCATTCCACCTTTTCCTTAAGATGTCTGCAAAGACTTGTGTATCAGCAAGTATGGAAGCCTCTGGCCTTACTTTTGCAGCATTTAACATGATTAGTTGCATGCTATGATTGTACTGTCCTGGACTTGGGGTCTTGCTCAGAAGTGCTTTCATCCTACACTCAGTCCCTTTTTATATTTTTAATTTTGTTTTAAAAGATTTTATTTATTTATTTTTTTTGGGCGGGGGAGAGGTTTTACCCATTTATTTGCCAGAGAGAGAGCGCAAGTGAGCACAAGCAGGGGGAGAGGCAGGCAGAGGGAAAAACAGGCTTCCTGCTGAGCAGGAAGCTTGACATTGGACTTGATCCCAGGCCCCCAGGATCATGACCTGAGCCAAAGGTATATGCTTAACCGACTGAGCTATCTGGGCATCACATTAAAAGTTTTTATTTAGTGATCTATTGAAAGTCAGCCCTCGACACAAGGGTTTGTCAAAAAGAATAGAAATTAAAAAAAAAAAAAGTTTTTATTTATTTTAGAGAGATAGTGAGAGCATGGTGGGGAGGGCCAGAGGGAGAGGGAGAGAGAATCTCAAGCGGACTCTGTGTTGATTTTGGAGCTCAACATGGGGCTCACTCTTGAGACCTTGAGATCATGACCTGAGCCGAAACAAAAGTTGGACACTCAACCAACTGTGCCACCCTGGCACCCCTTCAGTCTCTTTTTTTAGTTGCTTGGGTGCTGAAATGTAAATGGCCCCTAAGCTTCCATATCTGGCCCTCCTCTCTGTTCTCCCTGCTCAGTCTGTTACTTTCCTTTTAAAAAAAAATATTTTATTTATTAGAGAATGAGAGAGGGTGCACAAGCTGGGGAATGGGGATCAGAGGGAGAGGGATAAGCAGACTCTGTGCTGAGTTTGAAGCCAGATGCAGGGCTCAATCCCACGAGCCTGAGAACCTGAGATCATGACCAGACATCAAGTCGGTCGACATCAAGAGTCCGATGTTTAACTGACTGCACCACCCCGGGTCCCAGCCTCTGTTACTTTCATTCAGGCTTCTACTGGGATCTCTATACACTGATGACGCTTCGAAGTTTATCCCCACTTTTCTGATCTTTGCCAGCCGGGGCCTCTGTTTCTTTCCAAATGAAGGCTCACCATTTCCACTTGCATGTACCTTGGTTACCTCTGGGTCAGCATTCCCAAAACCAAATTTTTCCTTCCTTTCCATTTTCTTCTATGTCCTACCCCTCTTGGGTGGCTAGCATTACCATTACCCTATTCACCTAAGATAACTGAAGTCATCTCTGATGTTTGCTTCTACCTAAGTCCCCCTTTAAGTTACTGAATCTGTTTCTCAAATCCTTGCCCTCTTCTTTTTCTCCTCTGACTCAGCTCTAGCTCAGACTCTTAACCATCAGTGTCCTGGATAACTGAGAGCCTCCTGACATGCCCCTCACCTTCCAGTCCTTCTAATCAGCACACCCCGATTGATCCATAAACATCAAAACTATTATCTCTCATCAAATGTTAAGGTAGAATTTAATGGGAAAACTTACCACAATGACATTTTTGGTAGGAAAAAACCCAGCAGTACTGTTAGGTTAAAAAGACTACATAAAGCTGGGAGGGGTGGGGGAGGGGAACTGGGTGGTGAACATTAAGGAGGACATGTGATGTAATGAGCATTTCATATTGTATAAAACTGGTGAATCCCATGAATCCCTGACTTCTACCTCTGAAACTAATTATAAATTATATGTTAAGTGAATTTAAATAAAAAAATTAAAATTGGGGGAAAAAGAGACTACATAAAATCTCATCTGTTTCCCACATGACTTCTGGCCAGAGGAATATTTGTAAAGTGAAAATGTGTTTCACTACTTCCCTGCTAAAGACTCCTTAGTGCTATATTGTCTTCAGTCCCAAGGTTAAGGAGAACAAGGGCCTTACCTTCTATTCCTTTCTCATCTTCCCACCTTTCGTATTTTTCTGATAATTTGTGTTTAACTTGCAGAGATCACTATGTTCTTTAATAACTCTGTGCTTTGCACATTGTTTTCCTGCCCAGAGTGCCTTCTGCCTACTTGTTCTGTTCTTGTCAGGTGTCTATTCCTCATTAATTCGCTCCACTCTACCTCTTAGGCTCATGTCTCTAACATTCTCTTTAAAGTGAGCCCTTCCCAAACTACTTCTAATCCTTTGAAATTACTCTTCCCTGCTTATTGGCCTTTGTAAATGCAATTCTTTTTTTTTTAATATTTTTTTAAAAAATTTATTTGTTAGAGTGGGCACAAGCAGGGGGAGTGGCTGGCGGAGGAAGAAGTAGGCTCCCTGCAGAGCAAGGAGCCTGACGCCTGACTCAGACCCAGGACTCTGGGATCATGACCTGAGCCACCCAGGCATCCCTGTACATGCAATTCTGCCTTGAATAGAATTTAGTTTGCTTGACACTTAGCTTTCAGAATTAAGTTCATATATCACCTTCTCTATGCCTGACTGCCAAGCTGTCCTCTGAGCTTCGATGATAGCATATTTTACCACTATCAAAGCACTGGGAGGTGGCCCATTCTAAATTCCAAAAGAGGGGCACCTGGGTGGCTCAGTGGGTTGGGCTTCTGCCTTCAGCTCAGGTCATGATCTCGGGGTCCTGGGGTGGAGCCCCGCATTGGGCTCTCTGCTTGGCGGGGAGCCTGCTTGCCACCACCCCCATCCCCCGCCTGCCTCTCTGCCTGCTTGTGATCTCTCTCTGTCAAATAAATAAAATCTTAAAAAATTCCAAAAGAATGCTGGCAACAACATACCCCAAAAGAGAGGACTCTCGGGTGGGCTTGGGGAAAGGAAGGTAGAAGGTAATATTGGGGGAGAGGATTGTGAAAGGAGGACTGGGGGTGTGTGTTTGTAACCCTTTTGATTTTCGACAGATTTGGGATATAAATTCCAGTGTCTTCCAGAGCCTTTTCTCTAGCAGCCCCCGCCTTGACAGGACACCTGTCAAGGTGTCTTTCCTCAGCCACCTCCCCTAGGGCATTAGGGGGCGCTGTGGGTGAGGGAAGGGCATGTTGAAGGGCCCAGGACAGACACTGGGGAGGCTCTGGGCAGCATGGCCCAGGTGGGGGTGGGGGGGCGGGTGGTTGCAACACGGGGAGTTAAGCAGTTCCTTACTGGTTGCTGCAAAGATGGCAGGGGTGGCCACACCACGCCTTTGCCAGTGGCTCAGGGCAGGAGGTTTTAGCAAGGCTGCTGGAAGAGGCAGGCATTTCAGAGTTGCAGAGTGTAGTCTTGGGGGACAGGGAGCCAGGGCAGCAGAAGGGACGAGAAGGGACTGGACGGCAGCTGGATGAAGGCCAGGGCCACACTGTTCTAGGGGAACATTGGAGTTCTCAGAGACATCTGGGAATCCTTAGGAACTCTGAGGCCTTCCAGTACCCACTTCCCACTGATCTTGAGTGCCTTTTCTGGATCTGCTTCTACTCATACCACCCACCCCCACAAAAAATATTAAATATAGTTTCTATTTGATTTTTACTGCAATGTTTTAATTAGGGCACTATTAGTTATTGTAGGAGATAAACTCCTACATCTAAGTAGCTAGATTTAGTAGAGGTCTATTTCTTGCTCCAAAGAAGTCCAAATGAGAGGTTTCTGTCAGGGGACTGTACCCTAAGCATGAGTTGGGGTCTCAGGTTCCATCTGAGGGCTCATCCAGTTTCAATACATGTTTACTTTGAAAAAAGGGAAGGAAGTACTGTGGGTGGGGCCTGCTACTGTCACACAGGACTTACACCGATAAGGTATTAAGTTCAGATGCCTGGCCATACCTAAATAGTCTCGGAAAAGTCGTGGAGCAGTGTCTAGGAAGAAGAGCAAATGACTTGGTGAGCAGTTGTCTAGTCTCTGCTAGAGCTGGACACTGCTTTTTGTATATCCCCAGTGCCTATCATAGTCCTGACCTGTCATTGTTGCATGAATGAGTAAATGAAAGATAATAGATTTAAAAATTCTCAGCACTGAGCATATTATTCCAATAATCCATAAAATAGCCACTAGGGTATCTAGAGAGATTCAGAGAAGGACCACAAGAGATTCTTAGGGAATTGGAAATAAGGTCCCAATGGAACAGTGAAAAGTTCTGGATTGTTCTTTATGAAATAAAATAGCCTAAGGAAAAAATACATCATACTTTCAGAAGTTATCAAAGTCTAATAAAAGTACTTCTGATATTTTGTTTGTTCCACCACCATACTTTGTTGTTTGGTTGGTAAAGGATTTCCAGGGGTATAACTAGAGTTCTTTATGAGAAACAGTGCCTTTACTGATTTTTAAAAAATTTGTAGATTTTATGAGATTTGCTAAATGATACTGCTAAAGTAACATCACTTACTCATGATATATAAATCTATTTTTTAAATCCATTTTTTAAAAAGATTGATTGATTGGGAGTGCCTGGGTGGCTAAGTGGGTTAAAGTCTCTGCCTTCGGCTCAGGTCATGATCCCAGGGTCCTGGGATGGAGCCCTGCATTGCATCACATCGGGCTTTCTCCTCAGCAGGGAGCCTGCTTCCCTTCCTCTCTCTCTGCTGCCTCTTTGCCTACCTGTGATCTCTGTCAAATAAATAAATAAATAAAAACTAAAAAAAAAAAAAAAAAGATTGATTGATTGATTTAAGGTGGGGGCAGAAAGAGAAGGGTCCTAAGCGGACTGCACTGAGTTCAGGGCCTGGAGCCTGATGTGGGGCTCGATCTCACAACCCTAAGATCACCACCTAAGCCAAAACCAAGAGTTGGATGCCTAACTAACTGTGCCACCCCAGTGCCCCATGATATATAAATGTTAAGAAACACCTTGTCTGTGGATCTTTGCAAATGCTGGGGCAGTGGGAGATATTTATCTTTATTTTGTTTGAATTGTGAGGAAAAAGTTCGCTTTTCAGGGGCACCTGGGTGGCTCAGTGGGTTAAAGCCTCTGCCTTCAGCTCAGGTCATGATTTCAGGGTCCTGGGATCCAGCCCTGCATTGTGCTCTCTGCTCAGCAGGGAGCCTGCTTCCTCCTCTCTCTCTTCCTGCCTCTCTGACTACTTGTGATCTCTCTGTCTCTGTCAAGTACATAAATAAAATCTTAAAAAAAAATTAGCTTTTCAGATTAAAAAATAAAATCTGAAATAGCTTACCCTCTTGATGCTACATAATGTTAATTTTTACATTTATTGTGTGCCTTAAAAGATGAGAAAAGTTTGGCATAATGAACTAGGGTAGAATTTCCATGTGATTCTCTCTAGCAGCTCTCTCTCAGGCTAGAGTTAGAGGAGAAAAAAAATGAAGAGAGTGCTTGATATCTTAGTTGATCTGAGATTCTGAGAAGAGGTTTTGGTCCCAGAAAATACTTTTTTTTTTTTTTTAAAGATTTTATTTATTTATTTGACAGACAGATCACAAGTAGGCAGAGAGGCAGGCAGAGCAGAGAGCCCGATGCGGGACTCGATCCCAGGACCCTGAGATCGTGATCTGAGCCAAGCTCAAGCCACTGAGCCACTCAGGTGCCCCGAAAAAGTCTTTTTTAATATAATGGTCAGGGTTTTAGAAAGAAGTACTTTAAAAAAACAGCCTCATGTTAATTATGTTAATGGCAAATATTGTAAGAGAAAGACCTTGGGCTTTAACTCAAATTATTTTTTGAAATTTCGGGTATGTATTTCCTTCTTTAAACGTAGAGCCCAGTAATCCCGCTTCAGTTTCTGTCACAAGTAAAATATATGTGAATAAGCTGTGTAATTGGAAGTAGCATGGTACGGATACTGGGAAGAACATTGGGATGGGAACCAGGACTTCTGAGTGCTCCCAGTCCTGGCACAAGCAGTATCATCCTAACAAATATAAAACTGAATCTAAAAGTATCATGGTTATAAACACTAATTAGAATTGCTAAACATGAGAATGCTTATTTTGTCCCAAACTAACTTTACATACATTCAGAAATTTCTTCTGTTAGTATACAATTGTTTCTTTCATTGTCTCCAATTTTAAAGATCTCAGATCTTGTATCTGAATTTATAAAATAAGAAGATTATAGACAAGGAAAAGCCTTAGTAAATCAGGCTGTGCTAGATTGGGGAGCTGTTCACATACATGTGATTTGCTAATAATGCAGAAATTAAATATTTCAATTATAACCAAATGCTTCAGGTATAAGGTAAAGTCAGTTTTATCAGTCACAAGCACTGGCCAGGGATGTACCTAAATAATTAAATTTACTTATATGTTTCAACTGATATACTCAGTCATTATGTTTTACAATAAGAGTTTAAAATAATAGGTACTTTGGAACAATTAGAAGTATATGAAGTATTGCCGTGGGTATTTACTTCAAATTGCAGAAGAGTGATAAAAGTTTATCAGGGAGTATAGTGTAAAACTTATTTATATATGTATCATAAGAAGGGCTTTAAAAAAAAAAATCTCGTAGGGTTCCTGGATGGCTCAGTGGATTAAAGCCTCTGCCTTCGGCACAGGTCATGATTTCAGGGTCCTGGGATGGAGCCCTGCATCAGGCGCTCTGCTCAGTGGAGAACCTGCTTCCTCCTCTCTCTCTGCCTGCCTCTCTGCCTACTTGTGGTCTCTGTCAAATAAATAAAATAAAATCTTAAAAAAGAAAAAAATCTTGTAACAGGTTAGTGTTATTTTTAAAATGTTTACTCTAAAGAGATTCTTACCTTATAATTATAAAGTAGTGGGCAGAATATAAGGGTTGAGGTGGAGAGAAATGAGTATCTGTTCTCATGTACGCATAGATCATTCGCTCATCATATTTTCAATCACCCATGGAAGATACTGTGCTTGGTATGGGGTTCTATTATGTTGTATTGACTAATACAGGATATTTATAGAATGTTATTTGTATCACAGAGAACAAGATAGTATAGCCCCTCCCTTCATGGACCTTAAATTGTAGCAGGAGAGACCTAGATGAAACAACTAAATCCTTGTGTGGTTGGAATTGTGCCACATGCTAGGAAGATATACAAAAAAGCAGTAAGAGTATGATCAAGGGAGACTGTCTTGGTTTGGGAGCATCAGGGAACATCTTTCAATGAAGTGCCATTGGGCAGAGCTCTGAAGGATGAGTTGGAATTAGCTAAGAGAAAGGTGGGGCTGGGGTGGGGAGCAAAGTGAGGTATGTGTCCAGCAGAGAAATTTCTTTGTTCAGAGACCCAGATAAGACTGGTACAGCTGGAAACGAGCTTTGAGAGGTAGGCAGGGTTCATGATAGACTTCGGGCTTTATTCTAATAGCAATGGCTGATCATAGAAGGGATTTGAACAGAGAAGGTAATTGGGAGGGCAAGTTGCTGGGGAGACACGCCCTTTTATGCTGGTCCATAGTGAACGATGGTCAAGGCTTGACAGGGGCATGCAAGGGCTATAGAAAACAGTGGACAGACTCACAGCTTCCTTCTGAATCCTGGAAATTTCTCTTATTTTCCAGTGAAATGAGCTGTGGATTCTAAAGGATATTTATTATATTTTACTACTGTTGTTGTTTTTGTTTTTAGAGCACTTAGGCCACTAGTGTACTTAAAAGTCTCTTTTTTGTGGCTTTGTTTGAAGAAGAGATTTCACATTTTCTAAATGTGAGAAAAGGAAAAGGGTGACTACTCTGATTCCTCTAGCTAGCTAGTGAGCAGCAGAGCGTAGGTCGAATCAAAGTTGTTTTCTCTGTCAGTTCATATTAAGCTACATCTCTCCTGTTCTCATACAATAGCAGAGAGGGGAAATCTGCCAACTTCCTTTTAACTTAAATACGTCTGCCTTGCTCAGGTGAGCTTACAGCGATTTAGCCCAGGGGTTCATAAAAATAACCCCAACCTAAGTTGGAGCATTTTTCGTTCAACCCTCATAGCGTAGTGAGGACTTTGATGATAGAAAGTTGTAACTTCTATGTATTGTCTATTAAATTCATAACAAACCTAGCCCTTTATTCCTCATTTATGGTGCTTTCTCAGTTCAGTGAGGAGCATCTAATTTTTCAAGGCCGAGCTATAGTGCAACTGAAGCTGATCGAACCACAGAAGTGTTTCATCAACGTTACATAAGCTTAGATTTCAGAGGAGTAATAAACACTTTTTAAAGGAATTTCTTTTTTCTTTTTTCTTTTTTTAAGAGTTTATTTATTTATTTGATAGAGATATCACAAGCAGGGGGAGCAGCAGGAAGAGGAAGAAGCAGGCTCCCCACTGAGCAGGGAGTGTGATGCAGGGAGTGTGATGCAGGGCTCTGTCCCAGGACCCTGGGATCACAACCTGAGCCGAAGGCAGATGCTTAAAGACTGAACCACCTAGGCACCCCTAGTAATAAGCATTTTTATGTTACATGTAAATACTGTCCCGCCAGCTTGAAGCTGCTGCTTAAAATTTAGTGTGCTTAAAATAAACATACTCCACCTATTACATTTAGTATTAGTAGTTACTGTTGTGTCTGTACCCAATGCCCTCTGCTCTCTGCCTCAGCATGCTGCCCGGGTATCTCTGTTTAGGGCAGAAATCATCAAGACTTGGACAGGAACAGAGGTGGGAAAAGGAAATGGAAGTCCTTTTCCTCTTTAGAAGGGAAGACAAACGTACATTAAAAAGAGAAAAGGAAGAGTATCTGAAGGATCAAGGAATTGGAGAAAGAGGAAGGGCAGAATGGATGAAGATGGGAAGCAGGAGGCTGCAGAGAGAATAAGATAAATCTCATGTCTTTTATTTCCCCCCAAAGTTTGGTTGTCTTCTCACTTAGAAATACATCCACATTAGCATAAGTGAAAAGCCGGAATTTATTGGAAGGACACAAAAAATATCTGATACAAAACACAGCTGAGATCACAGGAAGGACCGGCATTTACAGTAGCAAATTGACAAGCTCCAAGAAAAATTCTCTCATCTGGTTTTCTTGTTTTGCTACTTCTCCCTCCCTCTTTTACTTTTTCTGGCCCTCTGTCCCTCCCCCTAGCACACAGTTCCTCATCTCTGTTCCCTGTGTTCTTCATTCTTTTTCTGTGCATGTCGGCCCTCTGCTTAAACATTCTCGTGACATGACTAGTTCTCCAGAACCCCTGGAGATCTCCTTCTTTCAGATAAACCCTTCTGTCCCCAGTTGCAAACTCCCAAGTTAAAATACCTGGTTGGCTTAGCTTAGGTCAGGTGTCCTTCCATGGTTCCATCAGTTTGGGCACAATTGCCAAAGTAACTATTCTTGTTGGCTGTGTGATGAGCTGCCAGATGGTAGAGAGGGAGAACTGTGGGCTAAGTAGCCGGCTTAATATACGTATATACTCCCTTGCAACCTGGTTCTGAGTTTTCAGCCAGTGTCCCTCAGTCTCTTGCTCTAATCACAAGAGTCTTCAACCTCCTGTAATAGAATTTCTCACAGTGTTTATATCATTTGCATCAAATGTGTTAGCAACACCAAAAAAAAAAAAAAAAAAAAAAGCACAGACTCTTACCCTTAT
Organism: Mustela nivalis; assembly: GCF_964662115.1. Lineage (NCBI taxonomy): Eukaryota > Metazoa > Chordata > Mammalia > Carnivora > Mustelidae > Mustela > Mustela nivalis. Next base: position 66,779,287 of record NC_139022.1, on the reverse strand, counting down.
CCCTTACCTATTCCAGATATCTTGTGTGTCATATATTCTTTGGAAGTGGCAGGAAAAACTCACTGCTAATAAGACACCCTCTGTTAGAAAACATGCTATGTATTTCAACTAACACATAGACACATTAACTTCTGGAATAAATACATTGCAAATAATAAATGTAAAATACTAGTGATAAAAATATATATCACTTTGAACATTTAAAGGATATTCACTTCAAAATTTCAGAAAGGAAGGAGAAGATACTATGATGCAAAAGTTAATATGCAGAATTTTCTTCTTTATTTGCCATACTGTTTACTAAGTGTATCTGCAGTAACGGTAGGTCTTTAAGGAACCGAGGCAATCCACATTAGTTCAGTCACATCTCTGCCTCTTCCACATCCATTTTGATGACTCTGTAATTTGAATTTTTTTTTCTCTGCAGCTCCAGTGCTATCCAGATACTCCTAACATCCCTATCTCATTACACACTAGATCTAATCATCAAATCCACTGTTCCCCTGTGACAGTCATTCGTGACAAAACTTGGGCTAATCCTTGTGGACTGACTGATCATTAATACATATTCTTCTTAGACTAGATCCTCTCCTTTCCTGTTCCTGTGAGCTTCTGTTTTCAAATTTGAATACATAGATCCCCGGAGATACAACATCTTAGATGAGGAGCTATAAGATAAAGGTAGTGTTTCTTACTGAAATGTTTATTTAACTGAAGATTTAATAACTTAAAAGCAACCTAAAATATTAATTTTGTCTTAAACATGGATATGTCACAGACAAAAAAAACCCCACATTAAATTTTAAGAACAAAGGTGAGCCTTCAAAAAATTTGTGCTGTGTTCCCCACTTCCCAATTTGGGGCATGTATTTACCTGGATAGTATTTTAATTTAGCTGATCTTGAAACACATTCAACAGCTATGAAAATATCAGCCTCAACAATGAGAAAGCTTAAAAAAATGAAGATCAGTCTCCCCTCTCTAATTCTTACTGAGCTCCAAGGGTCTCTGGGTTTTCAGGGGGTTAGGTGGAAGCCAAAAGAAAGCATTTTCATTTTCAAGTAAGTGTATCTTTCAGTAGAACTTGAACAAAGTAAATATCCTCTGGAGCTGGTTTCATAATAGGTTCCTCTTATGAAGACTGGCTCTAACCAGTTCTTGGGAAATGTGCTTACAGACAGGGATTGCCCAACTGATTTCAGTAGACAAGAAAGTACAGAGGGCAATAGAGGTCATGCCAATGAATGTATACCCTATACACATCTTTATGAACAGGCTAATCCACTGCCACATACTCGTTACCAGGATTTAGATAATACCCTCAGAAGAGCACAAGGCATTCTTCATAAAAACGTAAAAGTAAACAGTGTTGTTCATTCTTTTCCTGCTGGCAGAATGAAAATTACCTCTGTGGGGGTTGACCATATAGATAGCTAGAGGAGACAGATGCCCACGCAGTTTAATTTGAGGGAAGCCATAAGGTTCTGACTGTTGGAAAATATTTTCCCCTTTGATTTCTCAGAACATAGCCTTCCCCATATGCCTGGCCTCCATTCCCACCATTTGTCACCCATGAATTAGACACTAAGTAGAACAGTTTTCTTTGTGAAGTCACTGTGAAAATGTACACTTAAGTCATCTGGGAGGGGCATTTCCTTCCATTTATACAATAATATGCGTTTACACATTGATGTAGGTTAATTTACCTGGATTAATTGTCAGCTTGGAAAACAAGTACTGGGATTCTGTTGACATAATGACATAAAATGGTAAGTTTTTAATGAGACGAGGCATGGGTGTCATGGGCTATTGTCCAGAATCAGCAGACCTGGTTGAAGCCCAGTAGAGGGCACCCTAGGAAACCAGTACAGGGAAACTAGACAGGTAATAGTGGAGATAGATTTACTAAACCTAACCTTTTCCTCCCTTATAGTTTTTCTGAGGTAGCCTTGACCATGACCGAGCCAGTCAGACAATTTCAGAGTTTTCTGGTCATCAGTAGCCTCTTCAGGAGGCAGCAAATTACTTCTGGATTCTGTACAGTGCTAAAACAGTAACAGTCATCTTCATCATCATCATCACCACCACCACCACCACCATCACCAGCACTCTTATGGGCCACATGTAACTTCTCAGTTGCCTCTGGTGGAATTAGTCATTTTCATTCCTCTTGTAGGTAATAGGAAGTTGCTGGCAGCCACAGAAGGCATAAAGATCATTAGAAAGGCCCAGAGGGGAATCAGGACTGATGAGCAGCCACAAGGGCAGTTGTAGATAACATCCTCGCTGATTGCTCCATAATATAGATTGCTAGAAAGACCAGCAAATTTATTCTCTCTTTGAGACTTGTTTGCTCACATATGGGTAAGGTCTTTATAGAAATTGACAGCTGAAGCTAGATTAGTTTTTAGAGAGTCAGAGGATACCTTATCCATAGAGTATACTAAATTGCTTCTAAATGTGGAGTTCACTTCAGACTCACAGAGATGATCCCAAACTAGAATTGAGTGTGTGTTTGCACTATGCCAAGGAAATGAACTTTGAAAAATTAGGAAAACAAATTAATAATCCAAATTCAATATGTAGAGCAAAATGTGAGGATCCAACATAACTTATATAGCCGGTAACCATTTTCCTCACCATCCCCTCCCCCCAAATCAAAAAAAGCTTAACAGTGACCCTGTTTTGTCACAAAAATAAATGTAAAAGTGTTAGGTTCTAATGAGAAAAGAGGATATAGGGGTGGTCAAGGCCTAGAATTGTCCTTTATACCTTTTGTTGTCAGTCTTCCCCCTATTATTCTTTAAAAAGCCTATGAGTACAGAAACAGAGTGCTTGTTAGATTTGGTAAATGCCCCACAAATATTGGTTTAATGAATAAACCCAGTGCATTCCCTAAGCTTGAGATGGAATTTGGGGGTGATAGCCCAATTGGAGGTACTAAGAGGTTTCTGAAACTTGGTGCCCGGTACATGTCCTTAGAGGGGACAACTATCAGTGATATGCAGGAAGCAGTTCTGGAATGTGCCGGTGGTGGCGGCCAAGAAAATAGAAATCTAGAAGGGGTAGCACACAGTATATGTGTGTAGAAAAATGAGATCAGGATAGTCTTTCAGTGGGTAGCAGATCACCAACATTGGGCTGGTGTCAAGGAAAGATTATTGTTATTGAGAAGGCATTCACCGAGCAAGGCAGAAGCTAAGCTCTAGAATATAAGGTTATCAAGGTTGGACTTTAGGCATTTTTAAAAACAGAAGCTTCCAAAACTGGGGTCCATGGGAGAGAAGGTTTGGTTTCATTAACAAAGCAAGCAATAGTAGCAGCTCTGCAACACGTGTTGTTGGTCCATCTTAGGGATGAACAAGATGAGACCTAGTGAGAATAAAATGCCCATTGCCATACAGCTAATGTAAGTCCCCCATCTGGGTTTAAAAAAATAAACCCTACCTGGGCTGCCTGAGTGTGTCAGTTATTTAAGCAGCAGACTGTTGATCTCAGCTCAGGTCTTGATCTTGGGGTCATGAGTTCAAGCCCCATGTGGGGCTTAAAGCCTACCTAAGCCTACCTAACTGATTCTTCTTTTTCTTACTTTGGTCCACAAGTCTAGAAGATCAGTTACTGGAACCTAGTAAGTTATTCTAGCTTTGTGACTTTGTTTGGACTCCTCTGAGCACTGGACTAGTACTACTATTGTCAGCCCAGAAATGATTCCAGGGTCGGGAATGGAGCTGAGTCTGTATTAGTGGTTCTCAGTGCTGCCTGCATGTTGGAATTATCTTTATAGTGTTAAAAATACGCCTGGGTTCTGCCACTAGACAGTGATATTTTAGTTGATCTGAAGTATGGCCTGTGCATCAGAATTTCTAAAAAACCTTCCAAGTAATTCTAATATATTGCCACGCTGAAAACTACTGGCTACAAGCAAAGGTCAAGAGGCGTCAGCTCTTTGCAGGGGACAGCCGTGGTGGTCAAGCTTCCATATTGCAGTGTGATAGGAAAAATACTAGAAGACTCTTGGCCTGTAGACTTTTTCTTGGACAAGTGGACCATAACCTTCTCTTAGCTTTTCCAGTTTAACCTCTTAGAAAATATGCCAAAAGTAAACAGGTGTACAATTAACTTTGCAAATCAAATGGTTCCGTGTCCTTAGATTCTAAGTGCTAGTTATGTGTGACCAAAGGCAAGGTTTCAGAACTGGATCTCCCAAATTGATCATTACTATTCTATGCTTGGTTAAAACTCTTACATCATCCCACAATGGAATGTGACCCAAGTCAAGAAGAAAACAAAAACATTTGCATTGCTTTCATGACTAGTAATGGGATTGGAGAGGATTTGAGGTGTCTCAAAACAGCTTGTACTTTTCCCAGCCTTTCTGAGACCTGATTCATGTTACAGTTACTAACCCTGATGCCCCCCAGTGATTATCGCTTATGTATAATTTTTGGATGTGTTCATTCTAGATGTGCACTTTGTTTGGGCTAAACCCAAATCCTGTAACTCATTTATCATTTAAGGTACATCATGAATACAGCATATGCAACAAAGCCGCTACCCTGAACTTCCATTATCAGGATGCTTGCCCACAGTTTCCTAACAGAAAACAATTACACAAAACAAGTACACAGTTTTCTAGGGTGACAATAAATCCTGGTTTGCCTGGGACAGTCCTGGGTCACTCCTGTTGTTCCAGCATAATAATTATGAGAACCCTCTTTCTCAAAAATGTTTCAGGTTGGGTGAGAAATAATCTGGGCACTCTACATAGAGCTCCCTCTAAACTACTACAGGAGGGGTGCCTGGGTGGCTTAGTTGGTTAAGCGTCTGCCTTCAGCTCAGGTCATGAACCCAGAGTCCTGGGATCCTGGGATCAAGCCCCGCATCTGGCTCCTTGCTCTGTGGGAAGCCTGCTTCTCCTTCTCCCACTCCCCCTGCTTGTATTCCCTCTCTTCCTGTCTCTGTCAAATAAGTAAATAAAATCTTATGAGAAAAAAATAAACTACTACAGGGAAACCTAAGGATTGGAATGGGGGATCCCTTTATATTTAGAATAGCTGTTCAGGAAAATAGTCATTGAGATATCAGTCCGTTGATCAACTTTTTCTTCTGTAAAAGCAAAATAACCAAGATTGGTAACATGTTTTTCTGATTAACTCCATTAACACAGAAAATCCTATTAAACAAAAGTCATTTCGTTTTCTGCTCTAAAACCTGTGTTTATAGCTCCTTCTGACAGTACCTAACCCTGCAGCCTTGAACAAAGTCTATCCTGATCCAGGTTTTTCTCCTTTGGGGGGGGAAAAAAAAAAGAGTGGATTGAGCTAAGCAGTCTCTGTTATCCAGATTTTGAGTGGCAGTTCTGTGATTTTATTTTATTTTGTTATTTATTTTTTTAAAAAGATTTAATTTATTTATTTGACAGAGATAGGGAGAGAGGGACACAAACAGAGTGGGAGAGGGAGAAGCAGGTTTCCCACCAAGCAGGGAGCTGGATGTGGGGTTCATTCCCAAGATCCTGGGATCATGACCTGAGCCAAAGGCAGACGCTTAGTGATTGAGCCACCCAAGCACCCCATGAAGTTCTATGATTTTTAGATTGCTACTTTCTCTAAGCATTTTATTTAATCAGCATTTTGCTGATTATATATTTACACTGTCTGTATTAAGCTAAGCTTATTAATACCTAGGACCAAATCTGTTGAATTTACTTTATTCAATATCTGCTTTCATGTCTGTTTTGATAAATATTTTTAAGCTAGCCTTCATTCTACCAATATTTATTTAATATTTACCATCTATATAACTGTATCATGTGGATGCTCTATTAAGTTTTACAGTTACATTTCATTAATTTGGCTCTTCACTGTGGCATTATCTATGAAATAGTAGGGATTTTTGGAAAATACATAGAGAGCTATTTTAATATATATATTTTTTTATCGAGAGAGAGATTGGAGTGACAGGGATAGGGTGAGACAGAAGGAGAGGGAGAGAGAGAATCTCGGGCTGGCTCCATGCCCAGCACAGATCGTGATGTGGGGCTTGATCTCACCACCCTGTGATATGACCTGAGCTGAAGTCAAGACTCTGATGCTTAACAGACTGAGCACCCAGGCACCCCATAGAGAGCTCTTTTAAGCACTTGAACATCACTTGTTTGAAAGCTTGCATCTGCCAGTTACAAGTATACTTTTTAATGATAAATGCAAAGTTTTGTGTTTAAGCTTAGACAGTGATTGGATTTATGCATCCCATTTTTCAGTAAGTGTGTATTAAATATCTACTGTGTAGCTGGAACTGAGTTAAGTTCTCAGAATATCAAGTCAGATAAAACATAGTCTCTCAAGTAGTTCACAGCTTAACATTCCTGTACCTACTACATAGGTAGTAGTTCAAGACAATGGTGACCAAATGACCAAATGAGATTTTGAAAGTGAAAAAGGACATCATTAATACTTACACTAGCCCAAAAGGCATATAATTTGGGACCTGAATGAAATGAAATCTGTGGTCACTCTATTCAGGACAAAATATAAAGTGGCCTATTACATCCAGTTACCTCCCTATCCAAAGATTGGTATTCAGATTGGTATCCACAGTTGGGGCACCTGGGTGACTCAGTTGCTTAAGTGTCTGACTCTTGGTTTTGGCTTAGGTTGTGATCTCGGGATCGAGGGTTCGAAACCAGTGTCAGACTCCCCGCCCAGTGGAGAATCTGCTTCTCTCCCTCTGCCCCTACCTCTACTGATGTACACTCTCTCTGTCTCTGTCTCTCTCTCAAATGAGTAAGTAAATCTTAAAAAAAAAAAAAAAAAAAAAAGGTGGGTCACAGTTAACAAAATGATAGGCTATACTACATGGTATAATCGTGTTTCTTTGTTTTATTTACTGCCCCCCAAACATTCTTCTATAGAAGCACATTTTTATGATATACTAGTAAAAAAAAGAACAAAAACCAAAACAAAGGTGAGTGAGAAAATGTCGTCAGGAAGTGTCCAAGACAGTGAAGATCGTGGAAAATGCCTCTCAACAAATGGCTGAGGAAACCAGAATACTGGATAAGAACCATGATTTGCATGATAGCCAACCTCAAGTACTTGAAAGAGCATCCTTTTTAAGTAGCAAGGGGCAAATATGCTGTATGTAGAGGAGAGCATAGACAGATTCATGTTTTTTAAAATCCAAGGAAGCAAATATTAATTCAAGGAAGGATTTGAACACTACTGGCCAAGAACAGATTGCCAAATGAAAAAGAAAACATACTGACGTGAGCAGCATGCAAATCAGAGTTGGGTAGGTCAGTGGTGTCGGAGAGGAGCTAAATGCAAGGTCCTCTGGTCAAGTGGCTGTTATTCTGCCAGGCCAGCTTCCCATCCCTCGTTTTGGTGATAGCCTGCCAACATTCTTTGTTGAACTGGTTCTTTTCCATTTCTCTGAGGTTTGACGTCTGATAGAGCTGATGTGGTCCTCAGGCTCTGGACAGGAGAATGTAGTTCTGATAGAGACGTTCAGTGTCTTTCATGTTCTTGGCCAAGAATGGCACATGGGTCATGCTAGGCAAATCCGAATCAGTCCTAGTAGGTTTTTAGTTTGTTTTTGTTGTATTTTGTTTTTTAAAGTAGGCTCCACACTCAGCATGGAGCACAAGGAGGGACTTGAACTCAAGACCCTGATATCAAGACCTGGGCTGAGATCCAGAGTCAGATGCTTAAGCAACTGAGCTATTCAGGTGACCTCAGTCCTAATAGGTTTTTTTAGAAACTGTTGGGAACAATTCTTTTTTTTGACAGGATTGCGGAAGGATAAGATGTGGCCCCAGAACTTGTGGCAGTCATCTTGCTAGCAGTAGGGGAGGGCTTGCCTGAGAATGGAACCTGGTGCAGGGGAAAGTATAGCCAAGAATGGAGAAAGGGAAATTGGCTCCTTGTGCTTTTTGGGCCCCTACATCTAGTAATGCCTAAAACCAGACCAACTGGATTTTTCAATTCTGTGTGCCAACACATTCCCTTTTTAAAATTTAAGCCAGTTGAATTGAGTTTCTATTATTTGAAACAGAAAGAATCCTGAATGAGGTAGGTCTGTTCCAGTAAAACTTGAGTGCATGATCATGTACTCCATAAATCTAGCCTGGAAAATTTCTAGTAATTTCTAGTAGTTTCCTAGCATTTCTAGTAATGCTCTGTTGGTTCAGATCTAGTTACTATACATACTTGGAAATTTTGAAAACTCATTGCTTTAAAAATTATATTTTATATTGATTTAGACAGTTTTCTCTATTTCATTTGAATTCATGAGACTTTTTAAATTGAAATGTAGTTGACATACAATGTTACTTAGCTTCAGGTGTACAACACAGTGATTTGACGAGTCTCTACCTTACCTCATGCTCACACAAGTGTAGCTACCATCTGTCACCATACAACACCATTACAATACCATTGACTGTATTCCCTTTGCTGTACTTTTTACTGAATTCAGAGGTTTTGTTCCACATTGTGTACTTTAGTTCAATTTGGTGATCCTAAGCCTGGAGCTCATAAAAGTACTGATGAAAGCATATATTATTTTCAGTGTTTTAAAATTGATGAATAGTATAACTTTACCCAAGCTAAAGTTGTACAGACTTAATAATTACATTTTGCTTAATATTAAAATAATATAATAGTTATATGTAGTTAATATATATTATATATAATAGTTATATAGTTAATAGAGGTCCATGAGTGGCTTTTAAAAATAGATTTTTTAGGGGCACCTGGGTGGCTCAGTGGGTTAAGCTGCTGCCTTTGGCTCAGGTCATGATCTCAGGGTCCTGGGATCGAGTCCCGCATCGGGCTCTCTGCTCAGCAGGGAGCCTGCTTCCTTCTCTCTCTCTCTCTGCCTGCCTCTCAGTGTACTTGTAATTTCTCTCTGTCAAATAAATAAATAAAAATCTTTAAAAAAATAGATTTTTTAAAAAAGGGATCATTTGCTCAGCATAATCTCCTCCAGTCCCATCCATGTTGATGCAAAAGTTGGGTATTTATCCTTTCTGATGGCTAAGTGGTATTCCATTGTATATATGGACCATATCTTCTGTATCCATTTGTCTGTTGAAGGGCATCTTGGCTCTTTTCAAAGTTTGGCTTTTGTGGACATTGCTGCTATGAACATTGGGGTATATAAGACCCTTCTTTTCACTATATCTGTATCTTGGGTCAATATCCAGTAGTGCAATTGCTGGGTCATAGGGGAGCTCTATTTTTAATTTTTTGAGGAATCTCCACACTGTTTTCCAAAGTGTGGTTTTGATTTGAATTTCCCTGATGGCTAATGATGACTCCCTGATGGCTAATGATGATGAACATTTTCTCATGTGTCTGCTGGCCATTCGTATGTCTTCATTGGAGAAGTGTCTGTTCATGTCTTCTGCCCACTTTTTGACATGATTATCTGTTTTGTGTGTGTTGAGTTTGAAAAGTTCTTTATAGATCTTGGATATCAGCCCTTTGTGGTGTCATTTGCAAATATCTTCTCCCATTCTGTGGGTTTCCTCTTTGTTTTGTTGACTATTTCCTTTGCTGTGCAGAAGGTATTTATCTTGATGAAGTCCCAAAGTTCATTTTTGCTTTTATTTCCTTTGCCTTTGGAGATGTTTCTTGAAAGAAGTTGCTGTGGCAGAAGTCGAAGAGGTTACTGCCTATGTTCTCCTCTAGTATTTTGATGGATTCCTGTCTCATATTGAAGTCTTTCATCCATTTTGAGTTTATCTTTGTGTATGGTATAACAGAGTGGTTGAGTTTCATTCTTCTATACATAGCTGTCCAATTTTCCCAGCACTATTTATTGAAGAGATTGTCTTTTTTCCACTAGATATTTTTTCCTGCTTTGTGGAGGTTATTTGACCGTATAGTTGAGAGTCCATATCTGGAGAAGGAAAGGAAAAGTGAATTGGGGGAAATCAGAGGGGGACATGAACCAGCAGTCTTTGGACTCTGAGAAATAAAGGGTTTTAGACAGGAGGGGGTGGGGTGATGGGTGAGCCTGGTGATGGCTATTAAGGAGGGCATGTATTGCATGGAGCACTGGGTGTTGTACATAAACAATGAATCTTGGAACACTGCATCAAAAACTGATGATATATTTTATGATGATTAACATAACACAATGAAAAAGAGAAAAAAAAAAAGAAAACCACAGGCTTGAACATTGTAAATGGGTAAATTCTGCAGTATGTGAACCGTATCCTCAATAAAATTTTTTTTAAAAAGGGATCATTTGAAAAGTATTTTTTAAAAAGAACCCACAACATTGGAAAATTATTGGGAACTAGCTCGAGAGATGCTGTATTAGGTGGGATTCTTGATTTTCTAACAATCCTAGCTAGAGTTAAACAGAAAAGAAGTTTATTGAAGGGGTGTTGGATAGTTTACAGACACACTGGGGTGGCTGGAGAGCCTAATTTTAGGCTAAGAATCCAAAGGATTAGCTCCAAACTAAGTGCTAGCCTTGGTTTTCACAAGGAACTAATTGTTGTCACTGTCATGGGCAGTTGGTCTTCTCTCACTCTCTTTCTCTCTCTCTCTCTCTCTCACACACACACATATACACACGCACACGCGCGCGCGCGACGCCTCTTCTCAGTTTCTTAAGTCATTGACTCCTTGGTCAAAGTCTAGCACTGAACCTAAGTCTGATGAAATAGTTCTGTCTTCAAGGGAAGCTGCTAAGTACCTAGTGTTCTCTGTCTCTGTAACAATAGGCTCTCTGCCCCACATTAAGACTTCTAAGTGGAGAATTTCCCAAATATAGAAAGGGGCTTGGTTGCTATGTAGCCAGAATGAATCACAGATGTCCACTATAAGCCAAGCCTTTGGCAGATCAACATCAACTTACAAGCTTCTCTTCATACTTAAAGTTCCAGAAAAACAATGCTTGCTCTTAACCTAAAGTAACTTTTCCATCCCCATATAAAGGGAAGAGCTGAAGTCTTTTCCAGATTGCAGTTCAGGCTTTCTGGAAAATGTCCAGTTCTCCTGGAGTTGTTCCATAGTCTTGTCTCAATATTCTGTGAACTATGCACTAATATTTAAAAGCTAACCACCACTAAAATACTCTACATAAATCCTTGGAGTAATGGAGGAAAGTATAAGAAAACTTGATAGAATATATAAATACACATGTGAAAGAAAATATGGATAGATGCTACATTTCATATTTTTACAGTTCATCTTTGTGCTCTATTTGTGTTGTTGGCTTGCCTCCTCCATCAGTTTCACCTTTCTTTTCCCTATTCATCCCTGAGAAAGCTGACCCCTTGCCTATATTTTCTGTATTGGTTGTAGATTTCCTTTAACTTTTAACACTGGAACTAGCAGTAGTAAGAGTACCTCAGAAGACCACTAGACTTGTATTAACACATTTTTAATCTCATTGTGCAGTAGCAGCGCTATTTCCCCATCATAGTTAACATCAAACATTCCTGTCATACTATAATCCTGTTTTTGACTGCTGATCTGTGGCTTCAGAATGGAAAATAAAGAAGTGGCGATCAGTTCATTTGAACAAGTCTTTACTTAATGCCCTGTGGAAGTAGCCCTCCCTTGCTTACTAAGAGCCCCTATGCCAGTGAAGCCTAAAGGACTGGAGTAGGATGCAACATTTTTATAAGTGAGACATCAGTTGAACTTGTTTGAGGTATCACTCCCATTTCTGCTTCTTGCTTACCAGATTCATACATTCTGGCTGTGGAATTGTCAGAACCGTAAATGGTTATGGAGCTGTGGTGGTTCAGAGCACACACCATGTCTCAGATTAGCACCCCAGGTTCATGGAGTGTTGTCTCCAAACTGACCTTCCAAAATTTTGTAAGGTCAACTGCTTCTGGATAATGGGAAAGTGTGGTAAAGCCAGTGAGTCCATAAACATGAATCCATTTTCTTCTTTTATCATAAAAAGTTTCTTAATCAGAAGTTGTATTGTGGGGGCACCTGCGTGGCTCAGTCATTAAGTACCTGCCTTTGACTCAGGTCATGATTCCAGGGTTCTGGGATCCAGCTCCACATCGGGCTCCCTGCTCTGCAGGAAGCCTGCTTCTCCCTCTCTCACTCTCCCTGCTTATGTTCCCTCTCTTGCTGTGTCTCTTTCTGTCAAAAAATAAATAAAATCTTAAAAAAAAAAAAAGAAGAAGAAGTTGTGTTGTGTTGGGGCACCTGGGTGGTACAGTCACTTAAGTGTCTGACTCCTGGTTTTGGCTCATGTCATGATCTCAGGGTTGTGAGATTGAGCCTTGCCTCGGGCTCTGCGCTCAGCATAGAGTCTGCTTGAGACACTCTCCCTCTCCCTCTTCCCCCACCCTGCTTGCTGTCTCTCCCTCAAAAATCTTAAAAAAAGAAAAATATGTTGTGTCATACTTCCTGTAGAGAATGTATTTGATATATCTTATCTATGAATGGTACTTCTGGCAGAAACATGGTAGGCAAACACAAATACAGAATAATCATCTAATAATTAATATTTATCATTATCCCTAAATAATTGCACTCTCTATTAAAGAAGGAGTCCTGTATAATCAACAGGCCACCAAGAGGCTGGCTGATCTCCAGACAGTATAGAAACTGTTGCTGGTTCAAGCCTGCCTGGGGGTGGGGGCAGTATTAGACTAAAATGTATTTAGTGATTTTGTTTTCTTTTGTTTTGTTTCTCGGAGTCAGTTCTAGTTTGGGTGTTTGGGGAAGATTTCCCTGGTATTTAACGTGAATTCTGGTTCTTCAGCTCTCCCAATGATTCTGTGATCTACCCTATATGGTGCTGTACTGTCTAATTCAATTAGCATTATTTTAAGTGCTTATAACTAATAAGTAGCCTTGAAATAGATGCTTTTATGCAAGGTGGTTATGAATCAACATTCCACAAATTGAATACTCACCTAATTGTTTACTACAAAGCAACAAATAGCTGTCTGATAGGCATCTGACTCTTAACATGTCCAAAATCTAACTCTTGATTTTTCCACATTTCCTCACCAAGTCCCATCTTTGTTAGTTTCGGATGCCACCATGTGCCCTGTTGCTCAGACCCAAAACCATAGTCTTTTTTCCCTTAACTTCTCTAATAATTTATAGAGCCACATCTAGCAAGTCCTTACAGCTTTGCTTTCAGAATTTGACCTGAGTCGACATATCACCCCAATTTCCACCTCATCAGAGCCTTCGTTGTCTCTTACCTGGACCATTGCCTTAGACCTATAACTAGTTTCTCTGTTTGTACTCTTTCCCCATATGGTCTATTCAGCACACAGCAGCCAAAGTGATGTTTAAAAAATTCAGGTCAGACCATATCACTCCTGTTATAGTTTGAATGTTTGTGTACATCCCATTCCCCACACACCCCAAAATTTGTATGTTGAAGTTTTGAAATCCCATATGGCTATATCTGAAGATGGGTCTCTCTGAGGAGTAACTAAGTTTAAATGTAGTCCTAAGAATGGGGCTGTGATCTGATGTGATTAGTATTTTTATAGAAAGAGATACCATTAACAACAAAATACCTGAAAAAGAAATAAAAAAATCCCATTTAAAATAGCATCAAAGGAAAAAAAAATAACATCAAAGGTGTGCCTGGGTGGCTCAGTCATTAAGCATCTGCCTTCAGCTCAGGTCATGATCCCAGGGTCCTGAGATCGAGCCCTACACTGGGCTGCCTCTCAGTGGAAAGCCTGCTTCTCCTTCTCCCACTTCCCCTCCTCGTATTCCCTCTCTCACTGTCTCTGTCTCTCTCTGTCAAATTAATAAATAAATAATCTTTAAAAAGACGATAAAATAGCATAAAAAATAATAAAATAATTAGGAAATGTTTAACCTGGGGGTGAAAGGTCTGTACACTAAAACCCTTTAAGATTTTAATGAAAGTCCCTCAACACAAGGGTTTGTAAAAAGAAAAAAAAAAAAAAATATATATATATATATATATATATATATAAAAAGATTTTAATGAAAGAAATTTAGGAGGACACAAACAAATGGAAAACTATCCTGTATTCATGGATTGAAACAATTAATACTGTTCAAATGTCCATGCTGCCTAAAGTCATCTATAGATCTAATACAATCCCTGTCAAAATTCCAATAGCCTTTTTCACAGAAATAGAAAATTCTAAAATCCATATGGAACTACAAAAGTCCCCAAATAGCCAAAGCAATCCTGTGAGAACAAAGCTGGAGGCATCATACTTTCTGATTCCAAAGTATGTTAGAAAGCTATAGTAATCAGAACAATATGGTACTGTTATAAAAATAGATACATAAACCAATATAACAGGGTCAAGGATCCAGAAATAAACCCTTTCATATATAGTCAACAAATTTTTTACAAAGGAACCAAGAATACTCAGTGGGGAGAAGATAGTCTTTTCAATGAATGCTGTTTGGAAAACTAGACAATCACATAAAAGAATGAAATTTGACCTTATGTTAATACCAGTCACAAAAATTACCTTAAAATGCATTAAAGACTTAACTATAGGACCTGAAGCTGAAAACTCATAGCATAAAACAAAGAAAAAGCTGCTTTTTTGGAAGAGTTTATTTGAGAGAGAGAGAGAGAGAGAGCAAGCGAGAGAGCATAAGCAAGGGGAATGGGCAGAGGGAGAGGGAGAAGTACCCACTGAGCAGGGAGCCAACCTCCAGGGATCCTGGGATTATGTCATCAACCAAAGGGAGACGCTCAACTGTCTGAGGTGCCCCAGGAAAAAGCTTCCTTCCATTTGTCGTGGCAATGATTTTTTGGATATGATACCAGAAGCACAAGCAACAAAAACAAAACTGAACAAGTGGGACTACATTGAACTATAAAAAGCTTCTACACAGCAAAAGGTATCATGAAGTGAAAAGGCTACCTACAGAATGAGAGAAAATATTTGTAAATCATAATTTGATAAGGGATTAATATCCAAAGTATGTAAGGAAGCCATATAATGCAACAGCAAAAAAACCAATCCAAATAAAAAATGAATAGAGGATCTGAATAGATGCTTTTCTAAGGAAGACATACAAATGGCCAAGAGATACATGAAAAGGTGCTCAGCATCACTGATCATCAGGGAAGTGCAAATAAAAAACACAATGAGATACTGCCTCACACCTTTAGAATGGCTGTTTTTGAAAAGATAAGAAATAATAGATGTTGGTGAGGTTTTAGAGTAAAAGGAACACTTATACACGCTTGGTGGGAATGTAAATTGGTACAGCCATTGGAAAACAGGATGGAGGTTCCTCAGGAGATTAAGAAAAGAATTATGTGATCCAATAATTCCACTTCTGGGTGTATCTACAGAGGAAATGAAAATAGGATCGCAAAGAGATGGCTGCACCCTCATGTTCACTGCAGCATTATTCACATTAGCCAAGATCTAGGAACAACCTAAGTGTGTGCTTGGATGATCGGACGAAGATGTGTGGATGTGCAGGTACATACACAGACACATATATGTGCGCTATGAAATAGTATTCAGCCACAGGAAGGAAAGAAATCCTGCCATTTGTGACAACATGGATGGATCTTGAGGGCATTATACTAAGTGAGATTAGTCAGAGAAAGACAAATACTATATGATCTCATTTATATGTGGAATCTAAAAAGCTGAATGCATAGAAACAGAGTAGAATGGTAGTTGCCAGGGGCTGGGGTGTGTAAAAAGTGGGAAGCTGTCAGTCAAAGGGTACAGACTACTAGTTAGAAGACAAATAAGTTCTGGGGATCTAATATATAGCGGAGAGACTGTGGTTAACAACACTGTATTATGTATTTGAAAATTACTACGGGAATAGATCTTAAATGTTCTCACCACACACTCATAAGTGGTAATTATGTGAAATAACAGAGGTGTTAATTAACACCTCTATTTTGGTAATAATTTTGCAGTATGGAAGTATGTCAGATCATCATGCTGTATACCTTAAACTCACACAGTATCATATGTCGGTTATATTCTCAAAGCTGTAGGGAAAAAAAAAAAGGGTTCCGGAACTGGCTTGCACTTGTGTGTGCTCCCTTGCTTACTCTCTCGCTCTTTCCCCTTTGTAAGCACAAACAGATGAAAAGGTCTGTGACAACGTAGTGAGAAGGTGGCTGTCTGCAAGCCAGGAAGAGAGACCTCCCCAGAAAATGGCCACACTGGCACCTTGATTTGGAACTGCCAGCCCTCAGCTGCAAAAAACTAAGTTTCTGTTGTTGAAGCCACACTGTCTATAGTGTCTATAGTGTTTTGTTAGGGGAGCTTGAGCTGACTCCTACAACTCCCCACTCAAACATATGGAACGAATCCAGAATTCTTAACTATTACTTAAAAAGCCCAACGTTATCCTAACTTGCCTGTCCCCAGCTTCTTCCGCATGCTCTTAGCACCAGGTACGCTGGCTCTCTTGGGGTTCTGTAAACATGCGGTGCACAGTTCCTTCCCCTTTCAAGGGCTGTGCACTTGCTTTGCCTCTGCTTGAGTCAGCTTTCCCAGGCCTCACGCCTCAGCCCCTTGCTTCATTTGGATCTCTAATACCCTCTCAGCCCCCCCTTCCACTCATGTCCCATCGCATTATCCTCACACAGCTTTCTCCCTAATGCTTATCCCTGCCTAAAATCACGTATTTGTAATTTTACTTGTTTTTCTAAAATATCTTTCCCCCAGGGCGTCTGGGTGGCTCAGTTGGTTAAGCGTTTTGTGCTTGCTCTTTCTGCCTCTCTCTCCCTGTGTCAAATAAGTAAGTAAAATCTTTTTAAAAAAACCCACAAAATATGGTGCATAAACAATGAATTCTGGAACACTGGAGACAAATTTTAAAAATAAAAATTAAAAACAAACTTTCCCACTGATAGATGAACTCCATGTGGGCAAGAATATATGTCTTGTGTATCATTGTGTTCTAGGCACATTCTTATTGAAAATTCTAGTTTTCCGGGGATGCCTGGGTGGCTCAGTGGGTTAAGCCGCTGCCTTCGGCTCAGGTCATGATCCCAGAGTCCTGGGATTGAGTCCCACATCGGGCTCTCTGCTCAGCGGGGAGCCTGCTTCCTCCTCTCTCTCTCTTTGCCTGCCTCTCTGCCTACTTGTGATCTCTGTCTGTCAAATAAATAAATAAAATCTTTAAAAAAATGTTTAAAAAATGTTTGGAAAACTAGAATTTTCTTTTTTTTTTTAATTTTTTTTTAAAAGATTTTATTTATTTATTTGACAGAGAGAGATTACATGTAGGCAGAGAGACAGGCAGAGAGAGAGAGGAGGAAGCAGGCTCCCTGCTGAGCAGAGAGCCCAATGCGGGGCTCGATTCCAGGACCCTGGGACCATGACCTGAGCCTAAGGCAGAGGCTTTAACCCACTGAGCCACCAAGGCGCCCCTTAAACATTTTACTTATTTATTTCAGAGAGTAAGCGAGAGAGATCAGGAGAGCCGGGGAGGGAAAGAGGGAGAGAGAGAAACAGATCCCCTGCTGCACAAGGATCCAGAGGCGGGACTCAATCCCAGGACCCTGGGATCATGACCTGAGGGGAAGGCAGATGTTTAACCAACTGAACCATCCAGGTGCCCCCTGAAGTGTTGTTTTTTAAAAAAGCCATATACAGTTTGAAAAAAAAAAAAGTTTGCACATGAAACAGTAGGCAAAGTTTTAAAAACTGTATACTAAACGAAATAATAACTTTTTAGGAAAAATCAATAACATTTAAAGTCAAATGGTTTGCTAAAAATAACACTGCTGAGTAATACATAGCATGCCTTTGCCAGAAATACATAGAAAGGGAACGACCTCAGCTTACTATTTATGACAGAAACACCTAAAAACCTCTTCTTTAATGGACTACTAAAGAAACAGATGTTTAAATATAGTTGCCTTGACCAGCTTATCCTGCCATTACAGCTTTAACCCTTTGGCCTTGTCCCAGGAATTTTTGTTTCTGTAATGAAGCAGTTGTAAAGAAAAGAAATGGTGTGCACCCATGATGTCTTTAGGTTGACAGTGTAATAAGATTAGCAGCTGGAGACAAAGCACACCCCAGCTAGAGACTCCTGTACTTTAGTAAATTCTCCCTCCTGCAGCCCTCAGAGCTGTAGCACAGCTGCTGTGAGCAAGGCTGTGAGGCGTTTTGCTCACATACACAGTTCAGCCCCAAGTGAACTTCAAGCAACCAGGAAGACAGGTTTAAATTGGCAACATCATTTTCCTGATTTGACTCCATGACCGAAGCCTCTTGCTTTGGGATTTGGGTCAGTCAATCAGCACGTACTTATCCAGTGCTGACTTTGTGTGCAGAACACTGTTAACTCAGCAGGATAACACAGGCAAAGGCAGAAAGTTCGAGGCAAGGGGGACAAAAAGGGCAAAGTAACAAAATGTGAGATTTAAGATTTATTACATTGAAGAAAGTTTGCATACCATTAAAGGTAGGAGATAAGCATAGGTTTACAGATAGGTGAGGTAAGGAATTGCCTATAGCTATAATCTATTGATTTAAACCAAATGTGTCTATTAAATGTAGGCTAAATACACTGAATAAATGTATTTCTTTTCTATTCTTTTTTTTTAAATATTTTTTTATTCATTTGACAGAGATCACAAGTAGGCAGAGAGAGAGGGAGAGGAGGAAGCAGGCTCCCTGCCAAGCAGAGAGCCCGATGTGGGACTCCATCCCAGAACCCTGAGATCATGACCTGAGCTGAAGGCAGAGGCTTAACCCACTGAGCCACCCAGGCGCCCCTGGATAAATATGTTTCTTAAAACTTTTAACTGTTATTTCCCAGTGAGAACTGTAGGGACGGCTTGGCAGTTTCATGATGTTATATTCTGTATGTCACCCCTCCCCTAACTGTCCTCATCTTTTTGAAATCAGTTATTTGAAGATGCTTAAAAGTTCTGTGAGGTACAGTCAAGCATTACCAGATAGTGCCTAGAATTCTAGTGATTCCTAAAATGTACTCTGATGGTGAAAAGAAGACAATGTCAAGGTCTACATCAAAAAAGAACCCATCGCTATGAGCACCTTTCACCTTGGAGATGGTGTCACCTGCTGTCCCAGCTTTTTGCACATCCTTGGCTTTCAGTCCTCCTCTAGTCTTGCAGCCCTTTTTCTGGTCCAGGAGAGACTAGACCAGGCTGTGTGCACTTAACTGAACAAATGTCACAGCCTTGAGTGTTTCATGTGGGGGGCAAGACCTCCTAACTAGGAACCCTTGTCATGTAAAACCACTACAAATACAGTTTCCACCCATCCGTCAGATACATCGGTAAAGTGATTGAGATTAAGTTGCTACTTTTCACATCCTCTGGCCTCTTAGCAGTGACGGTGTCTCCTTCTTCACCGAGAATTGCAGTAAATAAGTATTTAACCAGCTCACGGTTCATTATTTCTACCTCAAGAGTTTGCCCCTTCACTGAAAGTTGTTTTTTGTTTTTTTCTGCTTCAAAAGTGGGTTCCCTCATCTCTCTTACAATATTTGGTGTCATCGATGGTTTCAGTATAACTCTTCTTCCCCCTTTAAAATACATTTTATCTCACTACTCTAAAAAATACAATTAAAATACTTTTCCTCAACTCCACACTCCCTTCCTAGCTGGCTTCCCTGTTTCTCTACCCCTCTCTCGCGTTCATAGATGAGCTCTACAAAAGAATGGGCTTCAATATCTGATCACTTTTCTTTATATCCCATTTTCTCTTCTTTCCTTTTAGCTCAGTTTCTTACCCTTCTCTGGGGAAACTTATCAAAGACTTTCTTATTTCCATATCCCTTGGTCTTTCTAGTTCTCACCTTACTTAAATTATCTGTTGTGCTTCTGCCATGGACACTCTGTCTTCACTCTCATGTCCCTTGTTGCCAGAAGATTTCCCTGACCACTCTTTCTTAGTCTTCTTTATGGGTGCCTGCTATTTAAATGCTGGTTATTTCTTTTTTTAATTACTGTCCAGTATTTTCCTAGAAAAGAGCATGTGTGCCTAATCCCCAGGCATGTATATCCTTCCCTGCCTTTTACACCTGTAGCCTGTTTTCTTCACTACATAGCCAGTTGCCTCTTCCTGTTGTTTCCATC
Source organism: Mustela nivalis (assembly GCF_964662115.1). Lineage (NCBI taxonomy): Eukaryota > Metazoa > Chordata > Mammalia > Carnivora > Mustelidae > Mustela > Mustela nivalis. Next base: position 66,759,235 of record NC_139022.1, on the reverse strand, counting down.
CTGCAGTCCCAGATCAAGCAAGCTCAATGAGTCCTAAGCAGAGATCCCTTCTCTCAAAACTTCATCCCCAGTCTCTCTTTCCTTAACAAATGTCATTGCTGCTTCTTTTCCAAATGGTTTCTTGCCTCTATATTTTTATTCTCTTCCCTCTTTTGAGATTACACTTTTGTTGTACTTTCTGCCTAGGAATATTTAACCCATCTTCAAATTTGAGAATTGCCTCTGTTGTGAAGCATTACCAGCCTGGCCTAGAAATCGTAACTACTTATGGCTGCCTCCTAACACTTAAAGAAATGTCTAGAATAGTATGTGTAGTACTGAATTGGTAAGAAGCATGTTGCAGGGAGAGGGAAGAACACAGGGGAAGAAAGCCCTAACATAAGAAAGGAACATGGGGCCTTTGAGGGACCACGAGGGCTCAGTGTAGTGGAGCACTAAGTCACAGGGACAGTGGCATTTAAAAAAACAGTGGAAGAAGGTAAAGTCTTAATCAGGCAGGACCTTGAGGGCTACGTTAAAAAACAAAAACAAAAACAAAAAAAGCCAAAACACTACCGTGGGAAGCCAAGAATTTCTCTAAGGTTGGAAGTAGCAAGATCTAAATTTAAAGGGATCTTCAAGACTGCAGTATAAATAGATTTTAGGGAAGCGAGATTATTGAAGAGGCAACTAGTTAGAAAGTCATTACAGTAATGCAGCTGAAAAACAATAGTCACTTAATTTGGGATGGTAATAGGAATGATAGAGAACATTCAACATTTTTAACCAGTTCTCTCTAACTAGCAGACAGCAGAGAGACTATGTTGCTCTATTAAACTAACAATCTGTTTCAGGATGTTCCGTGGTCATTACTGGCTGCATCCTGTGACCATCTGGAGACCAGAATGACCAGCCAAACATTGTGTCTTTGCACACACACAAAAACAACTTTTACAAAATGCACTGGCATGTTTCTTAAAGTTTGCTGTGTTCTTTGAACTCTTCTGACCTTGGGAAAATGCTTTGCCCACAGAAAACTTTTCAGCCAATTGAGTTTGGATTCTTCTTAAAGGTCACATGGACTCATGTATTAAAAATACTATTTTATGCATTTCTGTTTCCTTTGTTGGCTCCAGATACTGAATTTCTCTCAGAGCTAACAAAGAATAAAGGGCGATCAATAAAGAAAATGAATTTTAGGGACCAAAATAAGTAGTCTAGCTCTGAATTTAAAGCTTATAGCCTTAGTTGCAAAAGCGATTCATTATTAAATCAGTTATGCAGTGTTCATTGCATAAATATTTATTGAGAACTGATTATGATCTCAGATTCATGTTAGATGTTATGGACAACAAAGCCATTGCTCTCCAAGGAACTCACTAGCAGACTATCAGAAAGAGACTTTTTGTTAATAATTCAGCAATTTACCACCTCCCTTCTCCAAGGTAATTCAATTTTTAAAAAACATCATATGAGAAAAAGAAGTGTAGCTTTATTTAATTGAAACCAAATGAAAAAAAAACCAGACAATTTTCTAATGGCTTTTAGAATCATGTACTGTAAATTTGGATTATTGAATTCTTCTGAGTTGGCTGTTCAGCCTGTATCTGCTGTGTAGGTAGTCAATTTTCTCTTATTTCTACAGTGGATCTAAAATGATTTCTTGGGGGCACCTGGGTGGCTCAGTTGTTAGGCATCAAACTTTTGATTTTGGTTCAGGTCATGATCTCAGGGTCCTGGGATTGAGCCCCATGTTGGGCTTCACACTCAGCAGGGAGTCTGCTTGGGATTCTCTCTCTGTGCCCCAGCTTGCACTCTCCCTCTCTGTCAAATAAATACGTCAGATAAAGGACTAGTGTCCAGAATCTATAAAGAACTTAGCAAACTCAACACCCAAAGAACAAATAATCCAATCAAGAAATGGGCAGAGGACATGAACAGACATTTCTGCAAAGGAGACATCCAGATGGCCAACAGACACATGAAAAAGTGCTCCATATCACACGTCTTCAAAATAAATTAAAAAAAAATGATTTCCTACATTCCATTTGTAATATAGTAACCATAGAGATAAATAAACATGAAAAGTTGAAAATAAAAGTATACCTCTATGGGAAGATAAATTCCCTGTGACCATTTTTAAATATTCTAAAACAAATTCTCAAAAAGAATGTGGATTTCTAACAGGGAAAAAAAACCATCTTAGTTCATTGCACTGTTGAAAGGTGTCTTCTCTGGGACTTTTAGGCATGCCTGAGTTTACTCCTTAAAGTCAGGTTGGTTAATGGCAACCTCATTTGACTCTGAAGGAAGTTACCATTTCTTATTAGCTAAACTGCTAGCAGGATGTTTTCTTAGTTATTTATACTAAGTTATAACATATCTGAAACACTCTTTTAATGCTTACTAAATGAGTTACAGACTTTTTTTTTTTTTTTAAGATTTTATTTATTTATTTGACAGAGATCACAAGTAGGCAGAGAGTCAGGCAGAGAGAGTAAAGGAAGCAGGCTCCCCACTGAGCAGAGAGCCCAATGTGGGGCTCAGTCCCAGGACCCTGGGATCATGACCCGAGCCGAAGGCAGAGGCCTTAACCCACTGAGCCACCCAGGTGCCCCCCAATTTTTTTTTTTTTTTAAATGACAGATTTGGTTACGGTGAAATCTCAAGTAGAATCCTGAAAACTTTGAATCATTGCACCTTCTCTGCCAATCAGTTCATTCATTTATTCAGCCAATATTCATTATCTATCATGTGCTGGTCAGAGATAGGACATAGCAGAGGAGATAAAGTCATGAACAGACAGAAAAGGCCCTTGCCCTCATAGGCCCACACATCACAGTGGATGGATATAGATAGTATAAGAACAGTGAAAAAAATACATAGTGATAATATGGAGTACATGGGAAAAAAATAACCCAAGGAAGATGATATACAGCATATTGATCAATAACAAATTGGTAGTTCTAAGAATAGGCCCCCTTCTCATCTGGATATCATAGTGGGCTCATATATTTGAGTATATATCTGTTTATTGTAGATAATTATAGTAGGTAAGATGCCCTATGGGTTCATATAATATTCAGAATAACTGGTTCTATATTTTGTATATCATCCATCAAATTACATACTGAAGATGAACTATAATAACCTCAAATTTTTATTTGTAAAGTTCCACTGTGGACGTCAACTGGGTCAAATTATAACATCTTAGAACTTTGTTTTTGTTGCTTTTAAGTGGAAACTGGCTTAAATTGGCTCTGCAAAGTAGAGAATATAATAACCTGGTCCTTGCCTATGTATATGCGTTTATTTTCCAACTCATGTCCTACATTTGAAGGTCTTTTGACCCTTCATATCCAGGCTTGGCTGAGGTTCTAGGGAAGACTATTTCTGTTTCAAATTAGGATAACCTGGAGCAGGCTAGAACCAAGATACTTGATCAGCTACTCATTTGATTGTATTACATATCCCTTTTATAAATGCATTAGATGCTGCCAGACTTCCTGTAACTTAAAATTCCTAGTAGGCTGCTTCCAGATTTTCCAAAACTAATTGATCTCACAAAACATGAAAATACTCTTCACATACATGACACTTTGAATAATATTTTCCAATTCTAACTCTGACTAGCAAACTCTGAACTGCCCTTCCAAATTCCATTGCCTTTCTGTAAATCATGTTTCCTTCCCACCCACCCCCCACCCTGTGCCCCTTCCTTACCCATTGGCCTAAATAGTGATATGCTGGAAAAGGTTTAATAGCTGGCTCTTTAGAGAAAAGAGACCTGACTTACAGCGTAGACCCATTTTTGTGGTATAAGTAGTCCTACTGTAGACGATTTTGAACATCATTGACAGTGGAGTTACGAACACATGCTCATGGTTGGTTCTCATCAATCAGGTTGTGCCACCTCTGGCATCCACTGACAAAGCAGACCTCTATCCACAGAAAGGCACATCAAATTTGACCTGTTAAAACTCTTGTTTAACTGTTTCACAGCTTTTTAGGTTATCGTTGAGAAAACTGGACGTAAGATAAATGAATCTGGGACCTAGTTTCTAAACAAGACAGTCCCAAGACGCAGTCTTCCTTAGTATCAACAGTAATGGTTATTAATGATAATTTTACACCTCAAAGAAAAGAACGAAAGGTTTATTTAAACAACAGATTCCTGGTGTTTACATTCTACTCCCCCATCCATTCTTAATTAATCTTTAAAAAAAAAAACTATTACTTTGCATTGAGAGGTAAAGGCTTTATGAAATTTTGTTCTTGGGATCCCTGCACGGATATACTAGCCAGTTGACTGTCAGCTGGCCAGCACATGATTAACATCAAAAGTATTATAAACATAGCAATATTTAATTATAACGACATTGGGTTGTTTTCATTGTTGAAGGACAAAGTCTGTTTGTCTTGAACATAACTCGAACTGAGCTATTTTGAAATTCAATACAAAATCCCCAGTAACAAGTGTTAACAGAAATAGCAACATTTTAAACTTCCAAAATATTACATAATACATTAAAGTTCATTTTATAAATTACACATGAAATCACACAGTTTTCTGTCATTGCACAGATATGTGTGACTTTCAGGTTGTAGCCCCTGTACATGCTTGGGAGAGAAGAAATGCTTGACTATGGCCTTTGAGTAAGCATCACTGATAGCAACATGCAGACAGAGCAGCGCAGACAGAATATTGCATATGCTGAGCTGGCAATGAAGAAACTAGTCAGAAAACATTTGTTAAGCCATTATCATACTTAAACATAAATTTATAAGATAACTTTCATTTAAACTATTAATTATTTGAACTATGAATCAGAGGTAGGCCAAAACTGAGTATCTGTGGTGTTCCATCCGATTTTTAGACAGGCATTAATATATTTCATTATTTCCATCTATAGATCTCCCCTAAAATTATCTGAAAAAATGGGAAAAAGGTCTTCATTCAATTATATTGGCCCATCACCCCCCCAGATTTTTAGATGATTTTTCTCACAGATTAGCAATAATTTTTTTTTTTTTTTGTATCAAAGTCACTAGTTTAAAACTCTTATTGGTCTTACCTCAAAGGATCTGAGCTTAATAGTAATAATAATAATTTTCATTTTAAAGATGTTTAGTGATAAACAGGCTTATTAGAACGATCCCCATCTTACACAGGGAAAGAAAGCAAGCTTGGGACATGTGAGTAGTTAGAGCTGAAACGCAGATTTTTTTTTTTTAAATACTATAAATTCAAAGCAGTTTGTAAGCATTTGCTGGAAAACCACATATATTTCAGATTCTGTTTTCTAGAGCCTTCCCCCATAATTAGGGTATAGTATGAAATGTCCATTGAATGTTCTCTTTTTATGTGTTTCATGATGTTGATGTTCTGAAGGTTCCCACTGCTTACATTATAGTTGATTTCTAGTAGAACTATTATCTTTTCTCCATCTGTGTCTTACAGTTGGCTTTTTGCATTTTCATGTAAATGATAAACTCACCTTATCAAGTTGTACATACAAACACATTAGAATTGGAATGGGAGGTGCAAAATTGTTCCAGGGAAAGAGAAGAGGAAGAGAGTTTGGGTGATTTTATGGTGTATATATAACCACATTGGCCAAGAGATCCACACCGACAAATTTGTGTTTCTCTGCTAAGTTGTATCAGGAAAGAGAAGAAAAACAAAAAATTGATGCCCCCCTTTCCTCTAGGAAGTTCAGCTCCTTTGTTAAGGTTGTTTTCTGTAGCAGCTCACTACAGTACTGTGTCTCCAAAGATGGCAGTCCTGTTCCCTAGCACTCGGGATCATTGAGAAAGAGACTAACATTAGAGGTAGGATTTCCTCTTTCAGTGGAAAAATCCATGCTTATAGCACCGTGCAGTTTTAAGGCTGTGTGGTAGAGGAATGCACGTGACTAACATTGGCTGGAAAAGGGAACGATATACTTTGCTTTAGACTCTAAATGACCAAATTTCCAGAGATTTCCATTTTGGGGGCTGTCAATCAGGAGCAGCATTGAGGAGCTAAATGTGTGCATGTCTGGACTCTGTGGCTGCTAAAAATGCTCCAGCTGCCAAGCAGGGAGTGAGTGTTTCGTCCGCGTGCAGCTGAGGGGTAAACGAGGACAGCCGGGCGGGGTACGCTGCCATAGTTGCTGTAATTTCTTTGTGTATTTTTGTGTGTTTTTCAATATTTTATATGCCTTTGACAGAAAGCTTTTTAAGGTTAGAGATCATCTCTGATTTGCTGACAACTCAGGTGATCTGATTCATGATAATGTGAACTACGGAAGAGGGCCATGTTACGGAACAAGGCAGTTAATTTCCTCCCCTCTGTGGGGAAGTGCGTGGCAGATCATGATCTAATTCTAGAGGGTCAACAGTTTCAGATTTAATAGCTTACTGTAGGTGGTAAAAGATAAACTTGAGGACCATTCAGTATAGCAATTCTTAAGACCTTCCCTCAACAACAGCAAAAGTCTCTCAATGGGATAACTAAGAAAAAAGGAAATAGTAAAGAAACCTGGCTCCCTTTGCATTAACTCTGGGTGAGGGTAGGAAGTCTTGATGATATTTAACCTCAGGATAGTTTAGGGTCAGAATTGATACTCTGTATATGGCTCAAAATGCCCAAACGAAACATTTACATTAATGTGGCAATGGGTTGGCAGTATTCCTTGGTAGAATGGATAGAAAAATGCAGGTGTTTTAAATCCAAGTCTCAAAGAATTCTCACAAATACATTTCCAAGGAATAGGAGTACAGAATGAAAAATCTCAAAACATAGTACAAAACAAGCCACTATGAGTAGGAGAAACAAGAACAAGAAAACAGAGTATCCTTACCACAAAAATGAAAGGCCATAGATACTGAAATTATAGGCTATGGAGTATATGATAAAAAAGCATGTTTAATATGTTTAAATAAATTATTTTTAAAGAACTAAATAGAAATTCTAGAAATAAGATATAGAATAATTAAAAATTAGAAACTCTACCTACAATTTAAAAGCAGTTTGTAGACACAGCTGAAGAATGAATGAGTAGGCTGGATGATTGAAGAAAATTTTCCAGAATTCTGTACAGTGATATGTACATTAAAACTGCTAGTAGTAGATGCAAATATTTACATTTAAGTGTAACTGAAAGTATATGCTAGTACTATAAAAGATACAAATCTTCACAGTCAGGTACATAAGGAACTCCAAGCAAGATAAGTGAAATCCGTCCCTAAACTTGTCATAGTTAAACTGTAGATCAAGAACAAAAACAAAGGTTTCTTAACAAGAACAAAAAAAATGAGAAGTCTGACAAGGAATCTGAAACTAGATGGACTTAGCAGAACTCAAGAAGCTTCCTACTCTAAAATGACAGTAGAGAAAGTAGAAAAAACAACCCAGTATATACCTCAGATCCCACCAAAAGCTTGGCTGTGGCAGTATATCTGAGAATTTTGGAAATGGGAATAAAGTTGGGCCTAAAGAAGGAGAATTGACTCAGTGTTGAAGAATTAGATACCCAAAGCCTGTAACTCATATTGCCAGGGGATTGCCATTTTTCTCCTTCAGCAGAGCACTGGAGGTGTAGCCCTCAGAAGGGCGGAACACAGTGTTTCTTGGCTGGAGGTCTCAGGGCACAGTTGAGAGCAGAGCTAGCTACCACAGTGAAAACAGAACCAGTTAAATGAAAAGTGTACATACTGGCTGTGGAGATACCACGGTTCCTCCATCAGCCTCCTGGCTGTGAAACGTTAGCAATCAGGTTTTACTGGCAAGGAAGGAGAAAGGAAGACTCTCTCCCCAGGGATATTCCATTTACTCACAAGCATCCGTAGGCACAGATACTAGCAGTTCCCCCATGAAATGGTTTAACGAAAACACCTTCTAGTAAGCTTGTGGTCAGTAAGCCCATGCATGGATGTGGAACTCCAAATGTCTTTTTAACATGTCATTGTTAAGTGAGAGCTAGCAGCCAGGGATCACTATGAGGTTTTGAGGAATATCAGGAACAGACCTAAAACAAAGAAACAGAAAAAAACATTCTCGAGAAACCAGACCACACAAAGAGGAGAAAAATACGTTTTTAGGTCATTTTATACATTCAGAGCAATAAATAAGTGCAGCCGTAAAAGGATATGATCCTTTATTAAAAGGACAGGAAAAAGGAGCTGTGTAAGAAAAAGAACCCAGTTTTCCTCTTCTGAGCCTTTCTCCTTTACCACTCACACAGAGCACTTCTTTTGTGTCTCTTTTGAGACTTCTGGTCGCTAGATGTGTGCTGATTCCCCCCAAACCGAACAATTCTCCATGACACCAGTTGGGTGCCCTGTAGTTTAACTCCATTCTGACACTATCTACATGGAGAGAGTATGAGATCCCACAGGTAACAGACTCAGTCCCGCAGGACTGACCACCACCTCCCCGCTTTCAGATGCTAATCACAAGTAGTGGGTCCCCAGTTTACCTACAGTTTTGGTCAGATTTGGCTACAAATCAGTGGTTCCCATGACCTTCCCTCAGGTTTGGTTATTTTGCTAGAGCAGCTTCCGGAACTCAGGGAGACATGTTTATAGGTTTATTAAAGGATATGATAGAGAATATAGATAAAGAGATACGTAGGAGTAGTTCTGGGAGGGTTTTGCAAGCAAGAGCTTCTTTCCTGTGTAATTTTGGGGAACATCACTCTCCTGGTATGGATATATTCAGCAACCTGTAAGTGTTCTGTACCCCCATATTACTGGGATTTTATAGAGGCTTCCTCATGTAGACATGATCAGTTATTAACTCCATTTCCAGCTTTCCTCCCGTCTCTTGGAACGTGGGGGTAGGACTGAAAGTTTCAAACTTCTGATCTTGGCTTGGCATCCAGCAGCCCCCCCTAGAGTCACCTCATTAGAACAAAAGATGCTCCTGGTGCCCTTACCAGTTTCCTAAGCAGTTCTGTGCCAGGAACCAGGGACAGAGACAATATATTATCTCACAGAAGCCACTGAAAATTATAAACATAACAAATTAGAAAGACTTAAAGGTAGAATTAAGAAAATCTTAATTCTAGAAAGTAGAGCAAAAAGGCAAAGAGATGAAAAAATAAGAGAAAATAAAGGGAACTTAAGACACCAGCCCACCATATCCAAAATTTAAGTAAGAGTAGGGAATGTAGACAAACAGCAAAAAGGTAATAAAATAGTATTTCATAGAGCAGAAGTTCAGGAATTTCCAGATTGAAAACCTCATAGCATGCTCAACACACACATAAAAATAAACTCACAACAAGATACATCATTGTAAAATTTCAAAACACCAAGGGTGAAGAGCTTCTATAGAGGGTGAAAAGCAGGTTAAGACACAAAGGCCAGAGAAGCAGAATGGCAAAAGATGTCTGAACAGCAACCTTGAACACCAAACAGGAATGGAATAGTGCCTTCAAAATTCTGTGGTAAAGTTATTTCAACTTGGAATTATATTTGTTCAAACTGTCAGCATTTGAGAGGCAAACAAAGGGGCTGTTAAGGTAGGAGTAATGCTTTATTTTTCAGGTTTGTTGGACGGTATCTAAATATGCATGTTATTATTCTTTAAGCCATACAGTTATGTTCTATATACTCTTTAAACACCAACCTGTCACAGAATTTAAATGACCCCAAAAAGTAGCCAATAAGGCAAAATGTTAGAACTTAGGATTGAACAATGGGTACATGCATGTTTTGTTATTCTCTGTATCTTTTGCATACTTCATGCATATTGTGATAAAATATTTTAAGAAAACTTTATTTAAACAGTAATAGTAGGGAGGGCAGGTGGTAGGGCAGAAGAGAATGAGTGACAGCACACTAATAGAACAGTCTCTTCCTCCAGATTTGTAAGACGTGTTCTCCGTGGGGTGGGGGGGCTCCGATCCCTACCAACTTACTTATAGTTTATTATACTTACAGTACTAAGCAGGTGGACTCAAGCTGCCTCTTTCACTGACAGATCACCACAACATGACCTTTTCTGTCAAATTATAGACCTCTTGGCTTGTTCTATATGCTGTACCAAGTGCATCTTGGTGTCCTTATTTTTCAGGTATTATTAGAAGTAGACAGGCTGTCACAGCCCTACCGATGCTGTCTTACAGTTTATTACCTTGTGTAGACTTTGGGTTCAGACCAGCTGGCTTCTTACCTAATAGTATTGCCTTAAGTAAGTTTCTAAATCTTTTTCAGTGTCCTCATCAGTATACTGGTAATAATCATAGTGTCTAACTCGTAAAGCTTTTTGAGACTTACTTTTAACTATTGTCATCATCATCATTTGCAAATGGCAAGGTTGTACTTTTATAAACTAAAAGTGGTCATCATAGTCCTCAGAAGACTGATAAATAAATGCATCATGAACATTTTTAGTTGTAAGCTTAGATAAATATAGCCACACTGCAGAGAGACCAGTAAAAGAATCATAAAACAAATATAAATATGGCAACACTAAGGATTGGTGGAAAACACTACTAAGAGGGTATCTGAACTGTGGAGCTGTTCATTTTATTTATATATATTTTTATTTTTACAGAGAACATTTCATGAATTTGTGTGTCATCCTTGTGCAGGGGCCATGCTAATCTTCTCTGTATTGTTCCAATTTTAGTATCTGTGGTGCTGAAGCAAACACCTGTTCATTACTTTTGAAATTCTGCTGGTACTTTTTTTTTTCTTCAGTTAACACTCTTGATCCTATTATAGTGCAAAAAATTTGATGTACAGTTAAGAACTTTTAATTTGCTAAAAGATGTATGTTACCAAAAAAGAAGGGAAAATGAAGATGCCTTGCCTCCTTAGAAACCAAAATTGTTTGTGGGGCACCTGGATAGCTCAGTCGGTTAAGTGTTGACTCTTTTTTTTTTTTTTTTAATATTTTATTTGTTTACTTGACAGCTAGAGAGAGAGCACAAGTAAGCAGAGTGGCAGGGAGAGGGGCAGAGAGAGAAGCAGTCTCTCTGCTGAGAGCCTGACGCGGGGCTCGATCCCAGGACCCCAGAATCATGACCCGAGCCGAAGGCAGCCTCTTAACCAACTGAGTCACCCGGGCGCCCCAAGTGTTGACTCTTGATTTCAGCTCAGGTCATGCTCTCGGGGTCATTAGAGTAAGCCCAGGTCAGGCCCTGCACTGGGGCTGGAGCCTGCTTAAGATTCTTCCTCTTCATCTCCCTCTGCCCCAAAAGGGAAAAAAAAGAGAGAGAGACCAAAATTGTTTGGATAAAGTCTCACATAGTGATAGAATAACCTAAACACTAATTCATATAGTCACTGGTTGCCTCACTTAATAGGTTGAGTAGGTTCACAATACTCATAAAAATAATATTAAGTAATTAATATTTATATTAATATAATATATAATATTATCATAAATAATACTAAATACTAAATAATATTAAATAACATTTAAAAAATCAGCTGAACTGAGTAAAAACATGTTTGTGGGGCACCTGGGTGGCTCAGTAGGTTGAGCATCCAACTCTTGATCTCACCCCAGGTTTTGATCTCAGGGTTGTGAGTTCAGGCCTGACTGTTCAGGACTGTTTCTTCATGACTGTTTGAATCTCTCTATCTGAAATGGGTCAGAGTGAACTTTGCAGTTTTGCAAGCAAAGAAACAAAGATTAAGGAAACAAAAGATCGTGCAGGAAGGGGAAAAACGTCATTAAATATTACATGGCTCCACTGTGAATAGTTGTACATTGTCATAACAATGTAAATATTGAAAATTGATTTAACCAAAATTGTGGTATAACTATATGAGGTGGATGTGTGAGGATAATAAGAGAGAGACATATGGAGGGGTAATGGCAAAGCAATACTAAATCTACATCTACCATGTTTGGAAGTCGGTACGTAATGCCTAATTCTGCAAAATCAAGAAGCAGCAATATAAATGTATTATCCAGAAATATGGTCCAAAATTGCCCTTCCTTCCTGCCCTCCCAAAAGCACTGAAATATTTAGAAATCTTTGCTCTGGGCACTTGGTGCAGTCCCTTTTAATGTAGAAACTCTTATCTTTTAATGGCAAATGTTCTTGATTTACTTATTTGATTATTTTCTTCTTTCCATTTCTGCTTATCTCCCTTTCTACAATTACTCAGATTTGAGGCCTCTTGGACTGATCCTCTTAGTCCATTGATTTCTGAATCTTTTCTGTATTGTTATCCTCTCATTATCTTTTTGCTCTACTTTCAGAGAGATTTCCTCAGCTTAACTATTTTTTTAAAAGATGTGTTTATTTATTTTAGAGAGAGAGCATGCATGCACAAAAAGGAGGGTGGGACAGAGGCAGAGGGAGTGGGAAACAGAATCTTGAGCAGACTCCATGCTGAACATGGAGCCTGACACTGCCCCAGCCAAAACCAAGAGTCGAGAGCTTAACCGACTGAGCTACCTGGGCACCCCTCAACTTAACTATTTATCTTAGAGCCCTTTTATTGTTTTTTGTTTTTTTCAAAAAATTTCTACTCATATTTTGAATTTTTAGGATCTCTTTTTTGTTCTCTTTAGATAGGTGGTAGATAATCATGCTATTCTAATGCTGCGGATACCACACTCTCTGGTCTCTGGGGTATGGAAGATAGTGTTTCCATTTTTTCCCCTCTCCTATGTGCATCTCTTCAGGGTTGCCTCTCTCTGCTTATTTCCATCTTTGTCTTTCACACAGAGGCTGTCCTCAGATACCCAATGACTTTTGGTTTTCTAAGACTGGGGGGATTAGATGGCTCTGGGAAGCTCTGGGTACCTCTAGGCATAGGTGTAGTATGGTGATGGGGGTTTGGTCCTTGGTTGTTGATTTGGGTGGTTTTCTTCACTGACAGAACCCTGATTGTCAGGATTTCTAGATTTTCTTGGATCAGACTCCCCAGACATGACTTCACATTCCTAGGCCTAGGAGATAGAGGCTGGAAGCAGGCATTACAGGAACCAAGTACAGGAAGACAAGATAGCTGCACTTAGGATTCCATATATTAAAGTTCACTGAATTCCACTGTCTTTAGCATGGTACATCTAGCTTTGATTTTGTCTAGTATCCTTGGTTTCACAGATCCCCTCTAGAATAAACCTGCCATTATATATCCACTTGCACAGTAGATCCATCATACAGAGTAGGGGGAAGAGCTCTGGGGTGGGGAGATGTCAAATTGCTTCCTATAAACACTTTCTTCTCATTCTCCTGCTGGTAGCCTCACAGTTCAAAAGTACCCATTGCCAACAATTTAGAGGCTTTAGGAAATGTGAAATGTAACTTAGTTTCTTGACCTTTCCAACGGTTGCTTTCAAAAAGTATTAATAGGTAGTTCATGCTCCCGTGTCTGCTTTTCACTTTCTTAAAATTTTCTTGTATTGACTTCTCTAATACCCTCTTTGTTATTATGAATTCTTTTTAAATCACTTTTCGCTCATTTTGATGAGATTATAGAATGCAAGCAAACATGAGTACCGTATTTTGAACTTTTGAGATCGCACACGCGTGCGCGCGCACATAGTATCACAAGATGGGGGAGGGGCAGAGGGCGCGGCTGACTCCCCAATGAGCAGGGAGCTAGATGCAGTACTTGATCCCAGGAATCTGGGCTCATGAACTGAGCTGAAGGAAGATGCTTAATCGACTGAGCCACCCAGGCATCCCTTGACCTTTGTTTTATTTAGAAGTCTAATCTTTGTCATTATTTTAGCTATTACAGCAAGTACTCTAAAGCTATAGGTATTGGGTTTATATGAAATATCTGAAGATAAGTATCTTTTAAAATGGTTAAGATAGAGCAGATTTAGGCAAACCACAGTAACTCCTGTTTGGCTCTCATAATTTTACTCAGCTGTTACTAACTTTTATAGAAGTTTATGCGATTTTTAAACCGACTGAGGAAAAGCTCTCCTCCCTAGAAAGCTCCTATTATTTTGCACATAGTTTTTGAGTTCAGTAGATTGAATTCATAGTTTTGAATTCAAGATTGTTTCACTAATGTAGGCTACTTTATTTTTACATCTATTTTGACTAAAATGTTTTTCTCTGTGTTTCACAAATTGCTTTTTCATGGCATATAAACAATGAACAAGCTTTAAAAACTGTATTTTTCTTATAGATCACATTCTGTTTTTGATGATAAAAATATTAGTTCATTTACCTTGACAGTTACTTGTTCAACGGGCAACTTTCAAGTACATCACAATAATATAAATTCAACTTTATAGACTTTATGAAATTGTCTCTGCTAAGAGATGCCTGGGGTGGCTTAGTCAGTTAGACACTTAATTAGTTAGACACTTGGTTAGTTAGAAGCTTAGTTAAGTGTCTGCCTTCGGCTCATTGGGTGTAGATTACTTAAAAATAAATTTTTTTTTAAAGATTTTATTTATCTATTTGAGAGAGAAATTGCAAGTAGGCTGGCAGAGAGAGAGAGAGAAGCAGGTTCCCTGCTGAGCAGAGAGCCTGATGCCGGGCTGCATCGCAGGACCCTGAGATCATGACCAGGACTGAAGGCAGAGGCTTAACCCACTGAGCCACCAGGTGCCCCCAAAATAAAATCTTAATAAAAGAAAAAGATAAAGAGAAAGCAGTTATACTGGGTAGAAAATAGGAGAGATGATTGGGCAGAGTGTCCAACAAGGTTGAATAATTACTCAAATTTAATTTTTTTAGTCAAATTTTATTTTTAAGTTGTTTTCCTAAAGCTTAATTGCTTCAATTATATGCTTGGCTCTTTGATGCTTTAGCAGTCTGTTTAGAAATAGACTGGAAATCTTCAGTGTGCACTTGCATATTCATTATCTCATGTGTTCCTTGCCAGCACCAGGAGGCAGAACCAATATTATTTTTCTTTTCTGAGGGTGGAGTAGTTCTCACCTAGTTGGTCAAGGCTTCTTCCACAGTGAGGTGTTTTGAACAGGTATATGGAATCTTTACTCACTGCATACAATATAATAAGGAACAAGCTTTAAAAACTGTATTTACAACAGATGTTTTCAGTATGTACATGGTATTTCACAGAAAAGTCATGTGATTCTGACAGATTTGGTTCTCTTAAGAATATCAAGGAACATCTAAAGCTTTTATCTACCATTGTGAAACAGAATTGTCACTAAGAACTAGATTATAAATCGTTTGAAAGCAGAGAACGTTTTATGTACTCTTTCATATCTCTTCATCAGCCTAGGCCACTGATGGACATAGAATAGATGTTCAGTGCCTTTGCTAGTTGAATAACTGACAGCAGTTTCCAAATGGGCGTATCTGTTCCAATTTAAAATGGGTTTTTAAAAAATTTACTACTTAGGTAATGTTAAGTTATGTTACTTCAATTACTAAGATCTTTAATTTACATTTCTGCTGGTTAGTAAGTATTCCAGAGGTTTTTTTTTTTTCTTTTTTTTTTAGCAAAATGAACATGATGTACACTGGAACCACAGAAATCAGAAAAGTCACTAACAAACTTTATTATTTTATCAGTTTACTCTGTCTATCCTGATGTTCCAAAATCTTCAGTGAATCTCAGTTATGTTTGTTTTTGAATCCTGGATTTTATTTGGAAGGGGTGCTCATTCTCACTAACAATTTATTCCGCTCTGAACTTATATTTGTATAAAATGTGCATTTGGAGTGTCTCCATCAGGAAACACAGCAAACAGCTCACCAGAAAAACAACCTAGAAACAAAGATGTTTGGGGCTCACTGATCTGTAAATACAAAATTAATCATGTTCTGCTACTCATTCTACTCTCATGTGATTTTTAGCTTGTGCAGTGTACTTGAATATTTATACCTTTGTGTATAAAACAGAAATACTACCTCCTGAACAATTATAAGGAATAACCAAGAAAATAAATTTTAATACTAAAATATGTGTGTGTGTAGATGTAATGGGTCATAATTGATTACAAGAAGAAATGATCACATATCAAATTGTATGTGGCATGTTTTGGGGTCACTGTAAAGAATTAAATTAAATTATAGCTTTATAGTTCTCCTTTAATTCTCTTCCAAATTAGGTAAAAAGCTTTCTGTATAAAATTTTAAACCATGCAGTCTTAAATATTTAATAAAATAACAAGTAAATCATACCAAGTAAACAGTAAGACTCTTGCTAGCCGTCTTAGCTTGGTAAACAAGGCTCCCAGAATTACTGAACAATCTAGTTCTTAATCTTTCCAAATACACACAGCTGTTGTGTTTAAGAGTGACAAGTTGCCATTATGGCCTAATTACTGGTGCTTGCTCCAGACATATGCAAAATATTTACAGTGTAATAAAAGAATCCACACAACCCAAATGTTTGGTAGATTTAATTCTATAGCCCTCTCTTTTTTGTTTTTATTTTTTATTTTAGGGGGAATGTAATTATCATATGGTCACCATCAGAGAAGTAAAAAGTACAGTTCCCAAACATGATTTGTTTAAATGTGTTTACAGATATTCTTTCTTTGTGAATTTGGAAACCATCCCTTTCAACCCACCACCTGCAATACACACATGTATTTGGACAGATTCTGCTATTGAAAAATATACAAAAAGGAAATCCATACAGCTAAAGTGCATGAGATGTTTCAGAATACTTAGGGTGGCTGATAAAGATCATCAGGTTCTAAGTTCTTTATGATTTGTTGAGCTATCATTTGGTGGGCTCTCTTAAATCTGCTAATGCCTTGTAGAATATCTTACAGTCGTCTACTTGTGTTTCAGGATGTATATCTTGGGTATTAAAGGTATTGGTATTTGATGTCTTTAAAACAGGCAGAAAAGATTGGCAGTCTTAAGTAGGCATCAGAAATTGATCAAGGAGTGCATCTGGGCCAGACTTAGAGTCAGCAGACTGATCCTACTTCTCAGTGCATTAGAATTTGGCCCAAAGGGCCCATATATTTATCTGGACTTAAAATTTGTAACCTATGGAATAGGAGGATTAATAGTTGTTCATCTCATATTTCATAGGATTTCTGTGATTCTTGTTTTACTTTATTATTTCCAAACCTTGAGAGAAGTATTTTTTTAAATATTTTATTTATTTATTCGACAGAGAGAGATCACAAGTAGGCAGAGAGGAAGGCAGAGAGAGAAGAGGAAGCAGGCTCCCCGCTGAGCAGAGAGCCTGATGCGGGACTCGATCCCAAGACCCTGAGATCATGACCTGAGCCGAAGGCAGCGGCTTAACCCACTGAGCCACCCAGGCGCCCGAGAGAAGTATTTTTATATGCCCCAAATTCTGCAGTGTTCATAAATTGGTATTATAATTGGTGTATTACGTTTTTTTTCATAACATTAAACTTACTTCAGGCAGACACATTGAGCTATTTAGATTGAGGATATTTTGGGTGATTTAAACAGTTTGGCTTTGCCAATGACCATGAGTTTCAACTTAGTTGCTAGCTGTTAACAGCACAGACTGTATTTTTTACCTCCCTTTTTCTTTTTCCTGTTCTTAAAGGAAGTATGGAGTTGGAATTGGATTGACCTGATTCGGTTTGACTCCTTTCACCAGGACTCTTTCCATTCATTGGTAATATTGCCAGCTCTATCTTTAGAACATGCCCAGAATTCCACCACTTTTCTCCAGGTTCACTATCTGATAGTCTAGTCTTCTGTCTGGGCAATTATAGTAACATTCTTGCTGGTCTATCTACTTTCATGCTTGCTTGCTGTAGTCTGTTTCCCACATCAAAGTGATCCTTCTAAAATATAAGATAAATTGTGTCCCTTTAATGCTCAAAATCATCTAGTGACTTCCCATTTCATTCATTCCACAGTTCATTGGCCTGTAAGGCACTATGTGAGCTGAGCTCCCTACCTTTCTGACCTCTTTTCCTATTTTCCTTCTCTCTCACTCTGTTGCAGATCCCTTGGCCTCTTTGATATTCCTTAAACACAGCAAGGAATACCTTTTTGCCTGTGCTGTTCTTTTTGCCTTCGGAATGTTGTTTCTCCAGATGTTTTCATGGCATTCTCCTTTACTTCCTTCAGGCTTTGGCTCAGATGTCTTCTTTACTAGGAAACCTTTTCTTACCATCTTCTATAAATAGCAACATAACACCTACTTGCCATATATATATATATGTATATACATATATGTATATACATATATATATATATTTTTACTTTTCTCTGTAGCACTTAACGCTCTGTGAATGTATTATACAGTTGACCCTTGAACAACATGGGTTTGAACTATGCTAGTCCACTAATATGTGGATTTTTTTCAGTAAGTGTAATATAGTACTATAAATATATTTTCTTAATCTTTAGTTTATTATAAGAATACAGTATATAATCCATATAAACATATGTATTGGTTGACTGTTTATCTTATTGGTAAGGATTCTGGTTAACCATAGGTTATTAGAAGTGAGTTTTGGGGGGATAAAAGTTATACTCAGATTTTCAACTGGGCATTTGGGGTTTGGGCTTTTAACAACCACATTGTTCCAGGGTCAGCTCTATTACTAGTGGCAGTTCAAAATGATACAACCATTCTGGAAAGTAGCTTGTAGTTTCTTAAAAGCTAAACACATACTTAATTATATAACACAGGCATTTGCTTTTAGATATTTTTTAGGAGAAATTAATACTGCACAGAAACTTATTCACAAATATCTATGGCAGCTTTACTCATAACAGCCCCTATAGGGACATCATCCAATTAGCAGGCGAAAGGATCGACAAATGCTGTTCTATCCATAAAACGGGATACTACTCAGGAACTAAAGAACTGGTTATACATGCATACAACAACATTGATGAACCTCAAAAGGTTTATACTAAGTAAAAAATCCAGACCCCAAAAGAATACATACTGTTCACAGAATATTCTTGAAAAAGTAAAACTAATTTATCATGATAGAAAGCAGAGCAGTTGGCTAAGGCTGAGTGTAGAGAGAGAACTGACTATAATGGGCATTAGGGGGTTTTTGGTTGTGGGGAGGGTGTTGGAATATTCACTAAGTATATACATTTGTTAAAACTGTACACTTAGAATGGGTACATTTTATTATATGCAAAGCTATAATTCAATATAGGGGTTTTCAAAGATTTTATTTATTTTAGAGAGCATGAGTGGAGGAAGGGACAGAGGGAGAGGGTAAGAATATCAAGCAGACTCTGTGCTGAGCCTGACGAGGGGTTTGATCCCATGACCCTGAGATCATGACCTGAGCTGCAACCAAGAGTAGGACACTTAACCGACTCAGCCATCCAGGCACGCCTAGGGTTTATTTTTTTAAAAGATGGCTTCGTAAGTAAAAGAATGTAACCCATGGCTGAAGATAGTTTTTTAAAGTAAAAATCTTAGAGAAGGGTGAAATCTTAGGGCACACCATTGAAAAATCTGACATTTTTCTGTAGACCTAACTCCACTATGTGTTACAGCTCAGAATGTCTGGTAAAAGCACCCTCATTAGCAGGGTAAGAAAGGTTAAGAAGTCACCATGAAATAAAAACTCTGTGATTTCTGTTGGGCTTATGAGCTACTTCAAAAGCTCTGGCCTTCATGAACATAAAGTGGTGTCTTAGAGATGCCATCATCCCTAAAAAATAAAACTCAAAGGGCTGGGGAGGTGGTGAAAGGGGGGTGGTGCTAATACCAATCTGGCTCCTTTGCTGGGGACTCTTGTTCTCTTATTCTGTATTAATCCAGTGCTGTATTTAGAAAAGATTAAATCAAAACTATGAAATTAAAACATGATGAGTGATTAAAAGCAGCAAAAGAAAAACAACTTGTTATATACAAGGGAACTTCCTCCCTCCACAAGGCTGCCAACAAATTTCTCAGCAGAAACTTTTTAAGGCCCCAAAGGGAACAGCATGATACTTTCAGGTGCTGAAAGGAAAGAATTCCAACCAAGAATACTTTACCCAGGAAGGTTATCATTCAGAACTGAAGGGGAGAGAGAGAGTTTCCCAGACAAGCAAAAGCAAAAGGAGTTTGGCACTACTTAACCAGCCTTATCCAAGAAATACTAAAGGGAATTGTTTAAGCTGAAAGAAAAGAGCACTAACTTGCAACAAGAAAACATACAGAAGTAAAAAACTCAGTGGTAAATGTCAATCTATAGAAAAGATAGTGGGTTAATAATTTATAACGCTAGTATGAAGTTTAAAAGAAAATAGTAAAAATAACTACAATAATTGGTTAAGGGACATACAAAATAACAAGATGTAAAATGTGACATTAAACATAAAATTGGGAGTGGGGCAGTAAAAATACAGAGTTTTAAAAATGTGTTCAGACTTAACTTGCTATCATCTTTTTTTTAAATTTTTTTGGTCTTATTTATGTTGTCTTTTTAAAAAAAATTTTTATTTCTTTTTAGCATAACAGTATTCATTGTTTTTGCACCACACCCAGTGCTCCATGCAATACATGCCCTCCCTAATACCCACCACCTTGTTCCCCCAACCTTCCACCCCCCACCCCTTCAAGACCCTCAGGTGGTTTTTCAGAGTCCATAGTCTCTCATGGTTCACCGCCCCCTTCCAATTTCCCTCAACTCCCTTCTCTGCTCCATCTCCCCATGAGTACCCAACATGGACGGGACTGGAAGAGATTATGCTGAGTGAAATAAGTCAAGCAGAGAGAGTCAGTTATCATATGGCTTCACTTATTTGTGGAGCATAACTTAAAATAGTGGTTATACAAATAGGTCATTATATGTGAGCCTTGTTATGCCATAAAAAGAAAACCTATAGTAGATACATAAAAGATAAGAAAGGAATCTGAGCAGAATATTACATAAAGTTATCAAGGCACAAGGGAAGAAAGGAACAAAGAAGAATTACAAAACAGCCACAAGATTGAATCAGTAAACAAAAACCTCCCAAGAAACAAAAGTCCAGGAGGAGAGAGCTTCACTCATGAATTTCACCAAACATTTGAAGATTTTAATACCAATTCTCAGACTGTTCCAAAAACTTGAAGAGGAAGGCACACTTCTGAACTCATTTTCAAAGGCCAGCAATACCCTCATGCCAAAACTGGTCAGAGACACTGTAAAAAAGAAAACCATAGACCGGTGTTCCTGATGAACATAAATGAAAAATACCCTCAACAAAATACAAGCAAAATGAATTCAGCAATACATTAAAAGAATCATTCACCATGATTGAGTGTGATTTATTTCTGGGATGATATGATGTTTCACAATCCACAAATCAATAACTATGATATACCACATTAAAAATGTGAATGAATAAAAATGATCTCAAGAGATGCAGAAAAAGTAGTTGACAAAATTTAGCATACTTTTAGATTTAAAAAAAAAATGTTCACAGAGTTTGTTTAGATGAAGCACACCTCAGCACAGTAAAGGCCATATATGAGGAGACCACAGCTAACACTGCTCAACAGTGGAAAGTTAAAAGCCTGCTTTCTTTTCTTTTCTTTCCTTCCTTCCTTCTTTCAAGATTTTATTTATTTATTTTAGAGAGAGAGCACAAGTTGGGGGAAGGTGAAAGACAAGCAGGCTCTGTGCTCATTGCAGAGCCCAGTGTGGGGCTCAGTCCCAGCACCCCAAGATCATGCCTTGAGTCAAAATCAAGAGTCAGAAACTTAACTGAGCCACTAAGGTGCCCCTAAAAGCTTTTCTTTTAAGAACAGGAAGAAGACAAGGTTGTGTACTATCACCACTTTTATTTAGCATAGTACTGGAAGTCCTAACCAGAGTAGTTAAGGAGGAAAAGAAATAAAAGACGTCCAAATTGGAAAGGAAAAAGTAAAACTGTCACTATCATGAACAACATGATTTTACATATTGAAAACCTTACAGACTCCACCAAAACTGGTTAAAACCAATAAATCAGTTCAGTAAAGTTCAGGCTAAAAAATCAATATGCAAAACCTGTTGCATTTTTATATACTAACAAACTATCAGAGAAATTAAGTCTTGCTGATAATGTGGAATTTAAGAAACAAAACAGGATCATAGGGAGAAAGAGGAAAAAATAAGACAAAATCAGAGAGGGAGACAAACCATAAGAGACTTTTTAAAAAAAGATTTTAGGGCGCCTGGGTGGCTCAGTGGGTTAAGCTGCTGCCTTCGGCTCAGGTCATGATCTCAGGGTCCTGGGATCGAGTCCCGCATCGGGCTCTCTGCTCAGCAGGGAGCCTGCTTCCTTCTCTCTCTCTCTGTCTGCCTCTCAGTCAAATAAATAAAATAAAATCTTTAAAAAAAGATTTTATTTATTTGTCAGAGAGAGAAAGAGAGTATATACAAGCGGGAGGAGTGGCAGACGGAGGGAGAAGCAGGCTCCCCACTGAGCCGGGAGCCAGATGTGGGACTTGACCCAGGACCCTGGGATCATGACTTCAGCAAGGCAGATGCTTAACTGACTGAGCCACCCAGGCATCCGCCATAAGAGACTCTTAAGCATAGGAAACAAATTGAGGGTTGCCGGAGTGGAAAAGGGTGGGGAATGGTATAACTGGGTAATGTGCATTAAGGAGAGCATAGGATATATTGAGCAGTGGGAATTATTTAAGACTGATGAATCACTGACCTCTATCAATAATTCATCCCATGTTAATTGAATTTAAATAGAAATAAGTAAATTTTAAGAAAGAGAAACTAAGAAATAATCCCATTTATAATTACATTAAGCAAGAATAAAATACCTAGGAATAAATGTAATCAAGGAGGTGAAAGACCTGTACACTGAATACCAAAATATTGATGAAAGAAATTAAAAAAGACAAATAAATGCAAACATATTCCATGCTCATGTATTGAAAAATTAATATTATTGAAATATCCATATTACTCAAAGCAATCTGCAGTTTGAATGAAATCCCTATCAAAACACAACACTTTTGACAGAACTAGAACAAAAAAAATACTAAATTCTAAACTTGTATGGAAACACAAAAGATTGCAAATAGCCAAAGCAATCTTGACAGAAATAACAAGGCATCACAGACCCTGATTTCAAATTATGTTATAAAGCTGTAATAATCAAAATAGCATGGTATTATTGGCATAAAAACAGACACATGCATCAGTGGAACAGAATAAAGAGCCCCCAAATAAACCCATGCATATGTAGTAAATTTATAACAAAGAAGGCAATGGGAAAGGACATGGGAACATGGGAAAGGATGCTTTCTTCAATAAATGGTGTTGGGAAAACTGGACAGCCACATGCAAAAGAATAAAACTGGATCACTAACTTACACCATACACAAAAAATAATTCAAAATAGATCAAAGACTTAAATGTGAGACCGGAAACCACGAGACTCCTAGAAGAAACATAGGGGGTAATCTCCTTGACATTGGTCTTGTTGATGATTTTTGGGACCTGACGCTAAAGGCAAAAGAAACAATTGGCAGTACATTAAACTAAAAAGCTTCTGCACAGCTAGGGGAACTATCAGCAAAATGAAAGGCTATGTACTAAGTGAGAGATGATATTTGCAAATTATATATCCAATACAGGATTAATATTACCAAAAAACAAACAGACTGATGAAAAAATGGGTAGAGGATCTGAGTAGACATTTTTCTGAAGAAGACCTACAGATGGCTGACAAGCATATGAAAAGATGCTCAACATCACTCATCATCAGAGAAGTGCAAATCAACAATAATGAGATATACATTACACCTGTCAGAACGGCTGTTATTGAGAAGACAAGAAATAATAAGTATTGGCAAGGATGTCGAGAAAAGGGAACCCTTGTGCACTTTTTTTTTTTTTAAAGATTTTTTTTTTTTTAATTTGCCAGAGAGCGCAAGTGAGTACACACAAGCAGGCAGAGAGGCAGGCAGAGGCAGAGAGAGAAGCAGGTTCCCCACTGAGCAAGGAGGCCAATGCGGGACTCAATCCCAGGACCCTTGGATCATGACCTGAGCCAAAGGCAGCGGCTTAACCCACTGAACTATCCAGGCGTCCCACCCTTGTGCACTCTTGATGAGAATGTAAACTGTTGCAGTCGCTATGGAATACAATGTGGAGGTGCCTTGAAATAATTAAAATAGAGCTACCATATTATCAAGTAATTTCACTTCTGGGTATTTATCCAAAAGAAAACAAAAACACCAAAACAAAACAAAACCCCAAAACACCAATCCAATAAAATATATGCACCCCTATGTTCATGGTAGCATTATTTGCAGTAGCCAATATATAGAAACAACCCAAGTGTCTGTCAATGGATGAATGGATAAAGAGGTTGTGGTATACATATATATATAGTGGAATACGACCCAGTCATAAAAAAAGAATGTAATTTTGCTGTTTGTGACAATCTCGATGGACCTTGAGTATATCATGCTAAGTGAAACAAAAAATCAAAGACCAGTACCATATGATTTAACTATATGTGGCACATAAAACAAAAAACCAAAACAAACTTCACTGATACAGAGAACAGATTGGGAAGGGTATGAGTGAAATGGGTAAGGGGATCATGAGGTACCAACTTCCAGTTAGTAAGTCGTGGGGGTGTAATGTACAGCATTGTGACTATAGTCATTAATGTATTGCATACTTGAAAGTTTCTGAATGGGTCTAGAAAGTTCTCTTAGAAAAAAAACAAAACCTGTGTAACTATGGTGACAGATGGTAACTAGACTTACTGCAGTGATCATTTTACAATACATACAAATATTGAATCTTTATGCTGTACCCCTGAAATTAATGGTGTATGCCAATTATATTTCAATTAAAAAACATTAAAAAGAAACCATGATGAGTGACAGTTGTGAGAGACAGCAGCTGTGGCATTAGATTTTCATCATGTCAAGCCTAAGATCTGTATTTCAGGTCACTTTTTTTCCATTGGCACTGATCCTGAAGGACAGCAGTTGTCCTTCTATTAGCTGTTTGCTAACCCACCTGTTGCCTCCATGGGCTAAAAGATTAACAGGGTTGCAGTGGGAAGTGAGCCATTTCAGAGATCTGGGTTGATTAGGGCCTTCATGTAGTATTTGCCTTCAGAAGTTTAAGCAAAACATTCTCTGGTGTTACCAGCAATAGTAATAGTATATGTTGTCATTTCCATCCTAGGAAAAGAAAACCCTTCAATATGGACATTGGTGAGGGTATGTGCTATGGTGAGTGCTGTGAAATGTGTAAGCCTGATGATTCACAGAACTGTACCCTTGGGGCAAATAATATGTTAGTAAACATAAATAGAAAAAAAAGAAAAATGGCTAATACAAATGATTTGTAAATTAACAAATACTCTGCTAATAACAAAACTTATAAACAGTGGCCAAAGCTGTATATCTGGAAGTTTATAGTAATAAATGTATTTTTATTTATCAAATTAAAAAAAGATAAAACCCTTAAATTAGAACACCTGCTTCAAATGTATACCCACAATTAAAGATATAATAAATGTCTGGGTTTTTTTCAGTTATATAAAAAATTTGGTTGAAATAGTTATACCTAACATACAGTCAAATACTAAAGAATTCAAGGCAAAAGGGGATTTATCTAATTTTCCCTTTTTTGTGATAAATAGCATAATTTAATAGTCATGAAACCATTTCTTCAACCAAATAAAGTTATTGGTCAGTGGTTAAATATCATTTGGATAAATTAACTGTGGTGCATCTATATAATAGAATATTATGAACAATGAAAGGAACAAACTCATGGTACATGGAAGAAAATGGATGAATCTTACATGCATTATGCTAAATGAAAGAAACCAAATTTAAAGGGCTATATACTCCTTGATAACATTTACATGGCAATCTGGAGAGGGGAAAAAGAGGAAACAGATCAGTTGTTGCCAGAGGTTTGGGAGATTAGGATCTGACTTCAAATGAATATAGAGGGAATTTGAGGAGTGGTAAATTACTTTTATTTGATTATGGTTATATGAGTATATGTTTGTCAAAATTTACAGAATTTTGCATTGAAAAGACTAAAATTACTGCATATAAATTATACCTTTATCTTTAAAAAGAAAAAAAAAATCAGTATTTTCGAAGAACTTTTTGCTCCCCAAATAGTTGCTGTAATGTGAAGGAGCTATTGGTTACCACAGGTATTACAGATCTAAAAATCCTCAATAGACTCTAAATGTACAAAATGAGTCATCATGCTGTACTATTAATAGAAAGTGAACTTGTGTGAACAATATTTTATAAGAATATAAGCCCTTATGGTTTGTCTCCCTCCCAATCCCATCTTGTTTCATTGATTCTTCTCCTACCCACTTAAGCCCCCATGTTGCATCACTACTTCAAGAGTTGTAGATACTGAGGTTTTTTTGCACTTTTGTGTTCACATACATTAAGCACAAGATGTATTGTATATTTGAATTTTGCTCTTTTACATTTGAGAAGTTAAGACACTTGGTTGAAAGAAAACCAGGAATTCTCTGCTAGTAGATAACTCACATTCAGTTTGGAATGCTTTATGCAAATCTTTTAATACCTTCATAAATGGTCAAAAGTGGATAGTTGTTTATGTTGTACATACAAATACTAGTTCTCCAGTCTGAGAATATATTTACACATCTATTTATTCATTATTTTTTTGTAATCTAACATCCCTATTAGTGATTTTTCCACATAAGGAGCTCCTTGGTAATATTCATAGGGGTGGGGGGTGCCTGGGTGGCTCAGTG
This sequence comes from Mustela nivalis, assembly GCF_964662115.1. Classification (NCBI taxonomy): domain Eukaryota; kingdom Metazoa; phylum Chordata; class Mammalia; order Carnivora; family Mustelidae; genus Mustela; species Mustela nivalis. The sequence goes on along the minus strand of NC_139022.1, from coordinate 66,732,677 downwards.
GGTTAAAGCCTCTGCCTTCGGCTCAGGTCATGATCCCAGGGTCATGGGATCGAGCCCCGCATCGGGCTCTCTGCTCAGCAGGGAGCCTGCTCCCCGCCCCCCCACCATCTCTACCTGCCTCTGCCTACTTGTGATCTCTCTCTGTCAAAAAAATAAATAAAATGTTAAAAAAAAAAATATATATATATATATATATATTCATAGGGGTGGCATTTATTACAGTATCTGTTAAGGAGAAATCAAGAAGGAAGTACTACTTATCTCTTCCCCACTTATGGTAATTTCACTTTCACTTTTGAAGTCACTCAAGGTTAAAAACTGGCAGTTGTTTTTGATTCCATTCTTTTTCTTCTCCCCATAACCAGGCATTTGCCAGGTCATGAGGATCCTACCTCTGCTTTGTCTTGTAAAGTTACCTCTTCCCTAAGCCCTAGTAACTTGGTGGTGCTCAGTACTGGTTGTATACAAAAGCTGGGGAAGGTATTAGAAAAAGAAATAGAGATATCTAGATCCATCCTAGAGGTGCTAAATCATAATCCCTAGGTAGAATCCAGGCATCTGTGCTTTTTTTTTTTTTTTAATAATTGTTTTTAAAGATTTTATTTATTTGAGAGAGAGAGCACAAGAGCGTACAAGTGGGTAAGCGGCAGAAGGAGAAGCAAACTCCCTGCTGAGCAGGGAGCTTGACTCAATCCCAGGAGTCTGGGATCATGACCTGACCTGGAAGGCAGCCTCTTTATAAATATAAAAACACAACCTAGACACTTTAAATGCATCAGGAAATAGATATAAGCATGGAATAAGGAAATACAAATAAGTCAAGGAACAAAGAATTCTTTTTTTTTTTTTAAGATTTTATTTATTTATTTGACAGGCAGAGATCACAAGTAGGCAGAGAGGCAGGCAGAGAGAGAGGGGGAAGCAGGCTCTACGCTGAGCAGAGAGCCTGATGCAGGGCTCGATCCGAGGAGCCTTAGATCATGACCTGAGCCGAAGGCAGAGGCTTAACCCACTGAGCCACCCAGGTGCCCTGGAACAAAGAATTCTTAAACAAATGAGAAGTCCTAATAAGTTTGTCAGAGAAATTCAAGCAGATAGGATTAGTTATAATAAAAGAATAATCAGATACTAAGTAAGAATCCTCGGAAACTAAATACATACTTCCCAAAATGAAAATGTATATAGAAGGATGAGAAGATAAAATTAAGGAAGTTGCTGAAAATATAGTGCAAAGAATCAAAAAACCAGGTAGAAGAGCTGTAAGAAAAACAGTTGTCCTAGATATCCAAGATCTGATTACCCACATTTTCAGAAGAAGTCAGAGAAAATGGAGAAAGGAAATACAGAAAAAATAGAGAGCGTAAGGAAGCCTTGAGTTCTCAGAAAGTTTTCTGCTAAGTGATAAGTAGAATAAATGAAAAAATGCCTATATCTAGGAACAACACTGTCAAAATATAGAAAGCTTAGAATAGAAGAAATTCAAGATGAGTGAAAAGGAAATAAAAGATTGAGATTCAGGCTTTTATCTCATTTTTCTTCTTCAGTACTGGCAGAAGACAATGGAGGAATGCTGTCAGACCTTTTGATAGAAAGTGATTTTCACCAAGAATTCTATACCCAGCTTATATATCAAATAAATGTAAAAGCAGAATAAAAACATTTCCAGGAATATAAGAATTAGTGTGTTTATTTCCCAGGTATTCTGTCTTTAAAAGATGCTGGAGCATGAGGGAATATGTTAGGGACAAAGAGATTGAGAAACAGTCTCTCACCTAGTATTGCAGTGCAGGCAGTCTCAGCGATAACTGCTCCACAGGCCTGGAGTGCAGTTGGTTCAGAGGCTGGAGGGGTAGCAGGGACTGGAAATCTCCTAGAAAAAGAAGTCTTCATTGACCAGGTAGTATGAGAATTTTGGAAGAAATTATGGGAGATAATGAAAAAAAAAAAAGAGAAGGACAATTAAAAACTTTATGAAAAACAGAGTATAGAAAAAGACATGTAATCATGACTATACTACATTCTGCCATGAAGAATATTCATATAGTCTTAGTAATACCAGTTTTTTTTTTATTTCAGTGTTAAACCTGTAGACAAACTCCAGTTGAGATATATATGAATATTATCAATCCCAGTATGATTTAAAAGGGTAATACTCAGAGGACAGAATTTGACAGATAAAAAGAGAAAGAAAGAAAGAGAGGAGAATGACAGGGAGCATATATCCTCTTTTAACAAATAGATATTCATATTGTCTGTCACTGATTTAAAAAATATCTGGGGCACCTGAGTGGCTCAGTTGTTGAGAGGTCCTGGGATCGAGCCCCACATTCGGCTCCCTGATCAGTGGGAAGCCTGTTTCTCCGTCTCCCACTCCCACTGCTTGTGTTCCCTCTCTCACTCTGTCTCTGTCAAATAAATAAATAAAATCTTTAAAAAAGTCCTCTATTTAAAAAAAAAAATCTCCTGAGGCTTAAATATTTTACTTAAATTCTTAGGTGCATTTCAGAAGGCTAAATCTTCACCTATCAATGGATAAGATAGCTCCGGGTGTGTAATATGCAGTTGATAAGTGTCACTTTTTTATCTTGATCAGAAACATTCAAGAGGGGCACCTGGGCAGTGCAGTTGGTTAAGTGTCGGACTCTTGGTTTTGGCTCAGGTTCTGATCTCAGGGTTGCGAGACTGAGTCCCCAGTAAGGCTCATGCTCAGCATGGAGTCTACTTAAGACTTTTTCTGCCTCTCCCTGCAGCCTTCTCCCCGTGCTCACCTGGGCAAGCCCTCTCTCTCTCAAATAAATAAATCTTAAAAAAAAAAAATTAAAGAATTATATTTAAGGGGCACCTGGGTGTCTCATTAGGTTAAGGGTTTGACTCTTGATTTAGGCAGAGGTCATGATCTGATGGTTACAGGATGGAGCTCCCCTTCTGGCTCAGATGCTCAGTCAGGAGTCTACTTGGGTGGGCCTGCTCTTTCCCTCTCTGTCTCTCTGAAATAAGTAAATCTTTTAAAAAAAAAATTTAAGTAGAAAGTCCTCACTATGACACTCATGATTCACTATAATTTCAAAACAACCACTTTTTTGGGTTTACTCTTCCTTATATGCTTCCTACTCTAGCCAAATGAAACCATATCCACCATGCAACCACTGGCAGAAGATAAAATTAAGGAAATTAATGTGAAGGGAGATTGAGGAGAATAGGGAGTATGGATTTTGAGAAGCTGATATACCTTGATCACATTAAATTTTTTCAGTGGAGTTCAAAAGACAACATTTTCGTGTTGGCCAGGATGAAGGCTTTAGGCTAATCTTTGCTTGAAAAGAAAAAAATCAAACTTAGTCTGGCATCATAGGGACTTTCTTTTTGCCAATTAGCCCCCTGGTAAAATAGCTCTAATGAGAAACTTTGGAGTACTTTCCTTTAATCTCCTTAATAATGCAAATATCATGAAAACCACAATGAGGAATTGGAGGCAACATAAAGATGATTATTGGTGTCCACAAGCAGCATAACAAAAGTGATTCTCTCTTGTGCGCCCCCTGGCAATTTGGGTGGCTCAGAAGGGAAGAATGACTCAGTTTGAAGTACAGGGCATAATGATAGCTGGTAAATTCAATTGAAAAAACAAACTGAAAAGGCCTTTGCTATATTTCAAGAGTCCTGTTTGTCATGGATGCAGATTATAGTCAGGTTGTTTTAGTGGGGTGGCTGTGGGCAATATGTGTTTTCCCCATCAATAATTTCATAACAGTCAGGCTCCTTTGTTATAAGCAATAGAAACCAACTGGGGCAAACTCTTGGCTCCATTAAAATAACTAACACTAAATTATAATAAATAATAAGAAATAGTCTAAAATGGTAAGTTAAAAATAAACATTAAAAATGTTAGACTTTGAAACTAATGAAAACCATTTGGAAAGACACTGGGTAGCTCTGAGAACAAAAGAAGTTAAATAAGTGGGACTTGGGGAGGACAGCAGCTAGGGTTACTGTGATATTCTCAGTGGACAGACTGACACATCTGGTTAGTGTCTTCCAGCATGACTACTGAAATGACTGCTTCAGCCACTCTCTGCATTTTTGGGACTCACCCAGATTTAGATGTGCAGGACAGAAATTAAAGAGTCATGTGTTTCACCCTTGGGAGGAAGGGGGAAGGGAAACTGGTTGATGTCCTGTACTAAAATGCTAGTGAGTATGATGAGAGTTTTCTTTAGAGGAAAGAGGGAGAACCAATGCTGGGCTAACAGAAACAAATGTCTGCTACAGTCAAGAGCTTTTAAAAAGACATTACTATCTTGGAGCTGCCTCTCTGGTCCTATTCTTATCTCTTCCTGATGTTTTAAGGATTCCCTTCATTTTCTTACCCTGATCCCAAGATATTACCAGTTTGCCTCTCATTGTGGTTATAGTTTAAGCTGTAATTTTTTTTTTTTTAAATTTTAGGGCTTTTATGGTAATATCACGGTAGAATTTTGTCTTAACCAGTACCACTGATAGAACAAATGGTTCTATCTATCTTGATTTTGGTGGACTACTAGCCTCCAGAACTTGTGGAAGAAAATTTCTGTTGTAAGTCACCTAGTTTGTGGACCTCTGCTCTGGCAGCTCCAGGAAACTAACTCATGCCCACTTCCTGTTTCCTCTTTTTTAAATTCCATCAGCCTCAGATTGTTACCATTACTACAAACCAGTAGTTCCAATATTATTTTATATACACAAAATCACCTGGGAGATCTTGCTAAATTGTTAATTCTAATATGGTAGTTCTGGTGGAGCCTGAGAGTCTGCATTTCTTAGAAGTTTCCAGGTGATGTCCATGTTTCTGGTTCAAAGACCATACTTGGAGAAAAGTCAGCAAGGAGAGGTCTCTTGTCAGATATGTGTCACATCTAGGTTTTCTGCCACAATGCTAACAGGGATAAAGTGGGGGAAACTTACCCAATGAGATGAAAAGAAAATGGTAAACAAGTAAAATATCCCAGGGAAGAAGAATAGGGAAATTTTCAAAATAGATTCCTAGATTATTCTCCAATCTCCCAACAGCTCCTGTCTAAAAACAAACAAACAAAAAAATAGAAAACAAAGGTTTCAAATTCGTTTTCTAAAGACATACATTTAGCAGTATAATACTAAGTTGGTATCCTATGTAGTCACTTTTCATTTTATTTTTTCAGTTGTGATTTCAAAAGGAAACAGTGCAGGCAGAGATGAGTGGGCACCATAAAAGAACAATACAAGCCAATTATCATGAAATTAATGAAATTTCTCTTGTACTTGGGAAGAGGGGTCGTTTGCTAAGGTCCAGAGACCTAACTTTTCAGAGATTTTCAAATTGCCAGTTCTTAGGTCTCATCTTCAGAGATGATGTTTCTTTAGGCATGAGGTGTGGTCCAGGAATTAGTGTTAAAGGGCTCTGTAGCTAATTCTGATGCAAAGTCAGGTTTAGGAAATAACAGGTCTGTAATAAAATTTACTCCGTAGGTACTACATTTCATTGCATAGCCAAATGTCTAATTAAAAAGGAAAAGAATGTATCTGTATTAATATACAGTTAAGCAAAATTGTATGTAAAACCAGTTTTAGAAATTGGGTTGCCTAGTATCAGAACTTCAAAATCAACTTTAGAATAAGGTGTTCTCCACTGTGAGAATGTTCCCCAGCATCTTCACAGGATAATGTCTCACACTGTCATCCTCTGGCTAGTAGTTTTTGAACTTCAGCGTACATAGGCATCTCTGATGGGCTGCTCATTGAAATAGATTTCCAGGGACACCTGGGTGGCTCAATTGCTTAAACATCTGCCTTAGGCTCAGGTCATGATCCCAGGGTCCTGAGATCCTGTCCTCCATCAGGCTCCTTGCTCAGTGCGGAGCCTGCTTGGAGCCTGCTTCTCCCTCTGCCTGCCACTCATCCTGCTTGTGCTCACACTTTCTCTCTCTCACTTTTTCACAAATGAATGAATAAAAATCTTTCCAAATAACCCTCAAGCAAACAAATGGTTTCCAGTCTGTAGTTTGGAGCAGGGGTCTAAGAACCTGCACTGTGGCCACATCCCCCCAGCCACTCTCCATCCATGGTCCAAGAGCTGCAGTTGGAGAAATTGTGCTGTACGGTTGCTTTCCTTGTGGAATCCTGGAGAGGAAGAATAATAAGTATGACTGCTCAAGAGTCTGCATTTTTAAGTCTGTCCTGGTACCTTGCAGAGATGATAGTGACAGATGAAACTGAGCAGGGCATCTAATCAGCAACTGAGATGGCTCATAGTAACGTCTTTATGAAGCGTTCCCTGGTTTTTACAGTAAGTCACTCAAGCCCACACATCATGCCAAGTTCCAACCTGATTTGCGTCACTGCCCTTGTGGGTTTGTGCCAAGACTAGTTACCAAACATATTGAAAAGATAACCTAAGAAAATGTGGGATAAAAATAAGATGCAGGCTTAGGACGACAGGAGCAAACTCTGAGCGGAGGTCATCTTTAAGTCACCGAGGAAGGACGATCTATGTTAGGGATATGCTCCAACAGGCCTTTGATGAAAGAATTTGATTAGTGGGCCATTGAGCTCTTAAAGTCAAAGAAAACAAAGCTAGTCACTTCCCTGCTTTGGTCGGGATTCAAAGGCGGTAAAGTCGGCCCCGCTGCTCTGCCGAAATCGCAGGGACTGGCCTGGAGAGCAGGAAAGGGCTCGCGGAGCAGGCGGCGGCGAGGACAGGCAAGCGGGAGCCGCTGACGGGGAAATCCACTGGCAGCGAGCGCGGTGAGTCAGCGCTGAGTCACGCTGGGCGCTACGTGCCGGCCCAGGCGGCGCGGCCCGGATCCCGACCCGCAGCCCGGCAGTCAGCCGAGCCTGCGGCTTCCTGGAAGACCCTCCCCGCTCCGTGAGTGGCGTCAGCTCCCCCGCCCCGCAGGGCCCCAGCCGCTGCACACTTGCCTGGGAGCACGGCCTCCTCTCCCCAGCCTGGTGACAACCAGGATTGCGCAGGGCGGGGGAGGGGGGGTGTCACGTGTGACAGTTGGTTACAGAGTTGCGTCGGATGCTTCAATCCCATGTGTTTCCTCAAAACTGAGCTTCCAGTTGCTCTTGCCTTTTTTCCGTGTCTGTTAGGCTTTTCGTTTCTTTCTTTCTTTCCTTTTTTACCCCCCTGGTAGGGGAGTGACACGCAGATCTTTTTATAGTTTCCAGTATTTGAAACGAAGCACAGGAAGAATGGATTAATAAGCCATGTGTTGAAAATTATGCATCAAGTCATCACACTGCTTTGGGGTCTAAAATTATTATAATGTGGTTCCAGTTGTAGCTTTGAATGCTGGGTAACTGGGGGTGGGGGGGAGTTGTATTAACTCTGTTCTGATTTGCCTCTTGTTAGTTAACAATACAAAGCAAACCTCCAGATTCTTGCAGTTGTGTCCAGTCACCTTTCCTTACAATTATTCTAAACACTGGAAACATGTTCTTTAATCATGAGTTGTGGGTTACCAAAGAATAGGGGAGCCACGTCTTTGTGGGCCTTGTACCTTAACGAATACCCAGTTGTCCTGAGGTACAAAGGATACTTTGTTGGTCTTACTTACAAAATATTAAGGGTAAGGCTCCTATCTTTGCTGAACAGCGATAGCAGGTGGTATGTCATGAAGTGTGGCTAGTTAGTGAGATGGTCCTGGTATAGGTGGGGTAATTCTGATTTTGAGGCTGACTTTCAAGACCGAGTCAGATGGTGTCTTTAGAGTTGTGCCAGCTGTTGCCAGTTGTTCTGCTTCAGGAGAATTATATCCCTCTTCATCCCTGTGTTTGTGTGAGATGATGCAAGACATTTGAGAGTTCCTGTATTTTGACAGCTTTTCTTGGAGAGGAGGAGGCTGAAGGAATTAGAGGTTGCACTGACCCACCAAAGTTACAGAGAAGCATGGCTGCCCTATTTTTTGTAAGAAGGGAAAAGCGACCAATCAAATAAAACAAGGAAACATGAAAATAATTGCTGAGAGGCCAGAAAAGCAAAATGAGTTCTATAGAGCAAAAATGGAACCTAATACACTTGAACTGTTGATAACTAGAAACAGAAAATGGATATGGCAGAATATTCCTGTATAAAATATTTAAAAGCTTAGCTAATTGTGTACATCACTTGATGTTAAAAAATATGCTTGATTCTGATGTGCTTTATTAGCTGATGCATATTGATACTGCTTTGGCACTTTATAGGTTCAAAGTTGAGTTTGAAACCCAGGTTCCTTTATAATAGTGTGAACTTGGGCTAGTTTCTTAGCTTCACTAGGCCTCAGTTTCCTCCTCTGTGAAAAGGAGATTATAATTATTATAATTACTAAATCCATGCAGGCAGGATTAGAAGAGATGATGCCTGTAAAAGGTTTAGCGTAATGCCAGGCACATTTGAAAAAAATCCCTCAGTAAATGAAATATTGTATCCTGTTGTCACTTGTTATTGAACTTGATTGATTAGGTCACAAGGATATAGTATTTTGTCCAGATCACAGCACTAATAAAAGCTTTGGGAATATGTATTACAGACACATTGGTTCACTGACCTTGGGCAAGAGCGTTTGGTAAGATTGTAAAACTTCTGGACAAGTATTTAGTGGCCTTTGATTATGAGAGGAAAGCTGGAAGAGAAATAAGGGAAGTTGAAATCAAGGGAATGCCTGTAATCATCAGTTGGCCAGATAAATGGTAAGTGATGTAAAGTAGCTAGGCAAGAGCTCTTTTCTTCTGTCATCAGAGAGAGCAAGTTAACAAGAGGATAGCAGTCACTAGATGGAGAGAATATAACATTTGTCCTTTAATACATAGAGAAATTCCCTCGCCATGTAGTAATATGTTAGTTATTTTTTAAAAGATTTTATTTATTTATTTGACACACAGAGAGAGATAACAAGTAGGCAGAGAAGCAGGCAGGGAGAGAGAGGGAAGCAGAGTCCCCACTGAGCAGAGAGCCTGAGGCAGGGCGGTGCTCGATTCCAGGACCCTGAGATCACGACCTGAGCTGAAGGCCGAGGCGCTTAACCCACTGAGCCACACAGGTTTCCCAATTTGTTAGTTTCTGAAAACAAATTTGTTTCTTTCCAGATGTGAAGCCAATGAGCTTAGCGGTTAGTGACCAATCTCCCTTCAGCCTTTCCAAGCACCTCTGAGTCCCCTTCTCATAAAAGGTAATAGTCATTCTCTTGCAATAATGGTATATTTCTTTTAGAATTGCCCCCCAAATACAGCAACTGCTTTGTAAACACCTGTAGTCTCCTGTTTACAGACTCCAGGGTGAATGCTATCACTAAAGCAGCTGCTTCTGTGAGACTTACTTGCTATAATGGCTTTCCATTTATTTCCTTTTGTAAATCCATTCACTAATCTCTGAAATTTTCAGTAGGAGTTTCTGGAGGCTGAAAAATGAACAAAGCAGACCAAGCCTGATCATGGAGGTTATGTTCTGGTAGGGAAAACAAACATTTAAAAAGTTAAGCAACGAGAAAATTTTGCTATGTATTTCTAAAGAAGTGGTAAGTGCTAGAAAAGAAAACTCCTAAGGTACAATCTGAGAGAATAGCAGAGGGGATTTGTTTACATAGTTAGATCAAAGAAAGCCTCTCTACCTAGGTAACATTTAAGCTGAAGTGTGAAAGGTAAGCAGGTTGCACAAAATGGGGGAGTAATGTTTCAAGCAAAGGGCAGAGCAAGCACAGAGACCTTGAGTTGGGAAGCACCTTGGCTGTTTCAAAGAACAGCAAGCCAAGGAGGGGATGGGTCGCCTGACATGAAGTCTGAAGAATAAGGAAGCCACATCCTGCAGAGCCTTGAAGGCTGAAACAAACAGTTTGGATTATATGCTTAGTAAAATTGGCGGTCACTGACACGTTTTCAGCTGGGGCTTCCATGGTAAGATTTGTGGAAAACTGCTGTGTGGAGAATGTGTCGCAGGGGACAGGAATGGAATGGGGGCACCTGTAGCGTAGGTACAACAATGGGTAATGAAGGCTGATACTGGGATGGGTGACTATCTGTGGAAAAAAAGAGAAAGGGGAGGAATCTGAGAAATATGCTGGAGGTAGAAGAGCCAGAATGAGCTGATAGATTGGAGTGAGAGTCAAGAGCATGCAAGCTCAAAGATGACATCTCTGCCTTTCTGGCTGTTGAACTTCGGGGAGTCAGAAGTACTTGGTGCTTTCCTGGCCAGTATTTAAAGTCAGGAGTTCAAGACTCGTGTGTTAACATGTGTGCAAACACACATACACACACACGTGAAAACACCCACTGCCATTTGTAGAAATAGAACACACTGAGAAGACAAGGTCAGAATAAGAAATGATTGAGTGAGTGCATTTCGCTGAATGCCCCCGCACTTAATGGTGCCCTTTTCTACCTCTGTACTTTACATGCTTTGCAAGAAACGTGATGTCCTTCCCTCTCCTCTCTGTGTATTCCAATCCAGTTTAATCTTCATAGAGGAAAAGTGCCATTTTCTCTGTGAAGCCAACCACTGACAGGTCAAAATGGAGCTCACTGTCTGTAGGACCTTATAATGTGTGTTCACAGCCCATGTCCAACTCTTAGAACACTTGTGGCTATCCCAGTAGTTTACATGTCTCATAAATGTCTCTCCAACTCAACTGTAAACGCTTTTGAGACCAGAGACAGATTCTCATATGCCCATTATAACACCCACGCTCTCCGGCAGCATGCCCTGAACACAGAAGGGCCTCAACAAACAGCAGTGTAATTACTGGTGATTTTACATGGACAGTAACTTGATCACCTAGTTTAATAGTCCATATATTTAGTAAATAGGAGATTAGGTCACAAAGAGATAGACTCTGACTACAGCACAGAACTCATAAAAGCTTTGGAAATATGTATCACAAGCATGTGGGTTCAGTGACCTTGGACAAGATCCTTGATGTCTGGGTCTCCATTTCTCAAGTAAAAAATGAAGAGCTTTATGCCTCATGATCTCAAAAGTTCTTGCACCGTTTCTTTTTTAAAACCAGAGTTACTGAGTATTGTTAAGAACCAGTTACTGAACTAATAATTAAAAGTAAGCACTGTGGACATCCTTTTATTTAATTTTTGTAGCAACAACTTCATGAGGTGAGGTAGTGTTATTTCTCTTTCATAGATAAGGAAACTAAGATACAAGAAGTTGAAGTAATTTGCCCAAGGGTACTCAACTAACAAGCCCCAGAATAGAACTGGATTGGAATGCAGGCCTGTCCTGCAAAGCCTGAGATCTTAATCACATCGCTACTCTGCCTCATTTCTACATCCTTCATTTGTACAGAGAGGCCATGAATGAAGAAAGTTAGATATTTTGCCCAGAACTTGATATCTAGGAATTTAGGTAGAGGTAGGTCTGGATTCCAATATCAGCTCTCTTTCCCTTATGATAATGCTATAAGTGTCTATTTTATCAAAGAATATTCAGGATGGGCTTGTTCTAGCTTATTTCAATGAGTATACAGTACCAGAAAGAATTCAGTAATGAATATAGTTGGTTGTGTTTGCTGAATAAAGAAGTGAGTTTATCTTCTTGTTTGGAAAAGTCTTGCTTTCTGTGCTTCATCAGCTTTAAGCAGAAGTCAGTGAAAAGGCAGGTACCAACAAACAGAATCATTATGCTGTACACCTGAAACTAATATAAACACTATATGTCAGCTATGTCTAAAACAACATACACACCACAGATGGCTTCCTTATTTTATCAAGCTAACAGTTCGCATGAGATTACCCATGAATGTGGGGATAGAGAGAACATTTCCTAATAGATAGTGCTCTGATTCAGAGATCTGTGATAGTCCACAGAGTAACAGACTTTGAAAATTTTTTCCTCTTAAAAAAAATATTCATCTTTAAAAGTTGGATACAGGGGCACCTGGGTGGCTCAGTCATTAAGCATCTGCCTTAACGGGTCATTGGGTCATGATCCCAGGGTCCTGGGATGGAGCCCCGTATCAGGCTCCCTGCTAGATGGGAAGCCTGCTTCTCTCTCCCACTCCCCTGCTGTGTTCCCTCTCTAGCTATATCTCTCTCTGTGTTAAAAAGTAAATCTCAAAAAAATAAATAAAAGTTGAATACAGAAAGTTTAAACCTAACAAGAACATGAAAACCTCTGCCATTGTGATTAGTAATGTGATGATACAAGGCTTCATTAAACCTTACTTATTACTCACTGATTATTAAAAACTTTCTAGCTATAATACGCCAATACCTCCACATCTATTGGTGAAACAATAGGAGAAACAATATAGGAGAAACAATAAACACCATGGGGCCAATTCTAATGTGTAAGAGCAACTACTGGGAGACTTCTGAGATGGAAGAGGTTTTACTTCTGAGAGTAGTACTGTCCATCTCTCTGCTATGAACTCCTTGACAATTAATACTTAACCCAGTGTTGACTACTGTTCTCATCCTCCAGAAATTACCCCGTTCTTGGCTGCTGTTCACAACTTGTTACCTGCCTACCACTTTGTGATGTAAGGAGGAAAAATAGCTTTTACTTCACTTCTAAGTTCTCAGCTGGGGACCTGTAACAAAAGAGTGAGGAAGAGAAAACCATACACATTTATTTATTATAAGCTTCATGTGACTTGGGAACCTTCATAAGGAAATGATCAGGCCTGAAGACATCAGACCTGGGTGATTTTAGGTTAGGTTTGACAAAGGATGGAAGGTCATGGGAAAATGGGATAGGACAAAAAGGAGCATGAGCTTTGTGTGGTAAATTGGGGGAAACAGCAAGACCTGTTCATTGGGATTCCTCTCCCCTTCTTGAAGATAAAGATCTTTCCTCTGGGGATGAGGAGGTCATCCTTCACAGAGGGTTTTATGACCTGCCTTAGGGGAAGGTCAGAGAGTCCTTCCTACATGTGCTGTTTTTCAAATTCAACATGCCTCAATGTCCTGTTTTGGGATAGTGTGTCCTGAACTTTGTCAGTATTTAAGACCGGTAGTCTACAATTTAGGAGACCACAGTTAGTTTCACAATCAAATGGCCAAAAAAAGCGGGGGAGGGCAAGTACCTGATAAAAATTCCAGTAACATAATTGTGGAAATATACTTGGGTACGAGAGGTGGCAGTTGTTAGAATATATGAAACAGTCTTTGTAGGCAGTTTACTGAGAAGAGTAGAAGAATATAAAGTATATTCCTTCTCAACCAGACTGACAACATGGAAATATGACACAGTTCACTTGATTTCTATTTCCAAAACTTGACACCATGCTCTAATTCAAATTGTGATTTGAATCATCCCAGAACCAATCTGCTTTTCTTCAGACAGGGAGAATCTCTAAAGCATAGCCCACAAAATACACATGGGAATAGCCATGGACCTCTACTTGAAGGAGTTTGCAAGGTAGTTTGGGACACAAAGTCAGGAGAGGAATTCTAGGGCTTTGATTATCCTCTGTCCCTTGAATATGCCCCATGAAATGATATTGCTGGGTGCACTGTGAGGCCACACGTGGAACCCACTCAGCCTTCTTATCTCCCAGGTCTACAGTCAGTGAGGCTAGCATTAACACAATAAAGGCCTTCCCCAGAGTCCTCAGTGAGAAAGGAACAACACAGAAGGGCAGGATCTACACAGCTGGATGATGATGGTGATTATCTCAACACTAGGAATATCTAGGATATTCCTAGATCTACTCTGGGATTTTTCCACAGCCAGATGAGAGCCAAAGCTGGCTCTTTTCCCAGTAGACCAGGACTTGCTTTGAAGTCTCCTCAGCAGTTCCATCGACCCTGAGGAAACTTGAGGAATTGGCAAAAAACAATCTTTCCTGTGGCTTCAGATGTCAGTGAGTTGCCTTTAGAGTTAAAAGTGACAACTTGCAACTTTGTATGTATCTATTCCACAAGTATATACAACGTATGTTTTCCTAAGTGTGACTGGAGAATGAGTCACACAGGAACTTCTAGATACTCTGATGATGTGCTCCTATGCCAAGGGACATTTATTCTTAATAATTATAAGAAACCACAGTTCTGTTAATAAAGTATTTGCCAAATGTTGATATATATGTATGACTCTTCCACAATATAATTAGATGAAGTAAAACATCTGTGGGAGGAGGGAGGCCCAGTAATTCAGCTGACATCAGGCCAACTTAAATTTGCCTGCTTTTATCTCACCAAGTCTCTAAACTGTACACTTGGTAGGTTAGAAGCTCCTCTCTGTTGGAAAAGGTTCGTTTCAGGATCTAGGAGAAAGACTCAGAGACCAAAGTGAACGAATGAGAGGTCTGCCTCACCTTAAAATCTAGAGGCTGGTGGTGAAAATGCTCTTTTCCACTGTTTGTATTAATATAGGTAATGGTGACAGTAAACAAACTGATTCACCATCTGAATGAAACCAGTGCTGGTTACTGATAATCACAGCATTTACATAGTACTGGGTTCTTCAACAGTGCAGTCTTTAGCTTTAGATAATACCCCTTTGAGGCGAACTGGCACAGCATCATTAACCTCCTCTTAAAGATAAGTTAACTGAGTCAAGCAATTAGATGCTTTATTTGAGGCCACCCAAGAAACTGGCGAAGACTTTATGCTGTTTCTTCTGCTGAGTACAGCACAGCACGGCTGCTGCTTGTGCCTATGTGGCTGTGCTGTTTTTTCCCCAGGTGTTGCTGGGGATGGGATTTTCTGCGGGCTTTGCACTTTAATAGCTTTACTGGATAGAATTAGGATTGCCCACTCGCCCTTGAGTGACAGGTGTGGGATGCTTAGGCCAGAACTTGGTTGCTTTGTCTAGTGCAGTCTCTCAGATCAGAAGGAAGCCCCAGAGACAGTGCTGAAGGTACTGCTGCCAACCACCTCACAGGTGTTGAAGTACAGGAAATACCTGGTTGCTATATGAGGGCTATTAATAAAACCACTACAAGGCTGAATATTTGAGAGGGGACTCTGGCTGCCATGTACAAGGTAATGCTCTTTAGTGGGTGTTGCGGTGAGGCTGAGGAGTGCTGTGCCTCCGATGAGCTTGGAAAAGAGAAAACCAAACATGAAGCTTTGGGCCATGATTCTCCCACCAGAGTGAAGGGGGAGAAGGATAGGGGGCTAGGGAATAGATGTTCCCCCCAAATCTAAAGTTTAGACTTCTATCTTGGCTTAAAATGGATTTTACCTCAGATTTCCCCAAACCTCAAAGCATATATCCCTCCCTGAGAACAAAGTGGAAATGAAATAAACATAAATAGACGTGTAAAGGGGGTTAACCTTAAATAGTGCCATTAAAGACCTTTACGTGAATGTCCCCTTAGTCTCTAAGCATTTATAGTATTAGTAGTTGGGTGTGCTATACTTTGTATACAACAGGTAACTAAATCTTGCCAAGGAGAAGTGCAGGAAGACTTAGAGTCAAAAGGAGCACATGCATAATAATTATTGTTGTTATCATGATCATTTATTTTTTTCAGGGCTTCATATATTTATTCAGGGCTTACCATATGCGGTGACCTTTGTATCTCATTTAATCCTTACAACAAGCCTACAAGACACTATTTTTCCTGGTTTACTGCAGCAAAATCTTGGATCAGGAAATTTGTTCAGTCATTAAGCTATTAAGGGGACAAGACAGGATTCAGTCCCAGGTCTTTTTACCTCCAGGGTCTATATTATTATTTAAAAAAAAAAGACAGACACAAATACTTGTTTAGTGGTGCCTGGATGTCTGTGTGACTAGATAGTGGGTGTGAAAATTCCAGACATGGATCAGATATGCCTATATGTAGCTTTGTTTCTCTCTGATCTTAGCCTGGCACATGAGCCTTGCCCATGAAAAACTGCATTTTGTGCATTCAGATCTCGTTTTATTTTTTAGTAATTCTCGCTTAATGCAGAATTGCTCTTTCTCTGTCTTCTCCCCTCCTCTCTTTTCGTGCTGAGGTAGTGAAGGGAGAAAGAGTGAGGAATGTGTATCACCCTGACATCAGGTGGGAACGGAACACTTAGTCTTCTCTCATCCTCTGCCCTTGTTGGCCTTGAGGTAAAACCCCCACTGGGCCCGCTGGCCTCTGCTGCTGATGCTCCCGGTTCATAATGTGTAGGTGTCATGATCATGTGTTTATCCTCCTCATCCTACCCCAGGCCCTTTGAGCCCCCTGGCTATTCTCGGCTCCCCAAGTCAGTGCTCCTCTTGAGAAACGTGGGTTGAGAACAGTGGGCACTCTCCTTCCCTCCGTGGGGGCGGAGGCTCCCCTCAGGTCCATACACCCAGCTCCTCCCTGGTGTGCTGTGAAAAGCTTAGAGTCCAGGCTGTCTATCCTCTGAGAATAGAGGCAAAACTCCCCACAGTCTCCCTCTCCAGTCCTCCTAAGTTTTAGGGGGTTTCTCTTACCCTTACTCAGGGGACAGCACATACACCATAACTAGGTCTCCCTTTGAATCTCTCCCTTCTTCAAGCTGGGGAAATAGTAGCCATTTTATCCACTCTGTGGCTTAAAAAAGAAACTCTGTGGTGCTGTGGTTCCTTCAGCCTCTAAGTCTTAAGAAGTTTAAATCATCCTTTCTTCTCTTGTAGTATCTGCTTTCAAGACAATTTTGTCTACCTTAACCTTCTGAAAAGTTATTGAGTACTTCAGTTTATCCCTCCTACTCAGAGGCATTCCCTTCCTCTAACCTACAAGTTGATGTGGGCAAATGAGAAACGCAAGAAAGAAAAACAGGGGCGCCTGGGTGGCTCAGGTCATGATCCTGGAGTCCTGGGATCGAGTCCCGCATTGGGCTCTCAGCTCCACAGGGAGTCTGCTTCTCCCTCGGGTCTTCTCTCCTCAGGCTCTCTCTCATTCTCTCTCTCAAATAAATAAGTAAAATCTTAAAACAACAAAAACCAGTCATTATCTTAAAATAGTAACTCATTTACATACAGAGATGCAGGAGTATGAACTCTTAAGTCTTTGCAGTTGTCTTCTGTGAAAGTGGTGTCTTAACCTTAACTTTCCCTATAAATAGGGAAAGTTTTAGTCACTTTAAGTCACTTTCTTTTAGTCACTTCGCAATAATATTCTTCATGTATTACCTGATAAGGAAATGGAACTATCACACAAGGGGATACTATACTTTTAGGATTTGCAGTTACACTTTGCTTAACAGAGACGCAATTAGGATGTGTGGAAAGCACTATGTTTTGTGTGTATGTGAACAACTGATCAGGCTACCATTTTGTATATATATCATAATTGCTTTTTGTGCTCATAGCAGTGCAGGATTGAACCACAAACAAAATTTTAGCTACTGGCACATTTCATACCAATTCTGTTGCATTTAAATCACTGACATTTTCAGCTAAATAATGTATCACAAACTTATTCACATATTTCCTCGTAGCTGGTTAAAATCAGCCTGATCCTGGACTGTGTTAGCCCCCAAGACAGAAGTACCTGAGTCTTGGCTGCATGACTTGTATCGGAAAACCAGATGTTGTATGTGTCTGTGGCCAGCACCTCTGCAGCATGCCCCAGGTCCTGGATGCCACACCAGAAACCTCTCTCCCGCTATGAGATTACACAGAGTCAGCCCATGCAGTGAAGGGGGCGGGGGAAAGAAAGGCATGTTTCATTTACACCCCCTACTGCCATCCACACACTCATTTTTAATGAAGAAAGAGAACATTGAGAAACTATTTTTGTAAAAACAAACCAAAACAAAACAAAACAAAAAAGGCACAAATTCTTGGAAACACATACATACATGTTTGCATGTATTTAGAGAAAGGTCCATCAAAGCACATCAAATTATTACCATTGATTATTACCTTCCAGAGACGGGGGTTAGCAGAGGGCATTGAGGTAGACTTCTACCTTCAATTTATACAACTCTGTCCTGTCCTGATTTTTTCCCCTTAATTATTGTTTGCATTGTAATTTTAAAAACACAATTTGCGTGAAGGTAAACATCACAGTTAATCTTCTAAGGGGACAGGTTCAGGAGCACAGCTTTGGAAAGCACTGTTGGAGAAGCGTTTGGTTATGCAAAAGGAACAAGGGAGAAATAGGAGCTCTTTACTCTTAAGAAGGATGCAACAAGACATAAAGGAAAAAGGAGCCGGTGCGCTGTGGAGAAGGAGGTCTGCAGTCTGCAGGCCACAGCCTGACTTCTCAAATCCATGCCTACCCTGGCGGAGATAATAGACTCGGCACGGAAGTCACATTTTGGTTCTGTCCCAACAGCGTCTCTGCCTGGGCGCCCAGAAATCCAGGATATTAATGAAGTGGAGGCTGTGTGGCCAGCCCTGCTCTGCAGCTGGGACCCAGCCCTGGCACCCCTCCTTCTGCCATGTGCCACTCCTGGAATGCTGGGCCACTACACCCTCAAACTAACTTCTGGCTGAACTGGGGGTATCCTGGTTCCAGCAGAGAAGAGGCTTCAGTCCCAGTTTTCACACTTGAACTTTTAGTTCAAGAGCAAAAGCCAAAAACTGCAACCTACCCTGAACTCCAGCCAGGGTGTTGATCCTGCCAGGCAGTTCCTGGCTCAGTGGACCACCACCTCCTACTTTTTGGACAAAGAGGATACACCAGAGACCAACCTCCTGTGATTCAGGCCTTGCTGACAAATCACTGATCCAGCCAGACTTCTTCATTTGCTTGAGTTACTACCTGGACATGAGCTGCACACTTTGCAAATGTTAATACTCTTCTACTAGCGAGATACGGAAGAAAGACATGCAAGATTTATTTAAAAATGATGGCCCTGGGAATTAGAAGAGTTTTGCGGGGTGGGGTGGGATTTTATTTTTGGTACCATTTCTGCTCTGACAAGCTTCAAACTTTATATAATAACTTGCTACTGACATGTGATTCATCATATCATCATCACAATTCCAATGTGGTGTGTTCTTTTTCTGTACGGAAGTGTTAAATGCATAGGACTTATAATGCTGTGAGAAGGCCACAGCTGAATGGGAGAGTAATTCTTAACCTATACGGGAAAGTTGACTAGGACTTGAATGAAATAAACGTGTGTGTGGTACCCATGAATACAATGTGGTTTAGTAAAGGACAGAAAAATCTGAGAGTATTGGAAGAATACGTAGTGACAGACTACAGTCATGGTAGGAAGATTTGTCTCAGGCTTCTGGATCTGGCAACAAAACATTTGCATTTTATTGCCATATAATTTATAAATGCCACTTTATATTTAATTTCCAAATTTCCTTTAAATAATAGATTCATGTCAGGTCACTGGGCTGGCTCAGTTGGAAGAGAAATTTGACTCTTGATCTTGTAGTCGCGGTTAAGAGCTCCACGTTGGATGTAGAGATTACAAAAACAAACAAACTCATGTCCTCATTTGCTTTTAACCTTTTTTAAAAAATCAAGAGTCACAGAAAAGTTAGCTGGCTTATTACTTACCAAATAAATGCTTAATAGAGACAAATTTGAAACATCTCCAGATCCAAACCAAGCACGGATTTTATTTGATACACCTGCCTTCCAAGGCTCTCTTTTCCAGACAGTTATGTTTTATTGTTGCTATTCTAAATCCCATTTTGGAATTTGAATTTTTTTTCCTTCCTCACGTACCTATTATCTATTATCGCTGAGCAATCAGTACTGTCCAGAAATGCTCAACAGAAAGTGGAAAAACACAGAAACTTGGAAAGTATGAGTAGTTTAATGGCTAAATAACAGCCGAAATTCTCACAGGTGCTCAAAAGAGTGGAACAGGAGAACAAGGATTGGTTTTCTTGCTTACAATTACATTGACTTTTTCTTCACAATGAAGAACACAGAGTTTCAACTTTAAATCTGGGACTATAAGAGGTTGTTAACTATATATTTACAGCCTCCTGGTTTCATGAGTTTATATTTTAGCCCTGAAAATTTGCTGCGTCTTTGTGCTAACTATAAGAAGCTTGCATTTTTCTTGAGCATACTGAGCACAAGAATGATGAATACTGTCGAGTGAGGAAAACCGAATTCCCTACACTTGTTCCAACTTTGACCTTGGAGAAGACAGAAAGTTTTCTCATTAGGTATTGTTTATGGTTCAAATGTTCAGATGAAGCAAGCTAGTAAATCTGTCAGAGAAAAATTCACGTTTCTCTGGAGCATCCCATCAAATAATGGGAATATATACATGTCATATATTTGAAACTCTGTGTTTTTGTTTTTGGTGTTTTAAGCTTCAGTTTATGTGCCTGTTGATATGTGAGAGTCTTTCTTTTTGGAAGTCCAAACAGATTGAAAAACAAATTGTGAAATCACCTGACACTCAGAAATCTTGCATCACTCTACCCCCTCCCCCACACATTCCCCTCCCACTTGTCTCAAAAGATTTCCTAACAACTGAGAGCACCATCACTGTGAGGACACTGACGTTTAAAAAGATGAAGAGGTGTTTTTTCGAGTTCTCCAAAGCATTTACTTTTACAAATCTTAAGTGCAATGAATTGACCACTGGAAATTAACTTAATATATGCTTGTGTTTTATTCCATTGCAAACACAACTGAAAAGAACACCTGTTTTGTGTTAAAACAGTATTAAGATGGCATTTTTTTAAAGCCAAGTGATTTGAGAGTTTTATTTTGTTTGTTTTTAAAGATTTTATTTATTCGTTTTGAGATAGAGAGAACATACGAGCCAGGGGGAGGGGCAGCGGGAGAGGGAGAAGCAGACGCCCGGCTGAGCAGGGAGCCTGACTCGGCTTGATCCCAGGACCCTGAGATCATGATGGCAGATGCTTAACTGACTGAGCCACCCAGGTGCCCCTAGATGGCATTTATTTTGCGATCTCTTTCAGTATTTGAGTTGTAGGAAACAAAGAAGTAGAGTTAGAAGAACTGGTTCTAGTAATTTAAAAATCACAGTGAAGAAGTCATAATGTTCTCAATTCTGGTTGCCTTTCCCAGGACAGTGAATCAGTCCATGCTCATGGTGGATAGATCCATAAGAGCAGGTTCAGCAACAGCAGCTTTTTTTTTTTTTTAAAGATTTTATTTATTTATTTGACAGAGAGAAATCACAAGTAGATGGAGAGGCAGGCAGAGAGAGAGAGAGGGAAGCAGGCTCCCCGCTGAGCAGAGAGCCCGATGCGGGCCTCGATCCCAGGACCCCGAGACCATGACCGAAGGCAGCAGCCCAACCCACTGAGCCACCCAGGCACCCAGCTTTTTCGATAGAGAGCCGGAGAGCTGGAGAATTTCAAAGTAGATTAGCTGTGTTATAGTTAGTGGATGAACCCCCAAAGAGAATGCTAGTACACACTGAGTTTTGACATTTTATTCACCGGTTATCAATTATTAATATATTATTGGTCCCTGCCATATTAGCTATTATTGTTATTACTATTATTATCTGCTCTGCTCATTGTTACATTTCCACTACAGAAATGAGGACTTGGCACATAAAAGGCAATCAATAAGTATTTATTGAATGAATGGATGATTCCGTTAAGAGATAGGAATTACCACCTAAAAAAGAGTATTTTTCACTTGTCTTACTAAAAACAGTACTTGATAATTAAACAGTACTTGATAATTAGCTATATTTAATTTATTTTCTTTCAGACCCTTCCTTGCTAAAACTTTGCTTTTCTTCTATCTCTGCCACTGAGAGTCAGTGAAGTTAGACACTCAGCTTCAAGTTAATTTCCTCCTATTTGTGGATGTCCTCCATGTATATGCCTTTCAGCCAGTGTAATCTTTCCAAGTTCTTGTTGACTGTAAGCGCTTGAAAGCTCTTTATTGTTGAAGGAATGAGAAGACTGACATCCATTGTGTCTCAGTTGGTGACAGAAGTGTGTGACACTGAACAAGACCTTTATCCTCTGTTTATCCATCTGGAAAATGAGAACAACAATACTCACTAGTCTAGTATGGAGGTGATTGCCAAGGACTTTGTGATCCACACAAGGAAGGTGATATTTTAGTTGCTACATATTACAGATGTTTCCCTTTGATTAATTGGGTGTTCAGGTACTGGAGCACTTTCAGAGATGTTAAGCAAAGAAAAAGAAAAAAGAGAAAGAGAAAACAAAAGCAGAGATTGGTTTATGGATTTAAAATAATGTTTACATGCTTCCTTAATGCTTTAACTTTACATTTGATAATCTACAGTCAGAGATTAGAGATAATTAGTGCTTTTTAACCAGGCTGTGCCCACACTCCCCTGTGGAAGCTTTGAGTCTACATATGCCTTGGGCCCACCTTCTTTTCCCTTGATTAAGAACCAGGTTCCAGATCAATCTTTTTTTTAATGAACGAGAACATTGAGCGACAGCTGGTAAATGTAACATAAGGACTAAAATCCTCCTCTTCTGACTTCTGATGGGTTTTTATTTATATGCAATATGAGGTATCTAATCAGTTTAATATATATATATATATAATTATTATTTTTTAAAGATTTTATTTATTTGACAGAGATTACAAGTAGGCAGAGGAACAGGCAGAGAGAGAGCCCAATGCGGGGCTTGATCCCAGGACCCTGAGATCATGACCTGAGCAGAAGGCAGAGGCTTTAACCCACTGAGCCACCCAGGTGCCCCTAACTATTATTTTTTAACTCAAGGCTTGAACTCATGATCCTGAGAGCAAGGCCTGAGCTGAGATTAAGAGTCAGATGCTTAATCAACTGAGCCACCCAGGAGTATATTTTAAGTTAACTTTGTAGATACAACTTTGCAGTAATCCCTAGAAGTTTAATTACCTGCGTTACGGGGCGCCTGGGTGGCTCAGTGGGTTAAGCAGCTGCCTTCGGCTCAGGTCATGATCCCAGGGTCCTGGGGTTGAGCCCCGCATTGGGCTCTCTGCTCAGCAGGGAGCCTGCTTCCTCCTCTCTCTCTGCCTGCCTCTCTGCCTGCTTGTCATCTCTCTCGGTCAAATAAATAAATAAATAATCTTTTAAAAAAAAAAGTTACCTGCGTTACTTTACAGTTTATACCTATTTTACCCTTTTAACATTTTTTATCTATAAAGCCTTCTGATATTCACCTTGTTAGAAATAAATTCAACCCCTTATAAGCTTTCAAAGCACATTCAGCTTGTATTCGATCACTTATCACTCAGTATGGTCCTGTATTAAAGAATTTAATGTGGGACTTTTTGTTTCCCTGCTTTGTGAGCTCTTGGAGATACAAGACAACATGCTCATTATCTTCAAGACTTAAGAACAAATAAAAGTTTGTGCACCAGGGGATGTTCGAGCCCAGTGGTTCTCAGATTTTAGCAAGCATCAGAAATAGTTGGAATGCTTATTAAAGTATTTATTGCTGTCCCCGCCAGCCCCGTTCTGATTAAGTGAGTCTGGGGTGGGATGGAGAATTTCCATTTCAAGCAAGTTCCCAAATGATGCCACTCTTCTGCTGGGTTCCTATTTGAGTATTTGCCGCTACTCCAGTAGGTAGGTTTTTTAATTCTCATTTTCACAGAAGTCACATGGTCAGTGAGCGAGAAAAGACTGGAGCCTCATCTCTTGATGCCTTTTTAACCAGGTCTTTGATGGTCTTTCCTTTACACACCCTTCTCCTTATCTTGGAATTCCTTGTATGCATCAGAAGAAATGCCTGCAGAAAGGGCACCTGACCGTGAAGCAAGCTACTCTTCATCTCAGGGCTGTGAATTCAAGCCTCACCTTGGCTGTAGAGATTACTTTAAAAAAAAAAAAAAGAAAGAAAAGAAATGCATGCAAGAGATAATTGCTATTAGAATGGAGATAAACCACCCAGGTTCAGTTATCATCTTGAGCAAATTAATTTACCCTTCCTTCTGTGTGTGTCAGTTTTCTCATCTGTAAATTGGGAATTAGCAATATTTTCCTGTAGTTCACATTATTAACTCTCCCATGTTCAGTCTGTTCTTTTTTCACTATGTAGTAGGCATTGTGGTGCAGAGAATTGCCCCAGCACCAGGAGTAAATTATAACTCATCTAAATCAATCAAGATAATCTTAATTCTCTGGATCACAAGATGAGTTAATCATACCATAGTACTCCCCTCCACCCCCAGAGCTACTGTTTAAGAGATAAGCATCAGACTAAAGGTGAATCATAAGGAGAAGACAGTTTTTTTCTTCATTTTTTTCATTGTTGATGGAGTACTCTTTCACCTTTGCTAGATCTCAGTAAGAAGAAGCATGTTTTCTGCTAACGGCCATGCTACAGCGGAAAATTGGTGTTAGGAAACCAGCACTGGTTGTAAGGGCAGCTATAGGACATAGGAACCTGGTGACAGTATGAAGCCACTAGATTTGTCAACCAGTTCAGAAGCTGTTCTCTGTCTAGACTACCAGTTATGTGAGCCAGCAAGTGCCTGTATTGTTTTAGTCAGTTGGATATATTTTTCCCCTATAACTTAGAGTCAAACACCCTAGCTGATAACCTATCTCAAAGGATTCCTGTAAGAATTAAATGACATAATGCATAAAAAGGCCTTGGCATTAATTAGGATGTAACAGGTATGAATTAAATATCCTTATCAGGGAAGTGACTAGGTCCAAGTAAAAAAAATACATACATATTGATATTACATATTATTGGTCTTTCAAATTCTTCTTTATCAAAAGCCCAAGTGGCCTTAAATGCCCTTGTCAGCTCCTGACCAAAAGCTTCCTTGGAGGTGTTTTCACTAGCAGGATTAGAGAAGCCAAAATAACCAGGTGAGTATTTTTGACCATGATAGAGAACTTGGCTGTAACAGGACAAGATTATTCTGAGATTTATAGAATCACAGAACAACAGGTTAATTTTAGTAAAGAGATTGACAAAATGAGGGGATGATAGGTATTGCTGTCTCTAATCATAGCTGAAAAAAACCTACTCGGTGTGAATTGCCGCCAGTCTTGTACAGAGATGGATCGCATCCAAACCTGGTGCTCACATTACGTGTAGTGGACGTTTGTTCTTTTGGCTGTCCAGCATGCCACCCTTTCTTTTAGGGCACTGTCCTTCCACTGCATCAGACATGTGATTCCTTTGGGGCTGCCAAATATCATGTAGTTTCCGTTATTACTAGGCCAAAATAAAATTACGGTTATTTAATAATTACATTTATAGTCATTGACCCACCCCAAGCATATTAAAATTCACATTTAAAAAAATATTTGAGAGAGAGAGAGAGAGCAGCAGAGGGAGAGGAAAAAGCAGGCTCCCCACAGAGCAGGGAGCCCCGTGTACAACTCCATCCCAGGGCCCTGGAATCATGACCTGAGCCAAAGGCTGATGCTTAATGGACTGAGCCACTCAGGCGCGCCGAAAATTCAAGTTTTAAAAGGAAGCAAGAAAGGATAGTAGAGGACACATAACCTTTGGTCAATAGATGATTCTATTATATCATAATTCTAGGATCTGGAATACCCTGCAAGTGTATTAGACTCCCCCCCCCCCCAAAAAAAAATTGTAAGAATTTGCTTGGGGGAGATGGAGTAGATCCATTTCAAAAAAGTATGAACTTGAGGGTACATTTTAGAGGGGAAGAAGCTTGCAAGTCACCAGAACATGCCCCAGACTTATGTGTGGTGTGTGTGTGTGTGTGTGTGATTTTGTGTCATTGCCTCATTGTTGGCACTTTGTCAGTACTCAAGAAAACCAGATTGAAAATTTGGAATCTGTGCTTCAGTGGATTGAAACTGACTTCTAGTCACTAAGGAAAAATCAAAACAAAACACACAAGAATTTAGAGAGGATATTTTTCTGCCAACAAATAATTTTTCCTTGATGTTATTTCTTAGTTGGGCCAATATTTCAATGGAAAAAATAGATAGATTGGTCAAGAGTTCAGTATAACTTTTTGTGACATTTGACCTTAAGTGACATAATAAAATTAATGACAGAAAATAGTATTCTTTCATATGGATGCATGTGTGACTTGGTCTCACATAGACTATTTAAGAGGAAAAAGCAGAAAAGATCATCTGATGGCATTTTGTTTTATTTGAAATGTTAACTCTTAAGCTAATTTATTTATTCAATTAATATTTTTGCCAGGTACTATTATAACCACTTGGGATATATCAATGAACAGATCAAAAATGATAATAAAACTGTACATGGAGTTGAGGGTTTAAATTTTTTTTTAAAAGATTTTATTTATTTGACAGATAGAGATCACAAGCAGGCAGAGAGAGAGGAGGAAGCAGCCTCCCAGCTGAGCAGAGAGCCTGATGTGGGGCTCAATCCCCAGACCCTGGGATCATGACCCAAGCTGAAGGCAGAGGCTTTAACCCACTGAGCCACCCAGGTGCCCCGAGGGTTTAAAATTTTGTTGTGCTTCTGAGTCCTGTGAGCTAATTTATTTGTTTGCTGAAATTGTTACCATGATTCTTGGCTAAATAGCTTTTTATAATGCCTTGTTTTTGAAAACTTCAGTTAGGGTCTAACTTCCCATTCTTTGTTGAGCCAAATGATACAACGGTAGGGGTGGGATGCTAATGCAGGCTGCTAATACTGCCTTAGCAGCCTGCATTAGCAAACCAAAACCTAAGCCTCTAATGCCTCAGGGTTAAGAAATTGAAACAAAGAACAACCAATCACAGTCAGGCTTTCCCCAAACAAGGCAAACCCTTAAACTATAGACAATCAAATAGTTCTCTTGCTTTTCCACTTCTTTTCTAGAAAAGTTTTTCTCTTAGCTCTTGTCCGTAGAGTCCTCCTGACCACTTCTGGTCTGGCCCTGGCCAATTTGATGCAATTTCTGCTCAAATAAACTCCTAAAATTTGTAATATGCCTCTATCTTATAATGCTAGTTATATTTGGGTTACATACCATTTGTTAAAACATTCAACATTATATAATTTTACATTTGGGGAAGAAATATTAGTTTCATAAATTAGACATAAGAAAGTAACCTAAAGTCTCTTCTTGACAGGGAATTTCAACTGGAGGTCAATTTAAAATTTTTACAATGTACAAGGAGAGCATGGATTTGGAAAGGCTGTGACACCAAACCATAGAATTCCATCATTAAACATAAAGCCACTGGTCAGACCCTGGAAACACTTTTGGCCTTAAACATAAAGGCTCTGGTCAGACCCTGGAAACACTGCTGGCCTTCTGGGATATCACCTAAGTAATAGTAGTTGAAGTAGTAACAGTAATGAGAGTAAGAGAAGTTGTAGTAGTGATAGCTTCTATTTATAAGGAGCCTCCTGTGTGCCAAGGACCATTCTAGACATTGTCTCAGTGAATTTTTTTTTTCTTTTAAGTAGGTTCCATGTTCAGCATGGCGTCCAAGGTGGGGCTGGAACTTAGGACCCTGAGATCGACACCTGAGCCATGATCAAAAGTCAGATGCACCACCCAGTTGCCCCTTGTTTCACTGATTTCTCACGACTCTTCTATGAGTTGAGTAAATTACTTGCTCAGTGTTAGTCAGATTTGTAGTCATTTTTTGACACACCTTTTGGGTATGGACTCCAGGGAAATAAAACAGTCTATCATACAGGATTCTGGTCTATTCTTTGGTGGACAACAAAGAGCCTTTTACTCTCAGAGAGGGTTCTCAGGACTTCTGATGTTGCCCTGCTATCAGAATAGGCCTCCTTGGTTCTAAAACTTCCCTGATGAAGAGCCAGTATGTATCCTGAAGCACTACTGACTTCCTGATGCACTGAGGGCCACAAACCTTTAGTCCATTTGGAATTGACAGAAACAAATAGAAAGAAAACAAATAGCTGGCTATTTTCATCTTCCCTTGAAAATACAATAAGAAATAATTGTGAGGTGACTTCTTTAATTCCCTCCCTTTCCTGTCTCCTTCCATCTTTCCTCCCTTCTTTCTGTCTTTTTGTTTTTTGTTCTTACTTTCACATATCTGATACTCAAACAAGTGTTGAGGGGCTCCTTTATGCCAGGCCAAGTGCTAGACACTGGGGCAGCATGATTGTGGTCTAATGAGAAATACATATTTTGGTCTTCTTCCCTGGTTCCTGGCACAGAGCCCCTAAAACTAAAAACATTGGAATTCCTTGAGTAATACTGGTGACAGGAGCATCTTTTGTTATTCATAATAAGCCCCTTTCAACCATACTTGAGTTTATGGTAATGAGATGACTCTTGGAAGGAGGAGGCTGGTTGCCACAGGCTCCAATCAGGTGATTTAAGGGTTGGAACTTACCTCCAGAGAGGAGAGAGACTGGACAATGACTTAATCACCAATGGTCAAGGATTTAGTCAATCATGTCTACACAGTGGAATCTCCATTAAAAACCTTAAGTTATGGAGTTCCAAGAGGGTCCACATCCATGAACACATCCAGGTGCTGGGAGGGTGGCGTATCCAGGGAGGGGATGGGAGCAGCACACCCCCGTCTACCCATAGCTTTCTTTATGTATCTCTTCCATCTGGCTGAGTTCTAGCCTTTATTATAAACTGGTAATGTCAATGGAGTGATTTTCTGAATTGTTTGAGCTCTTCTGGCTAATTTTCAAACCCAAGGAGGAAATGGTAGAAGAGTTCAGTTTATATTTAGTTGATCAGAAGTGCAGGTGACAACCTGGGTCTTAACTATCGAGGTCTGAAGTGGAGTATTGTGGGACTGATCCCTTAAACTGTGGTTATCAGGGACTAATTCTGGCCAATGACTATCAGAATTGAGTTAAATTGTAGGATAGCCAGTAACTGCTGAGAATTGGAGAATTCCTTGGTGTGGAGAAACCCACACATCTGGTGTCAGAAATGTCCTGTGGGCAAAGAGGAAACAAGTTTTCCTTTAGCTGATGTTCCTTTTACTTGTGTAGAAAGCACAGTCTTTGCCCCTGGAGAGGAGAACTGAATTTCCATCCTGTGCAGATCATAAGCAGCATGAGGTCAGGAGCCGTATGTCTAGTTTGCCGTGTATCCTCTACGTTGACCAGGACATGGCAGTAAGCACATGCTCAAAAAATACATTGCATGAATGAATACAAGTCTAGTATTGCCTCACTAATGAAAGGGTACACTTGAAACGTCATCTGGTTAATGGCACCCTACAGACTGCCCAAACTGCCCTCAAGAAAACCAGAAGCAGTGTGAACTTGGATCCTGAGAGTGGTCATCTGGAATACATACCTTACGAAAAAGTAAGGATATGCAGCTTGAGTAATGAGACACTCAGTTTGCAAATACCACATGTTCGTTTTCATGTTGCTGAAGACTCTTTGCTAGGAAACGAAACACTTGTAATTTAATATGTAATGGTCTCAGAGTCCGAGGCCAAACCACCTCAAGTCGTGAACGCTTTGGCTCTGAAGAGCCCGTCAGGGTCAGGGCAGGGCAGTACTTGGCCTAATGCCCCTCCAGAATAAACCAAACAGCTACAGGAAGTGGTTTCCGTGATTCAGTAGGTGGCACACTTCCTTTGAGTCAGAACTGAATCATGGCCGTGAGAGACAAAAAGGACCTATTTCTTTATCCCATACTTTTTTCCCTATTCCCAATAGTAAATTTATCACAGTCTGTCATATGACATATCCTGTTTAGTTAAACGTGTTTCATCAGAAAAGAAAAAAAAAAATGCAAATCAACTGCATGGAGGCAAGAAGAGACTGGGAAACACAGCAGATGGAAATGAATCCAAGCATCATTCTTTGACCAGAGGGCCATATTCTCCAAGGAGATTGAAAGAAAAGCCATAATCTGGTTTCACTGGGGTCATCAAGGCCCCTGGTTCTCTCAACTCGAATCTGACCCATTTCCAGTGGAAGCAATTAGATCACACTTACATAAACCGTGTTGCTTTAAATGGCGCTGCTCTCCTCTTCACTCGCTGACCCTGGCTTCCTCCCTGGCCTGTCTGCTGGAAGGCTCTGCTGGTGTTGTCCCAAGCATGGCCCTTGTTCAGCTGTGGGTGAAATGATCCTGTTCTGAATGTACTGAATGCTGCTGGCAATGCTGTAAATTGTTTTGAGGCTTAAGGAAAAACCCCCTGGATATCAACAAGTCATAAAAACAGACATATTTTCTCAGTGTGTCTTTTATTTTTCAATATTTATAGTTATGGGAATGTAAACATTCTTATCCATATTTTCATCAGATAAGCTTGGTTTTATTGTATCTATGTTGCTTACTCCTACCCCAGTTCCTTCTGATTGGCTTCATGTCTCAAAACAAAGATTCAGAAACTCCAGCTATATGTCCTGTTTATATCACTGTTGGAAGATTGATAATCAGACTGGAATAAAAATCTAACTGCCATGGGAGCACCTGGGTGGCGCAGTTGGTTAAGCAACCAATTTGGTTTCAGCTCAGGTCATGATCTCAGGGTTGTGAGATCAAGCCCTGCCTTGGGCTCCACACTCCTCCCTCTGCTCAGAGTATATTTGGAATTCTCTCTCTCCCTCTACTCAGTTCATGTGCGCATGCACGCTCATTATCTCTCTAAAATAAACAAAATAAAATCTTAAAAAGAAATGATATTGCCATGTTAGTATTCTGCAGCTGCTTCTGTGAACTATTCCAGTTGTTTGAAGAACACAAGATTCAAAATCACATAGACCTGTGTTCAGATTCAGGCTCAACAAAAAATTGCACAGCTCTGTGACCTTAGGGAAGTCTCTTAACCTTTCTGAGCCGTCATTTCCTTAGTCCATAAAATGGGACTCTAGCATAAGAACAATATTACTGTGAGAACTAAATAAAGCTTTTACATGGTGCCGAGAACAGCTCCTAGCTCATATTTGGTATTTAAAATAAGCTAGTGCCCTTTCTCTTTATTTACAATACCTTTCCATTGGGAGGTAAGAACAGCACTTGGACAGGACAGCTGCATGCGCACGCTGAGTCTTACCCTTCCCAAAGACGTCAGTCCCATCCAGCTCCTTTAGCACTTTCATCAACAGCACCTGTAGCACATGTGATATCAAATGGTATCCTTAATGGAGTGGTGGAGAAGCCCAGCCAGGAAGCAGGCTTTAAAGCCAAAGCCAGCTCTTTGGGACAGGACGGTTGTGGCTGATAGATGACAGCCAAATGTGAAGGGAGTCCTCATCTGACACACGGAAGAGAGCACCTAGAGGATGGGCAGGGAAAAGAACTGTGGGCGGCACTCATGGTCAGGCAAAGCTGCCTCCAGGCCCAGGTCAAACAGGGCAAAGGCTGGCAGACAGGTGGATATGCGAATACACTGTTGGATTTGAAACGTCCATCTAAAACAGCCATCCTTTCATATCTCTTCAATTCCTCCCACACAGCCATATGGAGAGGGTGATGGCTTTTAGAGAAGAGGAGTGGTCCCCCCCCCCCGAATTAAGGTCAAAAGATCATTTTGTACTCACCTTAGAGCCATCCCTTTGTATATATATGGTGGTTGCCTGGTTTCCTGGTTTCCTGACTGTCCCTTCCCCTGGACTGTGAGCTCCTAAAAGACAAGCAGTGTGTCTTGTTTTTGAACCAGCCCTTACCTGTAGCTCCATCCCTAACCCATAACAGATGCTCAACCAATATTTGTTGACTTCAAAGAAATATAAGAAAGTCTGATCGGAAGGACCACAGGAAAACTTCCAGTAGGAGTTGATGGCCTCTGTGGCCGGAAGTCTCAAAGGACGACTGGCTGGATAGGCCAGTTTTGAGGAAAAGAGCCAGATGTCTGAATCCCAGTGTGAGAATATGGGGAAAAGAGGCCAGAAGCATTTTTGAAAACTGCACTTGTGGGCAGTCCGAGCTAGACATGACTTCTGGAGGTC
Source organism: Mustela nivalis (assembly GCF_964662115.1). NCBI lineage: Eukaryota > Metazoa > Chordata > Mammalia > Carnivora > Mustelidae > Mustela > Mustela nivalis. The sequence continues at coordinate 66,701,071 of NC_139022.1, read as the reverse complement.
TGGCCATTGTCTCAGTGGAGTGTTGATCCCGTGTATGCTGGAGGCTTCTGTTTAAATAACTACCGGAGGGGGTGACTCAGCAGCCGGAGGATGGGGCGCTCTCAGGCTGTCTCCTCCTTCAAGTGACAAATCACATTGCCCTGGGTGTCTGTGGCGGTCTCTGATATGACACACGATAGCTTCTCTCTTGCCAGCTCATCAGCCAGGGTGCCAAGTCACCCATTACTAATCTGGAGACTGACAAATTATTTGACAGGCATGATCTCATGCCCCAAGCCTGGAGCCGTCTCTTTAAAATGGACTCTTATCAATGGATTCTGTTTTTGAAATGTAGAGGCTGCTTGTACAATTTTATTCTATCTCTCCATCAAGGACGTCTGATTAATGTCAGAATAAAGTCAAATTTTGATATCCTGGCTGCTGAAGTCCTGCAGAAACTGATCTATACCTGCTCTCCTGGCCCCATAGACCTTAACTATGCTTTGTTTCTTGTTTTCCTTAACACTGACTGGCTACTTCTTGTTTCTTTGTTTTCATCCCCAGCAGATAAACGGCAGCAGGTTTAAGGCTAAGCTTTAAGAAAGAGCCCTCAGAGGAAATCCCATCTAGTGGCTATTTCCTGAGAACTGCAGGAAGTTGCCATTATTAAAATTTAATGGCATGTTGGTCATGAACTAACAGTGTTCTCTGGATTTTTTCTTTGACAAATGCTGATCACCTTACAAGTAGGGAATCTGAGAATAGCTCACATACAAGAATCAAAAATTGAAGGAGGCCATGAATGAAAATCTGTGAATTGGACCAGCTGCAAAGTGTTCTGCCTGAAAAGAACAAAATAAGATTTTAAACTTTATCCTTCCGCTATTTTAAGTGCCTACATGTCTGCGGGACTGATACCAACCTTCAGATCCCATTTTTGCAACCCACGGCTCAGATGAAGGAAGTAACCCATACTGTCCATAACGCCACTCTACGCCTCTGAGGCCACCTTCTGCCCGCACTCCAGACAGCTTGTCCAATGAGGATTCTCTCCGCTGCATCAGTATATAGAGTTCCTGGTGAGTAATGTGCTCACACATTCTGTTTCCTCAGAGCTTGGCTCAATGGGTCCAGAGGGTCCAGGACAGGTAGTGGTGCTTACTACTGTTCATTCAATTTGAATTTGAGAGAGGACCACACCACCTGTTTCCATCCTCTCTGTAGATTGTATTCAAGGATAATGGGGAATTGTGGTTTCTGTATTTACCCTCCAGGGTTTTTATTGTTACCCTAATTATTATTCACAATAATAATTTCTGTTGTCAAACGGTGGTAACTCTACAAGTCCCCTTTTGAGTCCAGAGAAATGTCGTTCCACTTGAGATAAATGGGTAACAAAATTTTCAGAAAAATTTGTGATTCTAATTCACTTCCAAATTTTACTTTTTCCACTTTGAGCTATGCTATAGTTATGAGTCCTTAGGAAATCCATTTTGGATTGCTTATGATTTTTAACACTATTGAAAAATGAAATAAAAACAACACTTTATTTCATGAGTTCATTATAGATGTTTAAAAATGTGTAGGTAAGCACAGAGAAGAAACTGCAACTTCTATAGTCTCCCAACGCAAAAATGACAATTAATATTTTCGAGTTTTTCCATGTCTGAGGAATTCTGCTGAACATGTTACTTTGTTACCTATTTTTTAAAATTTAATAATAGTGGGGTACCTGGGTGGCTCAGTGGTTGAGGCCTCTGTTTTTGTCTCAGGTCATGATTCCAGGGCCCTGGGATCAAGCCCTGCATCGGGCTCTCTGCTCAGAGGGGAGCCTGCTTCCTCCTCTCTCTCTCTCTGCCTGCCTCTCTGCCTACTTGTGATCTGTCTGTAAAACAAATAAAAAAATAAAATTCAATAATAGTGTACCTCTTTCTACGGCAATTTAATTGCTATAATGAATTTTTTTATGGCTTTTTCATAATATATTTAACTAAGCTTCCTTACACTTCTCATTATTACACAAATGCTCCAGATACACTTTTGTAAATAAATGTTTGTCTGAATCTATTGTTAAGCCCTACAAGTAGTGTCTCTGAATTGAGGTCATGATTTTTCTTAGATTTCTTTTTTTTTTTAGTATGTGGTAAAATTTACCTTAGAAAATTTGTATCAATTTATACTCCTATAGGGGTGTAGATTTTTTAGAATCACCATGACAATCTCTGCTGCAAAATACCTTTAAAATAAACATGTGTGTGTCTGTCTGTCTGTGAATTAATGTTTACTGATCACTTTCCCAAGTGCCACGTGCTGCTCTGGGTACTGAAAGAGTGATGAGGTAGGCAGAGACCTTCTCAGCTTAAATTTTATTGTTGAATGAACAAGCAGATAATATCGTTTCAGGCTGGGATATATGCTGTGAAGAAGAATAAAGCAGTGTGTGTGAGAGTAGGGTGGGGTAAGTGTATCACTATTTTAGACAGATGGTCAGGTAAGACCTGATATAAAGATTTAATATCAAAATGAAAACGTTTCTTAAACTGATACCGATTGTTTTAGAAAACTCTGAATGTGGACAAATACAAAGAGAAAATAAAAAGTGACCTATAGTTCAAGCAATTTGGCTCCTATCTTTTTGGTTTTGGTTTCATCACACACAAACACATAAGCATGCATGTGCATCTGTATATTCCTAAGGTATTGCTGAGTGTACTATACATATTTGCTCAGCATATGAAGACACTAATAGTCAGAAGTTTGTATGGCCAGAGGGTCCACTGGGAAGATACAGTGCTCAGAAACTCCGGGTTCTATTCCGTGGGTCAGCAGTTATCAAGAGTTTTGCAATTGCAACAACCATTGGCAGTTTGGCTTAAAATACTTCCTTTCCCTCTTTTTCTTAAAAAGGCTTCATCGTATATGTACAGGTTTGGTTTTTTCATTAAAGAGGGTAAAAATTCATTCCCTCTGGCAGAAAAATCTGCAACAGGCTAGAGATCACTGGAGAAGCCACAGAAGGCCACAGGACAGGCTCTAGCAATCACAGTTCTGAGAGGAAAATACTAAGAGGAAAAAACTTGCTAATGTAATCTTGCAGATTCTTGGAGCATATCCTCCCACCTCTGAAAACACCGCAGCCAGTTCTCTGTCTGGCGTCTAAACAGCACCATTCTACTTCATAGTTGCAAAATGAGGAGTCTTTTCTGACACTTCTTTCCTCTTAGAGCCCATATCCACTGCATCAGCCAGTCCTATCGGCTCTATCTTTGCATGAAATCCTGACTCCAGCCATGTCTCACTATCTCTGTTATTGGCTCCGGGGTGCAGTGTACCACCATCTACTTGAATTCTCACAACCAACTCCCTACTGGTCTAGTTTTAAACTCTCCTTCTCCTCCTTTCACTCCACTCCTATAACCCTAGAAGACTCCCGCCCCAAAAGACTACGTGAGCTCTTTGATGCCCTCCTTTCCGCCAGTCCTGTCCACCTCGGAGCACTGAGCCTGAAGAGGGCAAAGAGCGAATCTGGAGGGCAAATCAAAGGAATCCTTTAAAAATGTAAATCAGACAATGTCCTACCCACTCCAGACCCTGGAATGGATGCCTGTCTCCTTCATTAGTGGGATACATTTTTTCTCCTCTTAGTTTTCAATGGGGGTAGTAATTCCTAAATAGGATCCAAGCTTCTCTCTGTCTCTATATACTCTGCTCCTGGGAAGACGGATTGACAACTGTGGGACAGGAAACCGTGTGTGGCGCTTCACCCCCCGGGGAGTGACAGCCGGCAGAAAGCAGGCGCGCTCTCCTGCTCTGTCATCATGTCAGTCTTTTCTCAGGCTGCCTTGGCCCTGCTGATGGATGCACTGATCAGCTGCTTTCTGCCTGCTGCTGGGGTTCAACGTTAGCAAGTCCACTTGGTGAACCCAAAGCAGCAGCTACCAACTGCCTCACTAGGTAATGAAGCTGGTGTGTTGGCTTCCGTCTTTACTTTAGAACAGAATTTCTTACCTTATTCATTCATCACATTTTTTTTTGGGAGAATGCTCTATACCTGCTACTGTTCCCCTACTCAGGATTCATGAGAGAGAGGGAGAAGGGGGAAAACAGATAAAAATGTCTTGCTTTTTTTCACCCAGTTACTTAAAACCTGCATTTGGGAAGATGGGTACAAGTTACTGGGAATCTGTTCCAAGGCTCATAGCTTGATTCAGAGTCAAGTCCTGATTAAAACAGAAAGATCTCATACAAGGCTCTTCCTGATACTGTGACGAAACTAATGTGTGCTTGCTTTTTAGCTTCAGATACGGACTACACTAGATGGAGTTGTTACACAAAGGCAACTTTCTTTGCGGCAAATAAGGAGATCATGGGGAGTAATTTCTACAGCCACGGTTCCCTGAGCAGGGATAAAGGGGTTCCTTTTATTTGGGGTTTGTGGAAAATATTCAGAGAGAGAGAGTTTTGTCATTGTGTGTAAAAGGCAAGCAGAGGTTTGCATGTGTGCCCTTAGATGACCTGCCTGTACACGCACTGTATGTTACGTTACTGAAGCTCGCACCTCTCCCAGGGCAGGGGCCCTAACATTCTAATGCCCTGGTGGTCATGCTCTAATTTGTCTGGGCCAAGAGGAGTTTGTTTCTTTTCCAGTTCCAGAAATTTGCTAGTTAGTTTCTAAGAAGTAAACCTGATAGACTTAACATCTTTCTGTCTTGCTGGTGATGGCATGATCTTTGCTCTTTCTGTCCTCATCTCCCATCACACTCTTTTTATCCGTTTCGTTGGCTTAAATATTTTTTAAAATATTTAAAATATGTATTTATGTGAGAGAGACAAAGAGCAGGGTGGAGGAGACAGAGGGAGATGGGGAGGGAGAAGCAGACCCCCTGCTGAGCAGGGAGCCCATTGTGATGCCGGCACAATCCTGGGACTTTGGGATCATTACCAGAGCTGGGATCATTAACTGACTGAGCCACCCAGGTGCCCCTTCCTCGCTTTCTTTAAATGTGTGATACACGCTCCTGCTTCTGTCCTTTGTACATGCAGTTCCCTGCACCCAGACCACTCCTCCCCTCCATGGTCCCCATGATCTGATCTCTCATTGCTGCTAGGTGTCTGTTCAAATGTCACTGTCACCGTGAGGCTCCTTCCATCCACCTATATAAAATGAATCCCTTCCCAACTTCTGTGTTCAGTCTTTCTCTATTTCTTTTACTTGGTTTTTCTTCATATCACTTATTACCACTACATGGATGTGTTCCATGTTTTAAAAAGTGACTGACACAGAGGAAGCACTTTGTGATGACAATGATCCTGACATTGAACATGCACGACATAATGCTTACTATCTGCCAGGCACTGTTCTAAGAGCTTTACAACTAATAACTCAGTAGTTTCATATCATATCACTTCATATCAGCTTCCCAAAGTGGGAACTGTTATCATCTACACTTTACAGATAAAGAGGCTAAGGCACAGAGAAGTTATGTAATCTGCCCAAGGTCACAGAACTTAAAAAAGTATGGGCAGAGGTTTAAGCATAGAATTGGTCCCCTGTCAGCAAGGAGCCTGCTTCTCCCTCTGCCTTTCCCCCAGTTTGTGGTCTCTCTCTGACGAATAAATGAATACAATCTTAAAAAAAAGAATTGTACTTCTGCTCAAGAACAGGGACTTTGTTTTGTTCACATTCTGTCCCCAGGGAATAGCATAGTGCCTAGTATGAAAGTACTGATAAATAAAAAAATGATATTATCTGCTTCTTGAGTTTTGAGGATTAAAAATATTAGTATGAGCGAAGGGCTTCCATCTGTGCCTGGCACATATATAGAGCTCACGAAGGTTTTTTAAAAAAGGAAACTGCCTTGCAGTTACCTGTCACCTATGATAGTACTCTCTATCTTCTGAGCAGTACTTAGATGCTGTAGTGGGTTTTCAATTGCAGATTAGGAGAATAGTTCTCAGGCTTTGCTCTGATCTATTATTGCTGGACTCTGAGTTGGAGTCAAAGTGGAATGGAATTTTCTCAGAAAAAAAAAAAAAAGGAATTTTCTCAGCTCTCAGAAAAAATCTCAAATAAGTGGATAGAATCTGAAATTTTGGATTTTTCGCTCATGCATTTTTCTTAGGACATCAACATTTGCATCTTCTCTGCTAGGACAAAAGTGAGCAAACAAGTAGCAAACAAATACTAACAGGAAAAGATGGAAACAGTCTTAACTGGAAACCAGGAAGCAGCTTTGTTTTATTTATAAGATCCAGGGAGTATGACTTATAACACTAACACTGAATATTCTTGAAAAATACATAAAATAAACAACACAAATAATTATGTATCTATTTGGCTATCTATATCTAGATACAGATACATACAGAAGTCTTTTTGTACTAAATTGAGTTTTTTGGATTGGAATAAATATAGCTGTGTTTTATCATGTGGCATGAAGAGTACCTTGACTTCCAGGATGTTCTGCTTCCCAAATGAGAGAACTTTTGAACTTGGAGAGCAAGAACAAAGAACAAGGAGAAACCTAGCAAACTCAGTGTAGGGATTTCCCACTGGATCACTCATCGCTTAGATGAGGACATCCACAAGAACCTTAGCACCACTGTATTTTCAGTGTAATTTTTGATGTGTCGTTTCTCCTGCACCCATATGGAAGTCGTTCATGTGTTTATAATACCAAGAAATGCAGTTCTACAATGTTACTCAGACACTATGCAGGTAATTTATAGACCATTAAAAAAAAATATATATATATATATATATATATATATGTCAAGAAAATAGGACTTTTCCCTCATTGGTAAAGCTTAAGAAAGAAAAACCAAGACACATTCTTTAAAACTTGCCTAGTAGTTTAGTATTATTTTGCTTAATTTGTTTTGGAAAGTAATAATGCAGACATTGGATGGCAAGAAAAAGTTTGCGGCATAAGAGTAAAAATGTGAAAATAACATGTCATTTGAAGGGCCTAATTATGCTTTTGGAAAAGGCACTGAACTGTAGCTATTTTCATTAGTGGGCATTGACTGTGCAAATTCCCACTTCAATCGGGCCTTGCCATTGGCCCCCAAACCATGCCCTTCATGTAAATATTAGTGCAATTTCCACCGCAAGCATAAATCATGGGGATATTAACCAGATCTCCTTGAACAGTTCCACTCAGTTCCTCCTGGCTGTAATGAATCTCACCCAGCAGTCAGCTGAAACATGTTTATTTTAAAATATTTAAACATTTACTTGGTGCAAAATAAGGGAGCAGCAGCAGCACGTTTAATGGGAATTTTCTTAGCAAAAAGAGGAAAATGGATATATGCATTTACAGTAAGTCCTTACCTCATAGAGACACATTCCAAATCTAAAAAAGAGGAAGATAGAAAATCCCCCCAACCCAAAGTTGCAAAATAATTTCTTAAAAGAACCAAAACAAAGTCCTCCAAACTTGGAATGTCCCCTTTCCCTAATTTTTTTTTTCCTCTTCATTGTTGGTCATTCCATTTCTCTAGCCACTGTATCTCTTACCTTGGTAAAGCCCTTTAGATCCTCACTATATATTAAAAAAAAAGGTTTCCTCCCACAGGCAGTGTTATTGAAAGCAGCCTAGTCTTAACCAGTACCATCCGGCAACTAAGGCAGTAATATGTTCTTTTAATGGAATGATTCCTCCTCACTTGAAGAATTAGCCAGTCTCACAAGCAAAGAGCAAGATAGGTTAAGGTTAGCGGGTCTCTGGATCAGTCTGGAACCATCTCTATGTTTCTGGAGTGGTTTCTGCAAATTAGGCTTAATATGCATCAGAAAAATGTATATAGATAGATCTAGAACTGGAGGAATCCTTGTTTAAAGTAGGGAAGAACAGACAAACTATCACAAGCAGCCACTTACTGTGAGTCTTGTCTTGTGATCATACCATACAGCTGCTTAGCCCTGGTGCTCGACCTCATGGAAGACATGACTCAGCTTCTTTTGCATATTAAATAATTCTAGTCACATTGCACTACAAAACAGATAATTCAGTAGCTCTGCTTCAGTCCAGCCTCATATATTTGTGGTTCATACTGCAAATAGCCAGTCCTGTTGCACCTGATTCTTGTCTAGGACGTAACACAAACGCAAACCTCAATATATCTTAAGAGCCAATGCATACATCTAATTTTTCTTTTGGCCTACATCTCCATTCACTAAAAGCTTTGAACATTTAAAAAATGTTATGCAAAAATAACCTCGATGTTTCTATACAAAATGTAAAAGGATAGAAGACTGTGGTTAGCATTTCTAAAAATAAGGTTAGGAACGTTGCTCTTAAAATGTAATTACAAAGCCACCAGTGATTGTAGTGAATGAGGAAATTGCATTTGTAGCATGTAATTGGCATTGCCAGTGAATGCAGAGGTTTGGTAAAATTTAATTGCTACTCTAATACTTGAACTACATCAGGCGATCATAAAGTAATTTCTAGAAAACTCTCAATACCAACTCATGCTCTGCAGTTGTGCATCCTGAATCATAAGGGATATTTTTAAATCCCAACTCAGGAATATGCTGTATTCTTTAACGATAACAGTTGGCTTGGCCAGGACTAGCTAGCTATTTCACTTTGAAGCTTAAAATTGTTTGCTGCTGCCTCATCATGTCTCATCTACTTTATTTCATACAATTCATAAAACTTAACCATGAAGAGCATAGTATTGCATATATTCTGACATCTTTATGGATGAAAGTAAGAATGGGAAGAAAAGCAAGGGGCTAGCACTGTCTGTGAATGAGCATTATCTATATCTACCCACTCACATCCAATTTACCACAAAGTTCTATCTGTTCTTCATTAACAATCTTTCATCCTATTTGGTGCCCTCCCGAGCCAGGCCTGGTGATTGCCCTCTGTCATCTGGTCTAGTGCAGAACCCCCTGACTGTCCCCCCTTGTGCTTCTCCTCCTTGAAATCTATTCTGCACATAACAGGCAAAGAGACACTAACAGCATCTCACTCCATACTCCCTGACTTGGCCCGCTTTGTGCTTTTTGTCCTCTAGTTCCACATACCCTACCACACTGCATTTCAGTCATCCTGTCCCAGCCGTGCACCAGTCTTTTCCATTCCTTTAATGTACAACTGCTTGCTGATCCCTCTGCCTGAACCAGTGTTCCTTTAGCCATACAAAATACTCAATATTGATTATCTTTGGAGAGCAAAGCCATAGTTTAGCCATTCCCTTTGAGCCACTGGGTAGACCTAGCTGGTTCACCGTGATCTATCTTCCCTTTGTTTTGGGGCATAGAGGAGACTACTACTACGCAGTATGTTTGTAGTCAGTGGAGGCCACGTGTTATACTAGCCATGATGTGAGCATAAGTGAGATCTGTTAGTTTTGGGCTGTGTTTGTGGACCCTCTGACTTTTGCAAGACACATTTGTCCATCACCATTCAGGTCTTGGTTCGAATGTCACCGACTCAGGGAGCCTCCTCACCCCAGCCCAGTCACGCTGCCCACATGACCTTGTTGGGTTTTTCCCTCCATTGCACTGTTTACTATTTGAAGTCATTTATGTGTTTATTTAGTGTCCTCTCCTCCACTAAGGATATTAAAAATGTTAATTTTCATATGACAGGGACTTTTTTTTTTTTAATCTTTTGCACTGTTACCTCCTGTGTCCAGTGCAGTGTCTGGCATGTAGCAGTGCTCAGGAAATATGTGTTAAATATACAAACAGAGTAAAAATAAGAAACATTCAGCCCACTGTCACTCTTTGAGACTGCATATATAATGGTAGATAAACCTCATTCAGTCAGTCATTAATCCATATATCCAGCCATTCATTTACAAATCCATTCTACTTTCACTGAGCACCTCCCACGAGTCAGGCACTGTACTAGACAATGCAAAAGTGAGTAACATGAGCTCCTAGCCATTGAGGCACCCCTTTTGTGGGACAGTAGGACATGTGAGACTATAATTATGGTCCCATGTAGTATATGGTAAAATAGAGATTGGTGCAAAAGTGCTATGGGAGTGACAGAGGAATTAGTGAAACTTCAGATTTGCTATTACACTATCTGTTATGTAATACTTTGATATAGTAAAAGTGCTAAATTGTGAAGCTTATGTTCTGCTATGATTACAGTGATCCTTCAGATATCCTCAGGAAAGTGTTACCACTCTAGTAAGATCTTTGAATAGTTTGGCAAATTCAGATTAACTCATATGCCATTTATTTATTTATAGCTTTGTTTATTTAAAGATTTATTTATTTTGGAGAGAGAGAGAGAGCACGTGCAAGTGGGGAGAAAGGGGAGGGAGAGAGAGAGAGTTCTCGAGCAAACTCGCCAGTGAGCGTGGAGCCTGCCCCAGGACCCCAAGATCATGACCTTTACCAAAATCAACCGACTGAGCTAGCCAGATGCCCTGCCACTTATTTTAGTAGAAGTTCTATTTGTTTGTATATACAGAGTATGATTGTTATTATGCCCTGGCTCTGTCACTGGATGTTGAAATTCCTGTTCTTACAAATTGAATTTGTAAGCCTGGTTAGTAATTAAGTGTCTTTGTGCTTTGATTTTCCCACTGATATAAAGTGGTATCAAAAAATTCCTTCTATTAACTTAAGACTAATAATGTTTGGGGGCACCTGGGTGGCTCAGTTTGTTAAGCGCCTGCCTTTGGCTCAGGTCATGATCCCAGGGTCCCGGGATCGAGTCCTACATCGGGCTCCCTGCTCAGCAGGGAAACCTGCTTCTCCCTCTTCTGTCTGCCACTCTGTCTACTTGTGCTCTCTCTCTCTCTCTTTTGAATAAATAAATAAAATCTTAAAAAAAAAGACTAATAATGTTTGAATTTAGGTTTTAAATATGAAAAAAAGACCAAACAAAACTTTGTATGTCTTGGAATAATCCTTCCTTCCTTCCTTCCTTCCTTCCTTCCTTCCTTCCTTCCTTCCTTCCCTTCCTTTTGTTTCATGTCTTAGAATATTTAAGTTGTCTTAAAGTAAATCCTTTTTAAAAAAATTATTTATTTCTCTATTTTATTATTATTTAAAATTTTTTTTATTTAGGGACACCTGAGTGACTGAGTTTGTTAAACATCTAACTTTGGCTCAGGTCATGATCCTAGGGTCCTGGGATCGAGTTACACATTAGGTTCTTTGTTTTTCGGGGAGCCTGCTTTTCCCTCTGCCTGCCACTGCCCCTAACTGTGCTTACTCTGTCTCTCTCTGACAAATAAATAAATAAAAATTATAAAAAATATTTAAAAAATAGAATTTATATATATATATATATATATATATATTTAATTTTACTTATTTATTTTTTTAAAGTAATCTCTATATCCAACGTGGGGCTCAAATTCAGTCTGAGATCAAGAGTTGTGTGCTGTATCAACTGAGCCAGTTGGGTGCCTGTTCTTAAGTGAAATCTTGAATTCTGCTTTGATATTTAGAGTGCGGTGATCTTGAAAAAGATAATCTCACTAAATTCCAATTTCTGCAGGTGTAAATTTGGGTTGTTTGAAGAATTGATTAAGTTAAAAAGTGTCCTTGGCACAACATAAGCCCTCACTGAGTGGTAGCTGTATTGTTATTATTATCGTTGTATTCTTGAAATACAGTCAATTCTTATTATTCATGGATTCCACATTTACAAATTTGCCTACTCCTACAGTTTACTTATAATGCTAAAATCAATACCTGTGGCACTTCCACAGTCGTTTGCAGACACGGTATGTCCAGAGTAGTGAAAAATTGAGTTATCTGAAGGACATGTTTCTAACTGCAATCAAACAAGGAGACACTATGCCTTCTTATTTTAGCTCTTATAGTGTAAAATGCCCTTTTTGTGGTCCATTTAGTGTCATGTTTTTCTGCCTTTTTTTTTTTTTTTTGCGATTTTATTATTTCAAACAGCCCCCAAATGTAGTCCTGAAGTGCTAGTCTCAAGTGCAAGAAGGCTGGCATGTGCCTTCTGTGTTATCTGTCAAGGAGGCATGAATTCTAGTGTGGGCAGCCATGACATTATTAAATAAGTCGTCTTTAAAAGAAAAATACGTAAATAAAGTTACGTATTGATCAGCTGACAAAAATACTGTGACCAGAGACTTGCAGGAACCTAACCTTGTATTTTCCCTAGAAGCAGTGCTTCACTGTTCACTAACTCAGTGTTCATGGCAACTTCATAGAACATAGCTACCTTGAATAATGAAATCAACAGTATTTGTATTGGAGGCTTGCTTTATAATCTCTTGCTACTTAGTGGAATGCTACATAAACAAGACTATTGGAATTCTCAGAATCACTTTATTCTAAGAAATAACCAGAAGTACTTACCTATGTCAGTATTGGATATAATTAAGGGTCAAGGTCAAATTTAATTTCTGCTGCTCTAAGGTTTTCCAGTTCAGTCTCAATCAAAACTGGTAGGTGGTAAAATAAAACATAAACAGGCAATACAGGAACATAGCTTTTATTTCTAAATATATGACATAAGTGAGAAAACATTGGAAAGAAGAAACATTTCTCACAGAGAGAAGCATCCTTCCCCTTAATCACACACCCAGAGCAGGACATGAAAGAACAAGAAATTGCCTTGAGTGGGAGAGAGGTTGTCAAAAATCCGCTCCCCTGTGAGGCTGCTGGAGGACAGCCCCTGGCTTTGGTTACCAAGTTAGTGAGTTTTCAAGTTTGTGGAGAGGTTTTGGATATAGTTATGGAGAAGGGGATCTTGGGAGTTAACACATTAAAATATTATCCATAATTATCACCTAAACATCTCTCAGAAGATTAGCCTTGGCAGAGAATCAGACATAAAGAAGTGAGAATTGGGAAGGGAAAATCTGAACCCGGGATAAAGATCAGGAAAAGTCTAGACTAAAACAGCGATTCTTAAATCAGAGTGATTTAAGAAATATACTAGAAAAAGCTAAAATGAAAACTGCCAGGGATTCTGAGTTGGAATAGCTGGAGTGCCAGGAATCCTGATGCATAGTGTCCTGGCTTAAGGTTTAGGTGCTGATGGTATGCGCGCCTCCCCTCCCCCCGTGAAGGAGTTGGGGTGCCAGCTCATAGAATCCTTCCTGCCACTCACCTGAATACATTTCTCTGCATTATCCCAAGGATATAAGGCTTCGGTGGAGTGATTTTCTGAGAGAAGAAAATTTTCAAGGATGTGGTGAGCAGACAGGGAGGATGATGGGTTCTGAAAAAATTTGCCTGTCTATAATTTTTCTATAACTGTTCCTGTTCCTTTGGGGGCCTCAAAGGCCAGTGGAAAGAGGATATGTGGGTATTATGCTGACATGAGGAATTCTGCAATTAAAGTGATAATATTCATTGCTTTTCAATTTATGCTTTAATGTTGGTGATTCATGGGAAGGAAAACTAAGCTTCCTAATATTTTAAACACTTAAATCTACATGCCAAAAAATGGATGTGCCCAATCATAGTACATTTTATATACTTCTGTGGCCAACTTTCTGACATTAAAAACTAGTTGCACTCATTCCTTGGGGTTACTAGGACCACATTTTCTTTCATTTCATCATCAAATTTGTTTCATCAACAATTCAGTATGGCATTTAAAGTACATTTTGTGCTGATAAGCTTATGTTCCAGTAGAGAACACAGACAAACAGCAAGTACAATAAATAAATAGTAAATTATATATTATATCAGACAGTGTTAAGTCCCACGGGAAGACATACATGGGAAAGTGGACAGAGAGAGAGCTGGGATTCTGCAGGACCAGGGCAGTAGCCATTTTTAATTTTACACCGGTTTCACAGTAGGCCTGTCATTTGAATAAAAACTTGAAGAAAATGAGGCAGATGACCATGCAGGATTCCAGGCAGAGGGACTGGCCAGGGCAGAAGCCCTAAGGCACAGAGCCTGTGTGGAATATTCATGAAGAGGAAGAGTAGGTGATGAAATGCAGCCAGATGGCTCTGGTCAGGGAGAAGGAAGTCGCCGTGATGGCCAGAGACTGTGGAGCCTCATCCACCACTGTCACGATTTTGGCTTTCACTGTGAACGAGATAGGGAACATAAACTGGGTTTGAACAGAGAAGTGATTCGATCTCACTTTTGTTTGTGAAAGAGCACTCTGGCTTTGGTGTTGAGAGGATCTTACTGGAGGGCAGGGCTGAAAGCAGGGAAAATGTTTGGGAGTTCAGCACTGTTTAACAGTGAGGAGGTCCCAAAGTTCAGGTAGACCAGGGCAGTCAGTAGCAGTGAAGAGGAGGAGAAGGCAGAGCCATGGAAGTTTCCTAATAAATTAGACACAGAATATAAGAGAAAGATTTCAAGGATGTGTCTCTGGATTGAGCAAACAAAGGACAGAGGTGGCATTAACTAAGATGTCATCCTGCGTTTCACCTAGCACTGTACCACTTTCAAAACCAATCAGGGGATGCCTGGGTGACTCAGTTGGTTATGTGTCTACCTTTGCTCAGGTCATGATCTCAGGGTCCTGCGATCAACCCCTGCATGGGGTTTGCTCTGCGAGGAGCCTGCTTCTCCCTCTGCCTGCTGCTCCCCATGCTTGTGTGTGATCACTATGCTAGATGTGAAGAAATTGTGACTCTTTTTCCCATTTCTGGCCATAGTGAGTCACTTGGTGACTTGTAGTTAGGAAGTTGTAAACCTTTCTGGGAACTCCAGAATAAAGGTTAAGTGTGATTTTCATTTGCCTGTTTGTCAGATGAGTGTTAGAGGAACAAAAGAAGTAATACTTGGACATGCCAGAGGAAACACACACACATTCAAATATTAACATTGAAAGCAGCTATTCTCAGATTTATGCTTCAGCCTTTAAATCTGTTAGAATAAGGAGGGGAAATGTTCAAAAAAGAGACCTTAGATATCATCTAATTTAATCCTATCTGTCTTCAGTCCACATTGTTATGTAACCCAGATGACAGTTTCCAGGTGTCACCTGCTCAGGAGCAACTCAACCTCTAATATAGACAGAAGATCAACTCAAGCCCTTTTTATAAATACAGGAAAAACTCAGTGTCTACCTCAATATCTTCAGTTCCCCTTGAGGGGCTTACTACATTTCTTTTCATTCTTTTCCAATTTGTGGTTCTCTCTTGAGATCTCAGGCTCCGCCCCTCTCTAGTGTGTTTTTTCCATCCTGTTCCCAGCATTGGACACAGCCTGGTTTACTCCCATTTCACAAAACATCACTGATACAAGGTCAAGTGCACAAAGGCTCTATTCTTAGTGGAATCTGTATTAACAGTAAAGGGTTACAGAGCTGCACAGTGCAGGAAACAACTTCAAAATCATTATTGTCACTCTCCTACAATCTAGCAGTTAATTCCTATCATAGAGACTTTCTGTGTCTCCTCAGCATGTTGCTTCTAGTTAAATTTTTGAGACCTCAATTCTCTTCTCTCCCAAGTGGTCTGTGTTTCCAAGCCTTGTAAATTCTTTTATCTTGCAGAGCAGTTTAAACTTGAGGTCAACTTTTGCCTTGTAAACTATGTCTTTCAGAGTTTCCCCTTCCACAGCAAGCATCATAGTATGTTGGTAAACATAAGAGACATTTATTCCAACCCCATCAGTTGTGTCAGCCAACTGTCCTCAAAGGCAAAACCTGGGATTTATTCATTTAGTAATGTTAGTTGAACTCCTATGTCAGGTTCTGGGCTGGGCCTAGATGAGGTAGACAGCAAGCAAATTAGGTAGTGACTTCGCCCACACAAACTTATGGTCAGCTGGTGCAGGTAGATGATATTTAAAGGAAATTTACACAAGCATGTACTCCAAATTATGAAGAGTGTTAACAGAAAAGTACGGGGAGCTGGGAGGGTTCCTAGCAGATTGAGCTCATCTAGTGCAGATGGGTAAAGAAGGCTTTGGCAACTGAGATGAGATCTGAAAGATAAGAAGGAATAAAGGAAGCAAACCTTGAAGGCTGAGAACAAAATGAGCAACTAGAAGACCAGTGTGTTTTAGGGAAGAGAGTGAGGCAGAAGGTGGATCCTCAAGGTCTCAGAAAATATTGACCTGATTGTGGTCTATAGCAAGGGAAACCACCTCTCACTTAAGGCACTGTGTCTGTTCCAGGACGGAATGAAATAGAAAGAGCAGAAGTAGAAACAGGAAGCCAGTGAGGAGCCTCTTGGAAAAGTCCAAGCAGGAATTTATGGTGGAAAAGTCTAAGGGGCCAACAGTGCACATGGTAGGAAGGGTGTGTGTCAAATTGCTCTGTGTGTGTGTGTGTGTGTGTGCTAAATTGCACCCCACGGGACCTGTGGCACATCCCCTTCTTCAAATAAAGAGAAACAAAGATATGTCTGTTTAAAGGTTGCTCAGTTTCAGCACTATGAACATTTTGGATGGAACCATTCTTTGTTAGAGGGGCTGTGCTGTGTATTATAGGATGGCTAGCAGCCTCGCTGACCTCTACCCACTAGGTGCCCATAGCACCTCCCCCTCTCCCCCTGGTAATGACAACCAATACTGTCCAGACATTGCCAAATGTCCCCTGGAATTTGGCAAGGGTAGGGGAGATGCAGAATCACCCCAGTTGAAAACTGGCCTGTATGAAACATAGATACTCATTTGTTTGAAATTATCTGAGGAATGTTCAAAATGTCCAGACGGCCTTCTCTGAAAATAATTGAGATGAAGAGCACGACAAAACTGAATGTTTTCGGAACATTGAAATTTCAAGTTGTATGGGTAATAAGGAAAAAAAAGACACTGACTTGGAAAAGGGGTTTTTGTCCATTATCAATACTATGTTTCAATATTTTAAACTAAGTTTTTTAAAAGCCGCCTATCACTATAGGAAAGAAAATACAATGAAAAACTTTAAAAAAAAAAAAAGATTTTATGTTTAAGTAATCTCTACACTTAACATGGGGCTTGAGACCATAACCCCGAGGTCCAGAGTAGTGTGCTCTACTGACTGAGCCAGCCAGGCACCACCCCCCTAAAACCTTTTTTGCCTAAGCTTTTTGAAAAGATATTTCTCAAGGTTTTCTTCTTTTAACTCTGACACAAACTCCCAGAACAAGTGAGATATGCTCCTGAATGTTTACACGTTTCCTTAAGAGGAAGCAGGCAGATTGCAAACAAATACTGACAATAACTTAGAAACATTTTGGCTGATGATTATTTTTTTCCTCTTCTTGAACATAGGTCCTGAATTTATTTTACTTTATTTTATTTATTTATTTATTTTTGAAATTTTATTTATTTGGGGGAAGATACCGAATTACTTTATTTGAAGGAAGGGTACAAAGGAAAGAACTTAAGTTGATGTTTTGGTATAGGGCCTGGATATTTTAGATTCACACAAAAAATAATTCATGTTTAAGGCTATTAGAGACTCTGCTAAATGCTTTATAATTGAGGACTAGCAAAAAATTGTGTTAAGTAAATTACCATCTAAAAATCTCTTAAGTTTGGGGTACCTGGCTGACTCGGTGGAATGTGTGACTCTTGATCTTGGGGTTGTAGGTTCGAGCCCCAAATTGAGTATAGAGATTACTTAAAATCTTAAAAAAATACCCCAAAAAACAAAAAGCCTCTGGGGGCAGCTGGGTGGTTCAGTGGTTAAAGACTCTGCCTTCAGGTCAGTTCATGATTCTGGGGTCCTGGGATCAAGCCCCGCATCATATGGGGCTCTCTGCTCAGCGGGGAGTCTGCTTCCCCCTCTCTCTCTCTGCCTGCCTCTCTGCCTACTTATGATCTCTGTCAAATAAATAAATAAAATCTTTAAAAAAAAACACAAACTTCTGAATTTAACTAGCTGTTTGCAGTCACAGGCAGACAAAAACTAGCCCTAAGTTAGTTTGTTAAGTAGTTCATAACTTGCTTCAAAGAAAGTAAAATCAAATTAGAATAAGGTCTCTGATTGAGAGTGTATCTGTTAGTCTCTTTGTAGTCCATAAGGCTTTCGCTTGTCTCTGCCTCCACCTCCTCAGGACCTCCCAGCTTCCCTCAGTCAGTGTAACCATAAACTGTCCTTTTGGCAGACGGCTCCCAAAGTCTTCATGGCAGGAAAAATTCCCTTGGATCATGTTTGTCCTCCCCTTTTCATAGATCTGCTCAACTGAATGATCTGTGCTTCAGTTTCCAAATCATTATTGGCAGAAAACTGGAGTTTAGAAAGATTTATTGTTTTTAATTTAAAGCATTGCATTCTGAATGTAGACTACAAAATACAGTCTTTGCTAGGCCCATTTCTTAAACTCCAAGCACTTCAGCACCATCCCACAGTGCAGGAGCTCTTAATATTGTTTCCAGCTTTTCCCCCAGGATATTTTTCTTTCAGAGAAATATTTACTTGCAAGTCCAGCAGAAGCTTGTAAGAGTCTGAGCTAACAAACACTGTGGGATCACACTAGAATTCCCTTTAGGCACTTTCACATTTTAAACTCTGGGAAGATTTTGATCTTTTCCTTTACACAAGTGATCACTGAAACTAAACTCCAAAAACATCATCGTCAGATCGTCAGAACATTTTGCACTGTGTGTTTTGCACGTCAGCCTACCAAAAGCACACGACCTTCTCCAGGGGCCGCTAGGCCCCGATGGAGCATACGTGTCACAGCAGACAGAGCACGTGTGCTCAGTGTGGCTTTTCCTCTAACATATACAAGCTGTGTCTCCCAGATCGCAGTCCTAGCCTACAGTCTGGGCAATCAAGTTCTTCCTTCAGAGTGATGTATTTTAAGAGCAAACAGTACCCCTGCAGTGTCATTTTCTATTTCATACACACTATGTCTTAGAAAAACAATATACAAAACAAGTCGATGGGTGGCAAATACAGTCTCCAAATTGAATTTTTGGATTAGAGGGAGCCATAGGAAACTGGTTCATGCCCAGATACTCATCAAAAGAGAGACAGAATATTGCAGTATGTAGAAAAGACCTGTCTTCTATTCCTCTGGAAGTTGTGTGTGTGTGTGTGTGTGTGTGTACACGTGGATGTGCGTGTAAGTCATTTAGCCTTTCTGATCCTAGTAGCTCGTCTGTGAATAACATTGTATTCATACACTTGAAGATGTCTTTGACTTGAAGATGAGCCATTACTTTAGGCATCATTAAGAAACAAACAAACAAAAAAAAAATGGTGGGTGAGGGGATGGGTGAAATAGGTTAATGGGGATTAAGGAGTGCCCTTGTTGTGATAAGCACCTGGTGATTAAAATAAAAATGTAAAAAAAAAATAGATGTAGACAGCTAGGTCAGTGTATAAGATCAGGAGTCCAGAAATAGACCCACATTCAAAACATCAACTGATTTCATTTGTTTACAAAGCCAGGAAGGTAATTCAATACAGGATAGCTTTTTTTTTTTTTTTTTAAATGGTCCTGGAATATGTGGATTTCTATATGGAAGAAATAAACATGACCCTTAACTCAAAAAATAAAAGAATAAGAGAAAAAGAAAAAAGTGCCAGTTAAAGTATGACATAATTCTTTTTATTGCTTAGAATTATTGCTTATGTTCAATATTTGTGTTTTTTAAGTTAGCTTTTTTTTAAATTAAGTAAGCTGTATGCCCAATGTGAGACTTGAACTTATGACCTGGAATCTACTTTTAATATTTGAAAAGTTCTTTTTTTTTCTTTTTTTTTTTTTAATTTACTTTTTATTTTCAGCATAACAGTATTCATTATTTTTGCACCACACCCAGTGCTCCATGCAATCCATGCCCTCTATAATACCCACCACCTGGTACCCAGACCTCCCACCCCCCCCCCCGCCCCTTCAAAACCCTCAGATTGTTTTTCAGGGTCCATAGTCTTTCTTTCATGGTTCACCTCCCCTTCCAATTTCCCCCAACTTCCTTTAAATTTTTGTCATACTTTACTCTTTTTAAAATTCTCTTTTTATTTTAGGGGAGAGAGAAAGAGGGGTGAGAAGGGGCAGAGGGAGAAGAAGAGAGAAACCCAAGCAGACTCTGCACTGAGCATGGAGCCCTACCCGGGGCTTGATCTCACGATCCTGAGAGCACAACCTGAGCTGAAACCAAGAGTCCTATGCTTAACTGACTACACCACCCAGGTAACCCAGTGCTTTACTCTTGTATAGAGAAAAGGAAAATAGAAACCAAATAATTTATTAAGGTATTCTGAAATTCTCCTTGGAGTGCAGCTTTTCAGATTTACTTTCGAATCCCACTTATTAATGTCTTTGGATATTGGATGTTAATGCAGCTTTTAAAAAAAAACCAAAAAACTAAAAACAGCCTTACTATAATTATTATACATTTCCCCCCTAAGCTTCTAACACTATTTACAAGTCTTGAACTGTGGCTTTTTTCATCTCACTCAAGGGTGTCATCAGAAGGCTTCTGGACAAGAGCTGCAACTCAGCTGGTCCTGAAATGACATGAGTTTAAAGTTTTAAGTGTTGCCACCAGAAATAACTACAAGTTTGTGCACTGTCAATGGCAAGTGCATCATGATTCCTGCCTGGGCCGGCAAGGATAGCAAGATACTAACCAGTTCACAGATGTTAAAATGTGAAAAAAAGTATGTTTCTTAGAGTTAAAGTATTGATTCACAAAACCAAATCAGGTTGTTGTGACTTTGTAAAATGGCTTAGTACATTTTAAAAATCATGCCTATGTAGGACTTACAAATTTTGGTATTCCTGTGTTCACTGGAATAATAAGAGAGGTTGCCATGAAGAGTATTATGTCTGCTAGGTTTTAGAAGAAAAACGTCAGACTCAGAGGCCAAGCAAGGCAGCTCCTCAATGGGGTGTTATTTTCAGGGGTCAGAATGGTCTCCTTTCCTCCTTACTATGTCTTATATCCCTGTCAGTCTCTGAAATTCGTTTTGGGAAGATGCATGTTAAAAACATAATCTAGAAACAGGGGCATGTTATCTATTATTAGTCAATAACACCTTAGCTTAAGGTTGTTTATCAGAATAATTTTAGAATCAACAGTCTAGATAAGACAGAAACTATATCTATAGACATGTAATGAGAAGAGACTAGTTGCACAGTGATAAACATGTACAAAGTAGCAGAGTGTGGCATAAAAGAAATAGATCAATGCTATGTATGTTATCAGGATCCCAGCCTATCGACCCCCAGCAAATGACAATGTTAACTGACCTTAAAGGTCTTGAGATGGATACCTGATTCTGGAAATACTTTTGGTATCTACCAAGTCATGTTTTCAGGGTGTTTAAAAAAAGAATCATGTTCTTTAAGATGGGGCTATTGTAGCCTAGTGGATAAAGAGCGGGAAACTTGCAGAGTGTGATTTTTGAGATCTTCCTATACCAGTTTTATCCCTCACCTTCCCCACCCATAATGGGGGTGGTAACTGTGCTTGCTTGTACGCATGAGCATTCTGTTCACTTGGTCCTCTCCTGGCCATCTTCGTGGTTGCTGAATGTATGAGGCCGTTTCTGGGGTCACTTCTAGACATAACATTCAGTGGAAAAAGATAGGATTTTTTTTTCCTTCCACTTTCCTTTAAGGGAGAGGAACTATTTCCCAAATGCCTTGTGGTTCATTGGCTAGAATTAAGTGACAGGATCTTTCTTAACCCATCACTGGCAAGTGGAAAGGGTTTATGGTCATCACTTTCCAACTAGGATTCCCTCCTGAGTGACCTGTGAGGGATGGATACTCTGAATAAGGAGGAATTCTGTCAACAGAGGAGTAGGTGGAAATAAATGGCTGCACACTGGCCCACTAAGTAGTTCCGTTATACTCTTCCTTAGGATTATTGGAAATCTAAGTGATAGAACTTTTATGAAGTACTTGGTAATAATGATGGCAATGGCAAAAATCTTCTATGATACTTGCTGTGTGCGCTACGTTGTCCTATCCATGTAGTGCTGTAAACATACAGTAGTCATCACAAAAGCCTCATGAGGCATTTGTGTAATTGCTACCTCCTTTTTACTCTGTGCCCAGAGTGGTTAAGTAACTTGACTAAGGTTTCATATCTTGTAGGTGGCTGTGTTGGGATTAGAATCCTGTTGCGTGGTCTGGAGCACATGGGGTTAACCGTGCTCCTGTTAAATGGTAAGTGTTCAACCCCCGTGAGCTATGACTGTCATCTGTGCTGACCTAACCTTCCTCAGGCAACATTTACACATTTTTGTCATCTTGTCTTGTTCGTTGAAGAGACGGAAAAATGCATTTTAAAAATGTATAGAAGGGGTTTGAAAAAAAATTGAATAGAAGTGTTTTCCAAACTTTATATCATAGCCTATTAGTGGGTCATAAAAATCTATTTAATGAGTCACAACCAGCATTTAAAAAGACAAAATTTAATACAATAGGATAAGATAAAGTGATGGAATCAGATAAAAAGCATCAAGTGTACCCCTTAGAGTAACTTTTGTCTCCATTTCAGTTACATGTTTATATTGCTTATTTGTTCTAGGTTGCCAAGTACAATGTATTTTTATTTTAGGTCGTGGTCAGAAAAAGCCAGAAAAACCTGCCATTAACTCTTGCTACTCAAAGAGTGAACAAGCAGCCTCACAACCTCTGGGAACCCCATTAGAAATACCAACTCCAACTCCACCCTAGGACTTGCTGCCTGGGAATCTGCATTGTAACAAGATATCCAGGTGTTTCTTGTGTGGCCACTGAAGGTAAAGAAGCCCTGCTATGATGCTGGCTATGTTCTGCCTAATTACACGTGTCCTGCACAGCATAGTCTCAGGGTGTAGCGGGAGAGGAGAAGTGAATGTAGTTGGAAAGCAGTGCTCAAATGATCTGCTCCCAGGTTCCTTTAAGTTGCCTTCCCTATGGAATAACTCAGAGAAACTGGTCACTGACTTTCTTTTTTCTTCTTTTCCTCTTTTTGGACTGAATGGTGATTTTTTCTTTTTTTTTTCTGATTAGCTGATTTTACACATACTCTATACCCACATATTTCCAGTTTCTCTTTAAAAAAACTGGAAAATCTGACAACGTGAGTCTAACATTTCTGTAAGGCAGCAGTCAGCTGAAGTTGAGTACTGTCTGTGCCCTGTGGACAGAGCACTGATCCTCAGTCCTCTCCACTCCCCACCACACATAGTCTTTTTATACATAGTTGCTTGGTCACTGAAAGCATTTGATTTTGTGATCCCTGTGCTGTGTATATTATCTTGATTTTATTTTTATTTATTTTCTTATTTGTTTTTTTTTTTAATTTTTTAAGATTTTTATTTATTTATTTATTTGACAGACAGAGATCACAAGCAGAGAGGCAGGCAGAGAGAGAGGAGGAAGCAGGCTCCCTGCTAAGCAGAGAGCCCAATGCGGGGCTCCATGCCAGGACCCTAGGATCATGGCCTAGGGCAAAGGCAGAGGCTTTAACCCACTGAGCCACCCAGGTGCCCCTATTATCCTGATTTTAAATTGTTCTTCGTAGATCTTAATCTGTGGTCATTAGATATTCTTTGGACTTTCCTACTGAGAATGATTAAAAAACAAAAATATGTTCTGCACCAGCAACAGAATTTAGCAAAAGTGTGTTATCTCAACTGTGGCAAAAATATATGGCTCTGGACCGCCTGCTGCTTTATTGTGTTTCACGGTTTTCATACTGCTGACTCCGATTCTGCTTCTAAGAAAGTGGGACTCAGGCTTTTTTTCAGTTGTCTTGTGGTTGGTGGTTCCTCGATTCTTCCTAGTGGGGTTTTAGTTTTCCTAAATAGATACCATTGCTATGCCTCTTCAGATATTATCCTCTTGTTTTATTTATTCGATCAGAGACTAGTTTGTTGTTCTGAGGGGACAAGTTAATGTAATGTCAATTTAGTGTACTCAGAGTGCCTCAGGCTATGGAATGGACCAGCACTGATATACAGTATTGGAAAGTAGTTACAAACGTCCTTAGAAAGCATTTGGGGTATGAATTAGGTCAGACTGAGACACAAAGAATGAAAAGTTCTGAATTCCCTCTGGTGAATAATAATTTCCTCATTGTAATGGGTTTAGCTTAGCTTTCCTTTCTGTACAAAAGATGTTTCTGGTTGTGTGTAATCGAAGACCAGATTCAAATTGGCAGTGAAGGAAATTTACTGGCTCACAGAGTTAAAAAGTGCAGTGGGAGATCAGGCTTCAGGCATAATCAGATCAAGGCTCTAGTTCTGCTTCTCTTTTGAGTCTGTCACCTCTGCCCCTCTCAGTGTCTGCTTCATTTTTAGCCTTGCTTTCTATACAGTAAATAAACAGCTAAAATAGTTCCACATACAACAACTCCCTGTGGCCAAGAGAATATCTTTCCTGAGCAGTTGGTAAGAATAAGGAAATTTCCCACAAATCCTCATAAAAATCTTTTTATATCCATCCCTGGTCAGCACTGGGTCATTTGGCCATCTTTGAATGATTCAGTGTACCAACGTAACCAGCCAGAGCTAATCAGGGCTTACTCTGTATTAGCTCATCCATACTTCAGGGCTGAATGGGTTGGGTAGGGAAAGCTATTACAGTGAAGGTGGGGTAGAAAGCTGGACGGAGATACCTTCTTTAGAAGTTATACAGCCAGGAGGAAGCTTCATTTAATTATGACCATCCTCTCAGTTGCTACCTCACATACTGAAAAAAAGTTCTTTATATGGTAGCCCTTCTTTTCTTTCATGAGGATGAAACTTTAATCATAAAAGTATAAGTACTGGTTATACCAACAGGCTGCCATAGCACAGTACTGTAGACAGGGAAGCTTGAACAATAGATATTTATTTTCTCACAGTTCTGGAGGCTGGCGAGTTGAAGATCAGGATGCCAGTTGTTAGGTTCCGGTGAGAAGTCTCTTACTGGCTTGCAGATGGCCACCTTTTTGGTGTGTTCTCACATGGCAGAGAGAGAGAGGGAGAGAGAATGGGAGGGAGAGGGAGAAAGAGAGAGGCAGAGGGAGAAATCTCTCATCCTCTTCTTCGAAGGCCCTAAACCTACCAGATTAGGGCACCACCCTTTTGGCTTTATTTACCCTAAATTCACTTCTAAAGATCCTGTCTTCAGATAGTCCTTTTGGGTGTTAGGGCTTCACCATATTAATTAGAGGGGGGACAGACTCAGTATATATCAGTCCACAAATGTTAATCATTCCCAAGTATTTTTTGAGCATCTGTTCTGTACTTAGGCTGGACCAGGGATTGTGATTGTTGGGAGTGCAGTGAGATGGGATGAAATAATCACTGAGGAGGAAGTCATAAACTAGAACAAATGCTGTGAAATAGAATAAATGCTGAAGAAACTCCAGAATGGCAGGGATCAATGAAGAGTGGAATGGCCCAAAAGCTTTATGGAGGAGTTGAGGCCTAAGCCAGGATTTTGGAATCCATGAAAGGAAGTAAGAACTGTGCGACAGGGTAAAAATCCAGACTAGGGATGGGGATCCCAATAGGGATGAAGGGAAAGTGCCAGGTACCAGAGGAGTGAATGGGTGAGGTGAGTGGTTCTTTAAAGAGAAATCAGAAATTCCAGAAGGAAGTTATGAGGGGGTGGGGTGAGGTACCTGGCGAAAAATGAGGAGTTCATTTTAGAAATAACAGTTTTTAGAAGCTGGACAATTTATCAAGTAAAATATTTGTGATGTCTTTGGGAATAAGGACAAGGAGATGAGAAAAAGTAGGACTGGAGATAATAGGTATTTGTATCATTATCATAGGTTGATCATCGAAGCTAAGGAAATGAATGATCTCCTTGAGTAAGCATGTAGAGAGGGTATGGAAAGAAAAGAGCTGAATCATCATCATGACCCCGAAGGATCTAGCAACAGCACATGGCATAATGGTGTATGACTATACAAATTTAACGGATTTAGTTCTGATTTTCTCAGTATACACAGTACTTAATATTATGTAAAATGAACAATTGTTGGCCAGTTTGATGACTGAATGGATGAGTGTTAGAAGTCTAAAATCCAAAATGCCTCCTGTGCAGTAGAGCTATTTTAAGGTCAGGCAGCTTTCCCACTTCCATTTAATTGACATTATTTATGACTTACAAGCTGAAGAAATGAGGAGCTAAAATGTTCCTCCCATCACATGAAGGGGTTAATTAGCTCAGTTTTAGAGGAGTCATCTGACTGTCATACTAGTCCAGGTGCATTGACTGAGGCATTCCCAGTGGGTGGGGATCCTGGAAGGGCACTGTGTTGTGACCTAGTTTTCCCCTTGAACCAGGTCCTTTCTTCTGGGCCTACCTCAGCCTTCCCTCAGCAGTTCTGCTCTCATTGACCTTTCTCCCTGTATGAGCAGGTGCTGCCCCTGATTGGGTCTCTGTGAAGACAATGTGTAGTGGTCTGCCTTTGAATTTCCTACTCCTCCCTTTGGATCTCAGAGCTGCTCACAACTGAACCCGATATTTTAGATCCTCGAACCTCTTCTTTCCTACTAGCAATATTTGCCATTCCAGTGTCTAGTTCTTGTGAGTCCTGGTGTGGAAGAATGAATTTTATGCTACCTTGGGGGCTTTCTGAAGACAAAGCCTTGGTTCAGATGAGGAGTTAATAATATATGTGGTGTTACAGGAGAATTCTAGGACTTAAAATCCACACAACCTTGGATGTAAGTCATTGGGCTTTAATTTGACAGGTGTGTGATTTGAGACAGCTGCCCAACCCTTCTTGAAAACAGTTTCCCCAACTAAAGGATAAGTGTAACAGCTATCTTTGAAATTGTCTACAAGGATAACTAAGGTAGATGGACATAAAGAGACCTTGCACGGTACCTGGCATATTGTAGGAGCTTCATAGGATGGTATTTTGTATGACACGCCAAAGCAAAATACAGGTGTGCCATTTCTGCACTTCGCAGTTCACTCTACATGGGCTTATGAGGAAGAAGATTAAGGCAGACAGACATGCAGGCTTTCCCCTAATTTAGGAATATATACTCCAGGTTCTACCTGGTCAGAGCTTTTCGATTTCTGTGATGTTGTTTTGTTAGCTAGTGCTTCAGCATCCTGAAGAATAGTACCTTAGAGAACTAAACAAGTTAATAGATTTTCCTTAAATTGGAGCAATTTTCTGCTCCTTTATTGAATCAAGAAAGCTAACTGTCAAAGAAGCATAGAACGGTGTAGATATTACCCTAAGGTAACAAAACTCTATTATGTTGTGTTCCATTAGAGCTGAGCCAAAGGTATTTTGGAAGAAAATTTCACTGTGTAATAAGAGGGGATTGTAGCTTGAACTTTATACTGTGTTTTTCTCCAGGTTTTTCTGTTGTGTACCCTAGTAGCGTTGTCCCAAATGGAAATGTCCCAGGTTCACTTTTTACTCTTGAGAGAATCTGGTGTTAACACTAAATTGGAAATTATCTTTGAAGTAAACAACATTAAGGAGAACAGAGAAATATTCAGCTTCCCTTCGAAGAAACATTTTGACTTGCCTATCATCTTCCTCCCTCCATTTATGTAAGCCAGAGTCACTGGTATCTTTCCCATAAATAAGCAGGCAGGTGACTTTGCAGCTGCTCCTGAATAACAGCCAGACCTTTTTAGAAGTTTTACTCTCTTCTGACTCTTAAACCAACCAAGACTCAATTACTCTATGAATTAATGTTTGTTGTCATAAGTTTAAGAAACCAAATATATTCCTAATTTACTAATCATGACCTGAAATGTTTTGTATCTATATCTTAGCATTAGGAGTATATATTAAAACTGTTCAATGCTGTAAGTAAAAATACACATCTTCATGCTAGAATTGGGAAGATTCATTAAGGAAGAAAGAGACTTATGCCTAAATAACCAAACCAATCCCAAATTGCACCTAGGCATACCTCATTTTATTGCACTGTGCTTAATTGCACTTTGTGGATTCTTCCTTCCTTCCTTCCTTCCTTTCTTCCTTCAGACTGAAGGTTGATGTCAACCTTGTGTCAAGCACATCATTTGGGGCCATTTTTCCAATAGCATTTGCTCACTTGTGTCCCTATTGCACATTTTGGTAATTCTCCTAGTATTTCAAACTTTTTCATTATTACTATATTTGTAATGGTGATCTCTGGTCAGTGATTTTTGAAGTTGCTATTAAAATTGTTTTGGGACAGCATCAACCACACCCTTGTAAGACCGTGACTTTAAGTGATAAATGTGCGTGTTCTGATTGCTTCACTGATGAGCCATCTCTCTCTCTCTCTCTCCTCCGGCCTCCCTATTCCCTGAGACACAACAATATTGAAGTAAAGCCAGTTAACAACCCCACAATGACATCTTAATGTTCAAGGAAAAGGAAGAGTCACATGTCTCTTACTTTAAATCAAAAACTAGGAATAAATAAGCTTAGTGAGGAGGGCATGTCAAAAGCTGAGATAGGCCAAAAGAGAGGCCTCTCATGCTAAACAGTTATTCAAGTTATGAATGCAAAGAAAAGGTTCTTGAAGGAAATTAAAAGTGCCACTCCAGTGAACATGTGAATGATAAAAAAGTGAAATAGCCTATTGCTGATATGGAGAAAATTTTAGTGGTTGAGTGTAAGACCAGTCTAGCCACAACATTCCCTTAAGTCAAAGCCTAATCCAGAGAAAGCCTCACTCCCTTTAATTCTGTGAAGGCTGAGAGAGGTAAGGAAACTGCAGAAGAAAAGTTGGATGCTAGCAGAGGTTGGTGCATGAGGTTTAAGGAAAGAAGCTGTCTCAATAACAAAAAAAGTGCAAAGTGTATCAGCAAGTGCTGATGGAGAAGCTATAGCGAATTATCTAGAAGGTTTAGCTATGATACTTCATGAAAGTGGTGACACTAACCTGCAGATTTTCAGTATAGATGCAACAGCTTTACACTGGAAGAAGAGGCCATCTAGGACTTTCATAGATGGAGAGGAGAAGTGAATGCCTTGCTTCAAAGCTTCATAAGATAGGGTGACTCTCATTAGGGGCTAATACAGCTGGTGACTTTAAGTTGACACCGATGCTCATTTATCATTCTGAAAGTCCCAGGGACCCAAAGATTTATGCTAAATCTACTCTGCTTGTGCTCTATGAACGGAGCAATGAAGCCTGATGACAGTACATATGTTTACAACATGGTTTGATGAATATTTTAAGCCCACTGTTGAGATCTGCTGCTCAGAAAAAAAAGATTCCTTTCAAAATCTCACTGCTCATTGACAATGTGCCTGGTCACTCAAGAGCTCTGATGGAGATGGACAATGAGGTGCGTGTTTTTTTCATGCTTGCTAGTACTATACATCCATTCTGCAGTCCATGGACTAAGCAGTAATTTTGACCTCCAAGTGGGTATGCATGTATGTACCTTTTAAAAAGATTTTATTTTTAAATAATCTCTACACCCAGCATGGGGCCTGAACTTTTATACAACCCCAAGATCAAGAGTCTCATGCTTTATTGACTGAGTCAACCAGCTGCCTCAACTTTTAAGTGCTAATTATTTAAGAACTATATTTTGTAAGACTATAGCTGCCATAGAGAGTGATTCCTCTGATGGATCTGGGAAGTCAGTTGAAAACCTTCTGGAAAGAATTTGTCATTTTAGACGCCATTAGGAAAATCTGTAATTCATGAAAAGAGGTAAAAGTACCAACATGAATAGTTTTAAAGAAGTTACCCAACCCTCATGGTTGACATTGAGGGGTTTAAAAACTTACTGGAGGAAGTAACTGCAGATGTGGTGGGAAGAGCAAGAGAACTAGAATTAGAATTGGATTCTGAAGATGGGATTGAATTGCTGCAACATCATGAAAGAACTTGAACAGATGAAGAGTTGCTTCATAGGGATGACCAAAGAAAGTAGTTTCATGAGCAAGAATCTGCTCCTGAGGAAGATGCTATGAAGACTGTTGGAATGACAAGAAGAGATTTAGAATATTATGTAAACTTAGCTTATAAGATAGCAGCAGGGCTTAAGAGCATTGATTTCAATTTCGATCTGCCATAGGTAAAATACTGTCAAACATGCTACACATACTGCCTCACATGCTACAGAGAAATCATTCGTGAATGGAAGAATCAAATAATGTGGCAGACTTCACTGTTGTCGTATTTTAAGAAATTATCACAACCTGGCTGCTCAGTTGGTAGAACATGTGACTCTTGATCTCAAGAGTTCTGAGTTTGAGCCTGTTTTGGACACATAGTTTACATTAAAAGAAAGAAAGAAAGAAAGAAAGAAAGAAACTACAATAACCACTCCAGTCCTTAGGAACCACCACCCTGATCAGGCAGTAGCCATCGACCCCCTACTAGCCAAAAGATTACGAGTTGCTAAAAGCCCATGTTCTCCTAAGGTCAGGAACACAACACAGATGACCACTATCACTACTCTTGTTCAAGATAGTACCAGAAGTCCTAGCTTCAGCAACGAGACAATGAAAAGAAATAAAAGGCATCCGAATCAGCAAAGAAGAAGTCAAACTCTCATTCTTTGTAGATGATACGATACTTTATGTGGAAAACCCCAAATTGCTAGAATTCATATACGAGTCCAGCAACGTTGCAGGATATAAAATCAATGCATAGAAATCAGTTGCATTTCTATACACTAACAATGAGAGGAGAAATTAAGGAGTCATCCCATTTACAAGTGCACCAGAAGCCATAAGATACCTAAGAATAAACCTAACCAAAGAGGCAAAGGATCTGTACTCTGAGAACTATAGAACATTTGTGAAAGAAATTGAGGAAGACACAAAGAAATGGAAAAACAATCCATGCTCATGGATTGGAAGAACAAATATTGTTAAAATATCTCTGTTACCCAGAGCAATCTATACATTCAGTGCAGCCCCTATCAAAACACCATCAACTGTTTTCGCAGGGCTGGAACAAATAATCCTAAAATTTGTATGGAACCAGAAAAGACCCCAAATACCTGAAGGAATGTTGAAAAAGAAAACCAAAGCTGGAGACATCACAAGTCCAGACTTCAAGTTCTATTACAAAGCTGTCAGCATCAAGACAGTATGTTACTGGCACAAAAACAGACACATAGATTAATGGAACAGAATTGAGAACCCAGAAATGGATCCTCAGCTTTGCGGTCAACTATTATTGACAAAGCAGGAAGGAAAACCCAGTGGAAAAAAGACAGTCTCTTCAACAAATGGTGTCAGGAAAATTGGACAGCCACATGCAGAAGAATGAAACTGGACCATTTCCTTATACCATACAGAAAAATGGACTCAAAACGGATGAAAGACTTAAGTGTGAGACAGGAATCCATCAAAATCCTTGAGGAGAACACAGGCAGCGACCTCTGTGACCTTGGCCACAGCAACTTCTTGTTATACATATCTCCAGAGTCAAGGAAAACAAAGGCAAAAATGAACTATTGGGACTTCATCAAGATAAAAAGCTTTTGCACAGAAAACCAAAACAAAAACAGTCAACAAAACCAAAAGACAGCCAACAAAATGGGAGAAGATACTGGCAAATGTCTTATCAGATAAAGGGCTAGTATCCAAAATCTATAAAGAATTTATCAAACTCAACACCCAAAAAGCAAATACTCCAGTCAAGAAATAGAAGACGTGAACAGACGTTTCTCCAAATGGCCAACAAACACATGAAAAAAAGCCTCAATATCACTTGGCATCAGGAAAAATCCAAATCAAAACCACAGTGAGATACCACCTCAGGGCACCTGGGTGGCTCAGTGGGTTAAGCCGCTGCCTTCGGCTCAGGTCATGACCTCAGGGTCCTGGGATCAAGTCCTGCATCAGGCTCTCTGCTCAGCAGGGAGCCTGCTTCCTCCTCTCTCTCTCTGCCTGCCTCTCTGCCTACTTGTGATCTCTCTGTGTCAAATAAATAAATAAAATCTAAAAAAAAAAAAAAGAAAAAAAAAAAAGAAAAAAGATATCACCTCATACCCGTCAGAGATGGCTCACGTTAACAAGTCAGGAAATGACAGATACTGATGAGGATTCAGAGAAAGGGGAACTCTTTCATACTGTTGGTGGGAATGCAGGCTGGTGCAGTTATTATGGAAAATAGTACGGACGTTCCTCAAAAAGTTAAAAATAGAACTACAACCCAGCAATTGTAGTACTAGGATATAAAAAGTGATTCAGAAGGGCAAGTGCACCCCAATGTTTATAGCAGCAATGTCCACGATAGCTAATTATGGAAAGAGCCCAGATGTCCATCGACAGATGAATGGATAAAGATAATGTATATATGGTGTATATATACAACAGAATACTACTCAGCCATCAAAAAAATGAAATCTTGGCATTTGCAATGATGTGGATAGAACTAGAGTGTATTATGCTAAGCAAAATAGGTCGATTTGAGAAAGACAATTATCGTATGATCTCACTCATGTAGAATTTAAGAAACAAAATAGAGGATCATAGGGGAGGAAAGGAAAAAATAAAAGGAGGTGAAATCAGAGAGGGAGACAAACCATAAGAGACTCTTAATCATAAGAACAAATTGAGGGTTGTTGGATGGGAGGGGGTGGGGGATGGGCAAACTGTGTGATGGACATCAAGGAGGGCATGTGATGTAATGAGCACTGGATATTATATGAGGCTGATGAATCACTGACCTCTACCTCTGAAACTAGTAATACATTATATGTTAATGAATTGTATTTAAATTTTAAAAAAAGGGAGTGTAGGAAATGGAACATCAGAAAAGTCAGAGGACTTGTTCAAGTTCATTCAGCCACTTAGTGTCTGTGGATCAGAGCTTAAGTTTCTTGTCTCCCAGATGAGTGCTCACCTCCCACAGTATCACATCAGGAAAAAAGGGGGTAGTGGGGGAGGAATGTTTCCTTTGATCTATAGTGATTTTATAGTTTCAGACTAAATCTATTCTCTGAAGTGAGGAGTAGCCAACTGTATTTCCTCTAAGTAGGTAGCTTTTCCTGATAGGCACTACATAGTATTGTTACCATGTTTTGTTTTTTGGAGGAAGAGAAGTTATTATGTTGAATTGTGTCTCCCAAAAAGATAGATTGAAGCTCTAATCCCCAGTATCTCAGAATATTAGTTTATTTGGAACAGGGTCACTGCAGATGTAATTAGTTAGTATAAAGTCATGCTGGAGTAGGGTGGGCCCTTAATCCGGCATGTCTATGTCTATATAAGATGAGAGTCTCCGAGGAGAAATCCATAGGAAGAGACAGATAGTACTGGGAGAAGAGGGCCATTAGGTAAAAAAAGGAGATAATCCAGTGATGCAGTAGGACTGCCAAAGATTGCCTCCTGCCATCAGAAGCAAGAAGAGGCAAGAAGGAAAGGTCGGCCTCTACAGAATTCAGAAGGAACACGCCATGATTTTGTACTTCCAGCCCCCAAAACTGTGAGAGAATAAATTTCAGTTGTTTTAAGTCTGCTGGTTTGAAGTATTTTGTTGAGGCAGTCAATAGGAAACTAATACCAAGGACAATGTAATGAGGGAATTCATTGGGCTTTTCCTGGTCAGTTTGCTCAAGGCACTCATAAAATCTCACGACTGGAGGCACTTGTCCACTGCTTCCTTACACAGCATGCACTCCTATGGATCTTGCTTCACAAGGGTTCCCTAAAGTTGACTCTCCAAATTGAAAGAGGAATAGTAAGGGGAAAGTATTTTCTCCTTTGCTTTTATAATTTTGGAATCAATAGTTTTGGAAGAGAATGCATGTGTGATTTTGTTATTTTGGGTTCCGGGTATGCCTTTCTAGGCTGCCAGCATCCTGTTTTTCTATGTGATATGTGTGCTGTATCTTAGTTTCCTGTTATTTTCCTATTGTTCTAAACATCTTGAGTACTACCTTTTGGGATTCATATCTGTCTAGAGGTGCAGGTTATTGAAGTGTGTCTTGCATTTGAAGGTAGAAATGTTGATTTCCTTAAAATAAAAAAAGCAAAGCAGAAACTGGCTGCTCATTCTAGCAATTTTTTTTTTGCATTTCTATCATTATTTACTCTATTAATTCATTAGAGAAAAATTACCTAATAAGTACAAATTTCCTGTATTCAGTAAGTATCGGATACCTTCCCCTTTTGGCAAAAGTTCATGTCATTTAAAGTAATAACAGTGCAATAATTTGCTTTCATGTGTTGTATCATCATTGTCAGACTTATGTTAGGACAATATATATAATCTTTCAAATCCTTCTGTTTACGGTAAGACTGTTTTGTGTAACTAGTAAATAGATCTCTAAATTATACAAAGATGTTTTAACTCACTATTTTAACTTTATTACTGTTCCCAGTAACCTATCAATGCCAGAGGTAATAATCTTTTTGTTTAGATTGGTAATTGATGTTGAGAACTTACGTAAGTCTTTAAGTTAGAAGTAGCAAAAATCCATTTCCAGTTAGAATTAACTAAAATGTATCAGAAATTCCTAATGTCAGGCATCTGGGTGGCTCAGTCGTTAAGTGTCTGCCTTTGGCTCAGGTCACCATCCCAGGCACTGGGATTGAGCCCTGCATCACGCTCCCTGCTCAGCAGGAAGCTTACTTCTCCCTCTCCCACTCCCCCTGCTTGTGTTCCCTCTCTGTCTCTCTCTGTGTCAAATAAATACAATCTAAAAAAAGAAAAAGAAATTCCCAATGTCATAAACACTTGTTTTCTTGAATCACATTAGGCTATATATTCTTTTATGTGCATGTAAATATTACATGATAGTATATAAATACTAGACCTATTCTAAAGCAACTTTGCTTTTTGGGTCTGTAATATCTGGACTTAATTTACCTAAGTTGGTGTCTTTGAAGCTGGTTTGAAAAAATATATTTTCTTACTTATATGTTTAACTTCGTGCTGTTCAACAAAGACAGTGATACTGGTTCTATTTCCAGTTAGGATTGTGCATTTGGATTTTTAAACTATGGGTTGTCTTGGATTTGACATATTCATGTATCGGATTTCCATATTCGTGTATTTCCCACATTTTCCTAAAGTTTTTTTCTAAAAAAGAATTGTAAACTACATTCCTCAGAGTCAAATTAATTTTCTTTTATCAATAAATATTTCTCTCCTGAATTGAAAAGTGCATCTCCTGTTGATTTTGAAATCAAGAAATAAAAAGGCAGAATATTTCATCATTCAGTCATGGTTGTTTTGCGAAATGCTGATTGTTGATATAGGAATTCTGAAGGTATAATAGTTACTATTATAGTAGTTACAAAGTCCTTATCTCACAAATACCAAGCCATAAACCGGCTTCGGGATTTAAAATGGCATGATTGGGGCAGGGCATCTGGGGGGCTCAGTAGGTTAAGCAGCTGCCTTCTGCTGAGGTTATGATCCCAGGATCTTGGAATTGAGTCCTGTGTAGGGCTCTCAGTGGAGAGCCTGCTTCTCTCCCTCCCTCTGCCTTCCCCCACCCCACGTACGCATGCTCTCTCTCAAATTAATAATAAAATCTTAAAAAAAAAAATTAATGGCATGATTATTTTTCATTTATTAAGTACCCCAAATCCTCAGCTCAGTTAAAGTTTGGGACTCATGAAAAGAGTTGCCTGTTGTGTCTCCATCTCTTGCTTTTCTTTGGTGTGCTACAGAGCTGCTTAAATTTTACTGTGGTTACAAATTAACTGGGAATCATGTAAACAGATATTGGGTCAGTATTCTGGGATAGATCTTGATATTCTGCATTTCTAATGTACTTAAGTGGATGCTATTGCTGCTGGTTTGGACAACACTTGAAATAGCAAGAATATATAGTAACCTCTTTTCTCCCTTCTTTTCTATTGGGAAACCCATTCTATGTGGCATGAGACAGGACTCAGAATTGGCCAGTCAGAATCTCCCCTAACAAGTGATTTGGAGTCAAGATAGCTTTCTTCCAGGAGCTATAGAGGCTGGGGTCATCTTTCAAGGCCCAACAAATATGAAAGAATAAGGCTAATATGAAAAAGGGCAAGTGAAGAGAGATGAGAGACGAGTGTGTCCTCAGAGCATTATTTGGATTTCTGGATCCGAATGTACTTAATATACGTCATCCATGGAATTACTGGTTAATACAGTTTTTTAGTTAAGCTAGTCTGAGTTTCTCCCTGTTACATTATAAACCTGAAAAATATAGGTAAGCTTGGGCATTCATTAAATCCCAATTGGTGATAAAGAGTTTGGTTAAGTATAGATGACAATACAAAAGCAGGGCCAGATTAACTGTCAGTTGTATGTAACTTGAAACCTGTACATAAGTCAGTTTAAAAGTATTCTAATACAAATTTAGAAGCAGTTCCATTCCCAATGTAGAGAACTACTTCTTTATTATTACAACCTTTGCCTTCACTGACGAAGGGGAATTTGGGTACCTACTTTTCCACTTTGTAGATGAAGGCATCCAAATTCACACATCGTGTTTAAGGCTACATCTAAAGTTACAGAACCAAAACCTATGTCTCCCTTTCTCAGGGTGTAATTCTTCCCCTGTCATTTTAACTCCTTATTGTATAAAGACATTGTGTAGATTGCTAGCTCTTAATTTCCATAAGATTGATTATAAATACATTGTCTAAGTGTTTCTAACACACTTTATATGTGTATACACATTTGAAAATATGGGATAATGATATAGTAAGGCACATATACAACCTGAGAGCTGATCTATGGATATATAAATATTGAAATAAGGTTATTTCCTAAACGTGATCCCACACTTTCTAAATGTGATTAGTAATTCTAAATCAATGCCAAATCCACATTCTTTGAAAAAATATTACATTGTTTAAAAATTTGGAAAAAAGTATTTTTGTAAGTTTAGTTAATACAACTTTTAAAGGTACATGCTCTTAAATACTAGAAACTTGGACACATCATTGCAAGAGGGAATTGGTACCTGAAGGTGAAACTATTTTACCTGGTTAAGTTTGGTTCATACAGGACTGGCATTTATAGAATGAACTTACAGGTTTTATAAAAAAAAAAAAAAAGAAAAAAAGAAAGCAGGCATCTGAAACTTGATGAATTATTATGCCATGATAATTATTATTAAAAATTCCTTTAAGGCTTTAGTAATTCCCTTTGGTCGCTTGAAGCAATTCCTACCCAGATTGGTTTAAAAATATAGTTTAACTGTAGTCCTAATAATGTTTGCATGTATGATGAGTTACTAACACGATCAAGATTCAATTAAGTCTCCAAACAATTTTACAAAAAAGAAAAAAAACAAAACACTTTATTTTCCACAAGGAAGAGCAATAGGAAAAATTAAATCATTTCCCACATATTGTTTTCTTAAAACAGAGCCTACAAGGACATATTCAGCACCAAATAAAACAGGAAAAAAAGAGAAATTACAAACAGCCATAGAATATAATCTATAAAGCAAACATTTAATATTGCACTTTGTTTTGCTAATGTTTTGGATTTTACTTTTCCTAATTGCAAAATCAGGACTCTATCTTGAATACTGGAATACAACTGTGAACCTCACATCTTAGGTCAGGAATTGACCAATATTTGGAAAAGAGTAAAGTAATGCCTCTAAATAAGAAAAGTAAACAAATACTTTAATGGGGTAAATAAAACTTTATTTGATAAAGTTTTATATATATTTAAAATTTAATCACATTTTGTGACCCAGTGCCAATTATCAGAATATTGGTCATTCTCACTTCATGTGTTATTTATAAGAGTATACGGTGATAAGTATTCCAATGCTATGCATATCAACAATTGTTCCCTAGTCAGTTAGACATAAGAGAGAAAAGAAAAGGGATTTTCAGACAACCTCCCCCCCAACAAAAATAAAACCACCAAATGCCCTTTATGCCAAATATTCCATTAGCTTCTTTTGAGGGGGACATTCACAAAATGATTTAACAACAATAAAAAAATATTTCACCCCCATTTCCTTATTATCTAGTATTAGTTTGCTACGGGAGCCCAAACCCTTTACTGAATCACTTAAAACGTGATTCATTTTTACGCTGGGCTTTCTTCACCCTGTCAGCATTTTTCAAACATGAATTGTCTTCCATGTTTTCTTAAAGGCCACTTATGGAAAAGCCTGTTTGTTTTGTATGAAGCTTTAAGACAGTATTTAACCAGGTCAAGCACCAAGCCAGAGTTACTATTATTTTCAGCCACTTTATTAAATGTGGGGTTAAATGGCAGATAGATGTAACACCCATTTCACACGTATGTTGCAACATCACAGATGCTGATTTTCATTAAAAACATCAGAGCTGAATTCCTTCTAAAATAAGACCACTAGTACACTTGGTACCTTGGAAAATGGTTTTTAAGTGTCATCATGAATGCTGGTATATTTATGAGCCAACTGTAAATTATCTTTAATACAAACTATAATTTACTGATGTAGCTGCTCTTACCTATATATACTCAAAGTGAGTGGTTTCTCATGTTTAGCAAAATGTTCTTTAGATAATGGAAAAAATACTGTCACTAAAAAATCCCACAAAAATAGAAAACAGTTCTCATTCCAGCACACGTTCTAGTATTTGTAATTTTAAAGTTATACACTTTCAGAATAAACTTGGGTTTTTGAGCTCTGAGAAGTTGGAGCGGGATATGAAATGTATAAAGTAAGCTCTCTAATCACAACCTGAATATATATATATATATATATATATATTCCTGCTCAGAAAACACTGCACCAGCAAAATGATTTCCAACATAGGTGTATTGGAGGTAATTAAGTAACTCTGTTAAAAAAATAAATGCACTTTCTCCCCCTCCTGTGACTGGAAAATTTCCATACTCTTAAAATAATAAAAATAATAATTTTTAAGAGCAACAAGCCCTTAACTCTTTGCTGGTGCCTGCCATACTGCCTTTCTTTACTCCATTCTTAGCTCTGCTAGTTTCTTCTTTTATGTAATGATAAAAAGGGAATGTGGGTGGGTTATCACTTTTGTGTATGTCCCTTTTCCAAATTTCCCTCTCTAAAAAGCCAACCAACCAACCAACCAAACAAACAAAAAAAAAAGTAACTCAACAGTGCAACGAAACACAAATAGCATTCCAACAGTTTGGCAAGTGATGCGTTCACCTGAGATTAAGTGATTTTAGGCAGTCAGTAACAAAATGCTGCTTTGCTGTAATAGTAGAAAGGCAACAAATTCTTAAAAGAAACCAAGAAGGTATACAATCTTGACAAAGTCTCTTATTAGCTTCCTCCTCTTATCTCTTTTCCCACATATCTGTTGCGTATCTACTACAGTAGGCTGCAAAACATACAGCAAGAAGGATTGGCTTGAAGGCATTTGATGTTTGTAAATAAATCCACAATAGGATCCAAGCTGAAGAGGTGATACATGGTCAGCCTAGTAGGACATTTCTGAGCATGTGCATACGCAGGTATAGTCCAGGCTATATTAAATTAAAAAAAAAAAAAAAAAAAAAAGTCAGTGCGTTTTTTTTTCATGTTAAAGTTTTTTCAAAGCTTTCTTTTGTTCCTTGTTGTGCTGACCACAAACAAGTTTTTAAACAGTATCAAGAGTCTGGCATAAATGGAAAAAAAAAAAAAAAAAAGCTGTAGTGACATCGGAACTGCACAATGTAAGCATTGAGCATGTGCAAATTTTCAAATCAAAAGAAGGAAATCATCCCTCTTTACAACGTGGTGTCTTGACACGTATGACCATAGGCTAAGAAGACTGCTCTTAAGTATGTGCCTGTTTTAAAGGAGAAAAGCTTAGATCTTCAAGCATGTTGGAGCAGTCCCAGAATGTTGCTGTAGGCTTCTAAAGCATGATCACTGGTTGTTTCATGTGTTTGCCATTTTTCTGGGCAAAAGCAATTCCACTTCCTCTGAAAACGTGTCTCCAAGATACTTCTCTGTCCTCAGCTGGGAAGAGATACAGTTCGGAACCCACATCAACTTGATTTAACCAAGTATTCCTTCAACGAGAGGGGCAGGATGGTCTATCATCTGCTGACTGATCAGGATTTGGATCAATCTAAAAAGAAGAGTTAAAAAAAATTACAAAGTTATCTGATCAAGTCTAGTAAAAATGCAGCAATGACTAACATTCTAAGTACTACTGAGGAATTGACTCAGAACATACACAGCATGTAGGGGAAGCGAGAAAATATTATCTATAAAGTGCCTGATATTTAATTACAAAATTAATAAATTTTTTTTTAAGATTTTATTTATTTATTTGACAGATAGAGATCACAAGTAGGCAGAGAGGCAGGCACAGAGAGAGGAGGAAGCAGGCTCCCTGCTGAGCAGAGAGCCCGAAGCGGGGCTCAATCCCAGAACCCTGAGATCATGACCTGAGCCAAAGGCAGAGGGGCTTAACCCACTGAGCCACCCAGGTGCCCCCGAAATTAGTAAAATTTTTAAAGGTATGCCCTTGCGGTGTTTTACTCAGCATTCAGTAATACTTAAGACTCAAAATAGAGAGTGGAGAAAAATTTCATAGTAATGATCTCCTTTTGTCCCTTTTCATCCTTCTACAAAAAAAGTCAACTCTTTTCTAGGCTTTGGGAAGAATGCAGTTGTGTGAACAGTGTTCTTGGTGGTTATCTGAAGTAATAACCTATGAATGTTAAACACTAGAGAAGGCCTAAGGAAACTGTATCAAGAAATAGCAATCCTAAACCAGAATGCTCTACAGTCTGCCCACCTTCTCTATGACTAGAGAGACTTTAATATGCACATATATTTAAGCAAAATTAATGTATTTCAGTCGATTCTCAGGTAGAGAATGAGCACAGGAAGGCAAGTGGTTGGCTTTAAAACATTTCTTTTACTGAAACCTTTTGGGTAAGACCCATTTTTATTTGCATTTAAATGTAGCATAATCCAAAGTGCCTCACAGAACTTTAGGTAAAACATGTTTTTGAAGGGAAAAAAAGCAAGTAACTTTACTTTTAATGACTTAAGAGAAAAACACTTTAATGCAGGCCAGAACTTCTTCCCTTCTATGTGACTATTAACTGAATCATATTCTGAACCAATTTAGGATTTTAGAAATTTTTAATTCTCTTAATTATCTTTAGTTCACTTGAAAAGGTGGTAGTAGAATTTTGCCACAAATTTGCTTTAAAGTGGATGACTGACATTGTAGTTCTTTTAAAATGCCTGTTGTAAAGGCAGAAAGTCTCAGATCAAATCAGAAATTACTGACTTAAGATAGAAATATCAGCATAAAAATTTAACAAAATCTGTAGTTAAGTGGGAGAACTTTTAGCACGTAAGGACAAATTCCGTGAAACAGAACAGTGGGATAGAAAAATTATGGCTAATTAAGAATTTGCAAGAACAAATTCTAAATATCCTATAATCAACAATTAAAGTGATCTTCTATTTAAACACATCTGGAGGAAAAGGAACTCTTCTAGCCATGATCTTAAGGGGGAAAAGCAACAATTTCTTGCAGAGTGAAGCAATCCCACTTAGGTCTTATTTGGGAGTAATATTTCACTGTTAAATAAAGACCTATCTGTGATCACCAAAAGGGTAAGGCTGATTCTAGTTATTTACAAAATTACTTCGCATTATACTGGTATCAATGCCAACTTTAAAGCCCTGCACAACATATATTAAGATGTATTCTGAAGAACTTCAATCACCTTCCGAGGGAAGCCTTTCCTGATTTCCAGGGCCTAATGAACTACTCTTCAAATGAACTGTGTGCATTTCTAACGTTACGGAGTATTTTGCTTCTAAATTTGTTATTTGCATCAGTCTGTGAGCTTCTCGCAAGAAGAGCCATGTTTTATTCACGTAATGCTGAGTGGTCATCAACATGAGATGAATAAAATAATCAGTGTAGAAATGCTTGTATAACCTGTTTTGCAAATATGTTATCTTCCCCTATGACTGGGAATGTTAAAATATGCAAGAATTAAATCAGAAAAGGATGATAAATAAGAGAAATTCTAGCTACTTAAGTAGTTCATGCATGTAAAAGCCACTCCTATTGATGCTTTAAAATATGAATTATTCCTTTAACAGGCATTTTGTAAGCATGATATTAAATCATTATCCCTACTTCCCCAATGATGTAAGAATCCTACTTACTAAATTTAATCTAATGTTTAATTCTGTTGTTCTACATTATATTTTTCTATTAACGTAATGATAATCAAAACCTAACTGTATTTTTTAAAAAGTCTGTAATGCTGTTTCCCAGGAGAGTCAGCCCATTTCAGACTTGAGCTAGTGCTTACCTCTGAATAAAGAGGTGGAGGCAAGAACCGAAACTCCTGGATATATGCAAACAGTGGTCCTTGAAGGGCTCTCTCAAAGTCATCACAAGCACTCACAGGTGCAAGATTGTTCCGCCTTTGTTCCTCTGTTACCACTTCTGCATAGCTGGGTGGTGCTGAAGGAAAAAGATACACGCAATTCGAACACCATGTTCTTATGCATGTCAAAATACACAGAATAGTAGGTATTAAAAAGGAATGTCAAGATAAAAATAGTAATTGTTTTGTGATTAAAACTAGGGGGATATATGTTTTAAATCTAATATTAGGGACACATCTACTTTCTACATGTATAGACAAAAGTTTAATCATAAGATATTAAAGGCAAAATTATGTTCTTCAAAATAATAAGAGAATAGGCTTAAACATGCATTATCAAATTACCTTCAGGTCTTTCACGTAGAGATAAACCAAGCCAGTTCATATTCATGCTACACTGACTGCTTACACTTGAGGTTCTGCTACCAAATGGATGTAGAGGAATGGTACCAATGACAAGTGGCAAATTAAGAAATAAATCCATAGCTCCAGGAATATCCACATATACCTAAACATTGAAAGGAGATGGTAGGTTTAGTATTACAAGCATTATTTCTTTCTTTAAAAACTAATAACCCAACTTTAATGTTATCTTGGGCCTTCATTTACTTACATATACACAGAATATAAAAAAAAAAGTTCCATCACTACATGTAGTACTACATGAAGTAGTTTACATGTGAGGTAAAATTAGTAATTGTAATTCAAATTAAAGGTTTACATGTATTTGTATATATGATCTATAGAATACAAAACCCAAATCCTGGAGTAAGACATATCCTCATGACTTTAATACTAAACAAACCCTTAAATCTATACCTACCATTAGTGAGTATTCCACACGAATTATGCTACAGTCGAGGATAGAAGGAGAAACTGGTGGAATTTTCAGCAACTTTCCATTCCATGTATCGGTCTTTCCAGATGATAAGGATTCCCCACGTAAATTAGCCACAAGCTGTTTTACTTCCTTCATTTTCCCTTTGGCATAGAAGGCCTGTGTTTGGTAAATGGCTGCCTTTGGCACTACCATTCGGGAAGAGCAGTTCTCAATCTCAGCAAATATCTGAATTGATTCACCTAGAGGGAAAAAATATGTATCTACTGTTAAACAAAAACAACCAAACCGCCAAAAATGTAGATTCTTAAGCCAAAGTCTGAAAGGTCAATGGACTACATGGATGAAAAACAGTCCCAAAAGTGGCAAGAAACTTAGAATTATAAAAATGAACTACTCATGTTTAATAGCTGTTAAGAACAGACATTACATTCACATTTATGAAAGAAAACTGGGTTATTTCTTACCAAGAATATCATATTGTATGTGCATTTAGTAGAAATACTAAATACTTAATACACAAAAGCTGAGTGAAGAAGGATCATTTTCTGTGGGAGTCCATCTCATACATACCTGGGGTATAGCCCTTCCTTTCGATTTTGGCACTTAAGGATATTGGGC
Organism: Mustela nivalis; assembly: GCF_964662115.1. NCBI lineage: Eukaryota > Metazoa > Chordata > Mammalia > Carnivora > Mustelidae > Mustela > Mustela nivalis. Next base: position 66,657,580 of record NC_139022.1, on the reverse strand, counting down.
CTGAGGTACAGAACCAGCAACAGAGAGTCTTTTCTTTTGTGCCTGCTTGGGGTGACTGTAAGAAATAAATTAGAGAAAAAGGTCAATGCACAAATTAAGACAGTATAACACAATGTTTTAAAATAAAACCCTAAATTTTTGGAGAATAAAAATTAAAAACAGTGTTGTTTTTTTCGAGGTGTATTCAGATATACTTAAAAAAAAAAAAACTAACCAATGGCTTCTGAATTATACAATTATTTTCATCTTATGTATATTCTCCACCCAATTAAAAAAAGGGGTAGAGGGCTTAACAATATATTCCATAAACACAGTTTTAGCTCACACTATTTACAAATAAAGTAATTAAAAACAAACCAACCAACAAATCAAACAAACAAAAAAACCCTTTCCACATTCCACTTCAACTGCCTTAAAAAAAAAGGCAGCTTGGAAAGCAACTTGGTTACTATCCCAAATGTTAACATCTTTCTTTGAGAATATAAAAATCAGTTATGTGAAAAAAGGAAAACTCTCATTTTTAAGATTCTTATTTGCTTAAAGATGTTATCATTTGTTTAGACCAAATAAAGTTTTTAAGGTCAAATTTGAATATTGTGAAAAAATGCAATTAAAAGGGATTTCTTTTAAAATATGATTGATTTTTCATCAAAGTGACAATCTCCCCATCACTTGACAACTATCCCTATATTGGAATATGCAATGCAGTCCAAGGTTTAGATTATGATCTTTCAATGGTAAGTGATACTGTCTTACAATAATAATGGATACTACTGTTCCTCCTCCACTGAAATCATCCAGGGAACAAATCTATTTTTTGTTATTCTTTTAACTTCCGAGTGAGAATTATTTTGTACTATATGCTGTTTTTACTTTTAAAGTTTTCTTAAAGTTATTATAGTATCAGAAAATATGAGCATATTATTCACTAATTTATGTGCTCTTGACTCTGTTTTTAAAAAATAGTATTTATGGAATTTAAAATCACTCTTGTGAAAGTATAGAGACTGCATAGTTTAGGTGATTATTCTTTAGTATTTATATGCCAAAAACGAAGAATGAAGAATTCAGTCAGTTCTTACCAGTAATGAAGGAGTGTTGATATCTATATGCTCAAAGACTGTAAATTCCTTCTTTAATTTTACTGGTAGAAGCCAAGGCCTGTGCAATTCGGCTTTCACCCAATAGCGCACACTGCCATGTCGGCCTTCGAATGAGGTAGCAAGTGGTCTGTGCAGAATATAAATTCAATATATTAATTTTATACCTCTTTTTAATAATTATACAGTTGGTCAGCATAGAAGTGTTACTATATTCCACTGCTTATATATCAATGAGGTAGCAAACAATTTTTTTTTAATTTCTAAAGGGATAAGTCATTGGGGAAAAAAAATCTTCTGTTTTCCAATAAACAATAGCTAACACAAAAGTATTATAGAAATTTTGCTTTAAAAAGCCAGAAGAATACAATCCCTTTAAACTAAGAAGAGGCTGCTTTTAACGCTGGTGGCAAAATTATGAAAGTCTGGAAATCAATTCTTGAAATAAAAAATTTAATTTAAAAACAAAGTTAAGAATGGTTTTAATATTTTTCTTTTTTTTTAAGATTTTACTTATTTATTAGAGATCACAAGTAGATAGAGAGGCAGAGAGACAGGGAAGCAGGCTCCCTGCCGAGCAGAGAGCCTGATGTGGGGCTTGATCCTAGGACTCTGGGATCCTGACCTGAGCCGAAGGCAGAGGCTTAACCCACTGAGCCACCCAGGCACCCTGGTTTTAATATTTCTATTGAGAAAGTTTACACACTGGCTTAGGAATTCTCTTTTTTTATAATAAGTAAGAAGATCTAGAGAATATCTAGAAGAGTTGTTATAATTTCAAGAATTTCACCTTTTACAAAGTCTACTAAAAATCTAAAAAAGCTGTGTTTCCATTTCCTAGTTTTCTCATGTTCTCTTTTTTTGGCCATGTTTTCTAACTGTACTGGCTTAATAAGAGAAAGAAACAATTCTGTTAATCTCTATCAAGGGAATCAGAACTGGTTTTTACCTCTCCCAGATTTCATTAATTGTGGAAGGTTTTACTGCAGTGAGTTTAGTCTCTTTCATAATTTCACTAGCAAAATGCCCAGTGTTCAGTTATTTACAAGGTAAAGTGCTAGCTTAGATTAACATGAAAAGTAGTGGGATTTTTACACCTTTTTTTTTTTTTTTTTTTCCATTTTAGACTCCTGCATTAACGTGTATAGCATGGAAAAATGAAATGTAGTATTTATGTAAGTCTTCCAGAGTCTATTTTAAGTGACTTTGGTTGATAAACTAGTCAGACCCAATATTAGCAATATATTCATAGACTTACAGTATTTCTCTTAAAGCAAATTGGGGCACTACATTTAGAATGACATTAAATAATATGGTAAATAGAATACTCTGAAAAATATCATTTATGATTTATCCGCATAGTAACAATTCAAGTACTACAATTAACAAAGATAGTAAGAAAATTTGGCAGGGAGGGAATAATCGCTTTGAAGACCTATTTTTACATCAAGAACAAACCACTTTCCTTTTTCCTTACTATAATCCATGCCTTATATTCAATTATCTGATAGGTGTTTCCTTTTAAATCCGGGTCACCGAATCAGTTGTATGACTTTTATAATAGGTCTTTGCACAGAAGCTATTAATTTCATTATCAAAAGATCATTATAAAGTTAAATTATTCCTAATTAATGTTTATCTTTTTACATTACTGCTGTGGGTTAGCATTAGCAGAAAAGATAAAACACTGGATTTTCATAAATTACTGAGTTAAGAGTTTTGATCAGTTCTAAATTTCCACTAATGTCAACTGATGATAAAATAGAAAGTGCTTACATTCTGATTAGCACCTTCCAATTCACTCGGGGTAGATGAAATACTATTTAAGTTTTAAAGATCTCACAGATTTTGAGACAGAGTACTAAGAATTGAGCTTTGCTTTCTTTAATTTTGCCACGCTATATTAAAAAGCAGCTTCTTTTTCAGTGTATTGTTTTCCTCTAGCAATATTCAGTGATGAAAAGGGTTTTTTTAAAAACTAAAAATATTTAAATTTAGAATAATTTTAACTTTAAAAGAATGGAGGTTTATTAAAAATGCCTGTTACTCATAATACTTACGTCTGTGGAAGCTCGAAGCTGAATGCATATTCATGCCTTCCTGAATGAATAGTGTTGAAGCCTTCTTCTGAATTATCATCATCTAAAACAAACAAAGAGAAAACAAAAGACTTGATTTTAAACCTTTACACACTCTCCCTGGTGGCAGTACTCTAAAGGTACTCCTATAATAATTAATTAAGGCCACAAGCTTTGGAGTTTGAGAGATCTTAATTCTAACTTCTGTCACTTCCTCTGGGTGAGTTACTACAAATTTCAACTCTTCTGTTGCCTCATCTGTAAGATGGGGATAATCAATACTTATGCCCTTAAAGGCAGGTGTTTTTTTTTTTTTTTGTAAACTACCCAAACTGTAAAGCATTTGTGTCTAACATAGTAGATGCTCAACCAGAGTCAGAGCTCAAGTCTCAAAGAGGTTATCTTTGTCTCCAATGGTTTACTTAAAAATTTATCATAAGACTATATATAAATTAAAATTTGTGCAAACCTTTCAAGTCTGTCAGTTTTGATGCAGATGACATGAATGTTACAATTTAAAACCATTAGAAAACTTCGTCAAATGCTTAAGTTAAAAAAAAAAAAAGGAAGTGATATTTAAATGTCAGTTTCAGAGCTAAAAATAAAAATTCTTTATTGAACCTAAAATGTTCACACTAAGTTTGTCCTAGCAACAGCTAAAAATCTGCACATAAAAATACATCTTAGGATTTAAAAGGTTCCTGCTCACTGGGAAACAACACTGTTCCACATCCTTGAAAACAACACTGGTCCACATCCTTGAAAAGTGAACTCTAATGAGGCTGTTCCCAATTGCTAGGAGAACGACCTTTCATTTTATAACCCATTTTCTTTAGGCCAAATATTTTTAAAATTTCTCCAAAATATATACGTATTTAACAAAAATGTGGGAGAGGATTCTGAATTCTTAAACTGACTTTTAGTTTAGCTTTCTTAGTGTAATTACAGACACGTCTGTACTGATGTAGTCTTTCGGTGTAGAAGCCAACAGCAGCCATGAGTGTAGGTGAAATTGGTATTATCATTTAACTTTCTCTCACCAAAGTACTGAAGAGACACAACGTGATGCCTCCGTTACATCAAAAGAGAAAAGGGGGGGGGGGGAAAGCGTGTATCTGCGGGTACTTTTATTCAGAAACCATGATGATTCCTTTTTATCTCAATACTGTTTTTCCTCGCCCCCTGTGCAAATCCTCTGAACGAATTTCAGCACCGAAAACCGGTGAGTTGGGGGCTATTTAAATTCGCTCCCCTCGAAGGCGCCCGAAGTTTGCCTCCCTCTCCTTTCCGTCCCTTCTCGCTCCCTTTTTGTGCCAGCTCAGCACTCTCATTGAGGCGAGCGGCGGCGGCGGCGGCGGCGGCGGCGGCCGCGCCGTGGTAAACAAGTGCCGGGCTGTCAATCAAGAACTAGACCGGAGCAGGAGAGGACCGGCCTAAACCGGCGCGAGCAGATCCCAGCCGGCCCGCCCGCGCGCCGCCGCCGCCCGCGCGCTCCGCTATACATACGGCATACGTCGCGCGGCGCTCGCGCTCGCGTTCGCGCAGCCTAGCCTGCTGGACGGGGGGCGGGGCGATGGCACCGCGGCGCTTCCGCTTTACACGCCCCAGCCGGTGACCGGTTCGATCTGGCTCGGGCCACCCTGACACCTTTACAGTTGCGGTGAGGGAAACTGGGGCGGGGAGTCCCGGGGAGGAAGGCCAGGGCTGCACAGTCTCTGGGAAACAATGGGGAGGGGTCAGAGGATACTCGCCGAGGCCTCCCCACCCGCTTTCAGTGTCAGTATCACTTTTCCTCCCCCTCCCGGCCAGCCTTGACGGTCTGTTCCCAGGTCAAATCAAGGTAGCGGGTCTGGTGACTACACAAGTCGGGAAACACAATTTCTTTCAAGTAAAAGGCAGTGAGCGTCTACAGAAGCCACCTGACCGAAAAACAGGAAAATGGGGTCCCGCTAACCCCGCGTCCCCAAGTTCCTTCTGAATAGATTCGTCAGTGAAAGTTACGCCCAGGGGCTATTCGGCACCTGCGAGGCCAGCAGGAGCTTCTCCCCATCTACTCTGCGGAAACCGGAAATCGCTTTTTTTCGGGGGCGCCAAGCAGGGAGGTGAGGGGCGACAACCTTCGGTGACACGAGCCACGCCGCCTCCAGAAGCTGCGGGAGGGACGCGAATAGGGGCGGGGGCAGGCCCTCTGGAGGGACCTTTACCGGCGCACGCCGGTTCCAAGCCTCGCCCCAACCGGCGCGAGCCCACTCTCCCCACCCGCCCGCGCCCAATCCAATCAGAGCCTGGCATCGCCTTAGCAACAGGCTAACAAACGCGGCTCCGCCTATCGCCGGGCGCCCGGGGCGGGGTCTCAGTTAGCAGGCTAGTTTGAGAGGTCCCACTTTTAAGTCATTGAAACTATTCCAGCTAAGAGCTTGTCCACGCTTTGCAGGGGTTGCGGGGCATCTCGTGGGGGTAGGGGGTACATACTTTTGTTTACGAAGAAATCATGGAACAACTAATGAAATTGTGTTTGTCCCCGTAAGTCATTATTCTACCTTTACTCCATTGCAAGCCTCAACTCCCTCAAAACCTTTGTTTCTTATCCATTTTATAAAAAGCTGCAATGTCCAGAAAGGTTCAAAGACAAACTCGTGTCTGCTTTCCAAAAAATACCAAGGCTGTCATTCGGCATTTGCATCTTACCAGTGTTACTGCTTGTAAATACTAACTAAAAATTATTTCAGGATGCAGATTACCTATGTGTAACTGTGAAATCCCAATTGAAGAAGTGATTTCATCTTAATATTTAAAAAAATGATTACATGCGGTAACTCAAAGCATCCTTCATTTCGACACTTGTCTTAGTTCCATTTGCACTTCCTCAGGGATGTGTATTTTTTTTAATATAAAAAAGGTTAAAGACGTGCTGTACTTTATGAAAAATCGTTAACATTTGAACTAAATATTGCATTAAAAAGGAGAAGCATAAAATTACATAACCAGTTTTAACATTATATTCTTCTTGGGCTAGGAATTAAGTCATCGCCACCACCTGACGCGTGTAACCAATCTGCTGAGAGCAGAACAAGCGCCCCTCCTCACCACCCCCCAGAACTGGTCCGAAACAGGATTGAACCGCTTCTAACAAAGGGTGGAAACTTAGAAAAACAAGCTTAGAGTCTCCTATATTTCCACAATGTAACCATTTAAACAATAGATTGGAAATCTCAGGACCTCTTCTCGCCTTGACAACCGTTTATCTCCCTTTTCCAACCAAAAACCAAATCCAATGTGCCGAATACTTTTCAATTCCATTTGACTGGCACGGGTTTCATTGAATGCACGTTCCAAAGTTAGGCATCATACTCGGAAAAGAAAATTACTGACCCGAAATGGTTTCTAAAACTGATTTGAAACTTATCATAATGATAGATACTGTCCTTTAAGATAGAGAATGCTTGATGTAAATTTATAAAAGGATCTGGAGAGAATAGGGAAAAAACACGTGGGGTGTTGATACCATATGTCAAAATAAGCCACAGAAATCCTTTATCAAAGAACAATGATGAATTCCTTATAGTATTTTGCGTGTCAATATTAAAAATGAAAAGCATCTATTAATCCACTTAAATGTTACTCCATTTCTTCACTGAAGCTTAGTTTTTAAAATCTACGGTTGCACACTGCAAGGAAAGAAATCGAATACTGGACTGCAGATTTTAGCATTTCATTTGAAAACTTATTAATAAAATAACTGAATCGGATTTAAGTAGAATTTACAAATAAGGTAGAAAGGTATTGCAAGTGCGTATGGAACAAACCAAGCCGGGTATAGAGGTAGTTGAATTAAGTGCAGTTTGCAGTCACTTTGCAGATGCCTGCATGCATTACGGTTTAAGACACGATGAATGTCAAAGAGAACCCAAATCTTCCAACTTTGCTAATCTTTAACTGCTATGTGTTATGCCAAGAGCTGAATTACATTAATTTCAGAAAAACTGAAAAGGTACTTTCCCAAAGGAAAAAAAGGTCTAATGACTTCTGAATAATATAAAAACGTACCTCTTTCGTGTCCAATTAAGATGTCTTTATGGTTGAAATATTCTACTTCTTCAGTGTAATTCTGTGTATAGGCAGTATTGGAGCCGGCGTTTCTTGATTCGGTCCAGCGTACTTTCGCATGTCCTCTTGCATGAATTTTAAGAGATTTCACTCTGATTTCCCCGGTAACTTCTAAATTCACCCTTCCTGAGACTGTATCCCCACTAGAATACACAGGGACATTGCTGTCATTAAGACAGTCAAAGCTTATTGTCAAACTCTTCACCTTTCCCAGCACCATGTTTGTAACAAAATCTATAAAAATATAATGTAAGACAAAAAAGTCGAGATCACATATAAAACGTGATCTTCACCTAACACTGATCGATGTCTTTGCCGTGCAAAAAGCTTGCAGGCAAGATCAGTGATTCTTTACAAATAGTTCATTGAGATTTCTTAAAAAGTCAGGGCAGCAGAGAGGCTGCTGCTCCGCGATCCTGCTAGTCTCAGTGGTCTCCTTACAAAGACGGGCGGCTAGAGGCTGCCAGCTCACTTTAAGAGCAGCTTTGTGAAAAACAACCCCACTGCGCATGCGCACGCCGCGGCTGCTGTCCGCCCTCTCTGCGCGTCCCCTCCCGCGCCTGGCTCGCTCCCTCGCTCGCTCGCTCGCTCGCGGGTACAGTAGGTGTACAGCTAAGGGAAGAAGACACTGGGGCTGTCGGGAGGCTGAACCTGACTTCTCTTCATTCTGGGCTCTTATTGGTAGGCAGGCTACCGTAAACCCTCGACGTGCTATCTGGAGCCCCTTCTTACCGAGCACACTCGAATAGAGAATGAAAGAGCGGGGACACTGGGGGACAAGGGCTGGGTGGGAAGCTGTTTGCAAAGCCACGTAAGGACAAACTGCTGAGTGACCAACCGAAGCGTGCGTGACCGGCACTGCAGGGTTTTGGCCACTGCTTGGATGGGAGGTGGAAGAAGTGGTGTATGAAGAGAGATGGGGGAAGGGGAGAAAGGAACCGGTTGGGCGAGCGACTGGTTGCTGAGCATGATCTAACGAATTAAAAAAAAAAAAAAGAAAGAAAGAAAGAAAGAAAAGTAATAAAACCCAGACAAGAAATAATGTTCGTACACAAGAGCATTCTTGGTTTGGATTTTTTAAAAGATCAGTGCGTTGTAGGCAGTGTGGAAATGAACTCAGCCGAGGCCAAACGAACCTAAGAGAGGCCAAAGAGAATAAGGGAGTAAGAAAGAGAAGCAACTATAATTTAATCAATAGGTTCCCCCCCCCCCAACTGTTTTCGCTTCCATCTCTTAATCAGAGAGCAACGAAAAGCAACCAAATTGTTTGCATGATGACACCAGGGGGAAAAAGGCCTGACCACTTCCTAGAAGGAAGAAAAGAGACTTTTTAAAGACACCACCTACAGCTAGATGTGCAGTTTATGACATGATTGCAACTCCTGTGTCCAGAGGATTAAAAATAGAGTTCAGCCTAAAAAAGTACCACCTTATTAAGAAGCAGCATGACACAGTGTTTTAGTTGACATCACATCCACAGCATAATAGAAAATTAGTGAAGAAAATTAGTTAGAAATTAGTGAGCCTGTAAGATGGTTTTTTAAAAAGCATGATTTCGTGTATAAGTAGAACTTAGTTTTGTAAAGTTCTAATAGTAATTTTTACCAGACCAATAGCCCAAGACTCTTCAACATAGTAATTCTCATAATACACCTTAAAGACAAGTACAGTTATCTCTTTTTTGTGAACATTTTGGTAACAAATGGCAGTGTTTTCATAAAGTCACACTGGAACTCAAGGTGTAGCAACTTACACTTTTCTAGATATTTCAATCAACAGAACTGTTTCTAAGAGGGAAATGTAGAAGGAAAAAATAAGAATCTGGAACTATTTTCATAAACAAATACACTTTGGCAGATCTTTTGACTATACTCATTGGTCTTGCTGTTTTCTTGCGTTTGGGGAAGAAACAATTTTATTTAGTTGGATTTTAGCTGACAAGGCAATTAGATTCAGCATTGTATATAAATATGCAAACTGGAGAGTTAATGGACAGACCATTTATCTCTAATAGACTTTAGATGGTTATGTTTAAAACCCTGAATATGTGTATTTAAGGGGGGAAAAAGTCTTTTTTTCTCTTGGTTGACACCTGGTGGAAATTCGAGTTGTTCAAGTGCTTGGAGTCCTGTACTAGCTTTGGTTAACAGATACTGCTTTGGTTTTTTCGCCACCTAGTGGTAAAACGTGAATTTGCTAAAATTCCGCTTCTCAGCGTTAAGGTCGAATCATTTATTAAGCATTCAATGACATTGGACAAGAAACGGATATGAAAGTGCAGTAAACTATGAGGCATTCATTAATAAATTTGCTTTAAGTTATTAATGGCTAATGAACAACAGTTGGATTCTTCAGAATTTTTAGTAAAATTTTTCTAGTTGGGACATAACTTATTTCTGAAAATTAAAAATCTGCGTTTTAAATGAACTAGAATTGCATTTAACCAGAAAGAACCCTAAGAGATTTACCTGTAGTTTGGAAAGTTGTTTTCCCATATTAAATAATTAGTTTCTGTGACTATAATCCTTCTCTTTGAAGCTTTTGGGATATTATAGGTTACTTTAGGATGTTATTTTAGGATATTATAAGTTATTGGCTATGATAGAATATTATAAGTTATTGCTTTTATTATTTATTTTGCCATTTCTCTCTATCTCTCTCTCTCTTTTTTTTTTTTTTTTTGTACTATGTTTTCCTAAACACTCAGGTAACCAACAAATTGCCAGGAAATTTTTATTCCCTGTCATTTTTACTTAAGATCCTACTCACTTAACCTAATTATCACCTTTCTTCACTTTGGTTTTAATCATATAACTGTTTCTAAGTGTCTAAACTTGAGTTTACATGCTTCATTTTGTTTATCCCCTAGTCATTCCAACTATGGAAACACCAGAAACAACAAACAATGAACAAACAACTCTGGCACCTTTAAATTTCTGTTTAGGTTTTTGTTTTTAAAGTTTATTCAAGTAATCTCTACACTCAACGTGGGGTTCAAACTCATAATCCTGAGGTCAAGAGTCACATGCCCTTCTGACTGGAGCAGCTAGGTGCCCCTATGCTTTCTGGTCTAAAAGAAAAAATAATAATAATTTAAAAAAACCACTTGGACTAAATTTTGGACTAAATGTTTTCTCTCCTGACTTTTGTGACCTTCCCTTTTCAAAACTCCTTGTCTAAAAATCTGCCCTTTAGATAAGTTGAAATGTTGTACTGTAACTCTTATCTTGGTGTTCTGGACTTGTCTCACTAGGCTCTTATTGTATTTTGCATTAAGTTTAAGCTATTCATCTTTACCACCAAGGCTCTTTCCTATTGCACCCCAGCCTACGTCTCATATGCCATCTCCTCCTACTCATCTGCTAACTCTCTATACTCCTGTCAAGTACATCTTCCGTCCCCTTTGTTAGGCTGTCTCGCTGTTGCCAATGTGAAGTTACATCCTGCTTTTTGTGCCCAGAACAACATCCCACTGTGTTACCTCCTTTTCCATCTTCTAACCCCTCTACTAGACTCAGCTGGCACAACTGAATAAAATTTCAGGTAGAGTAACTAGCACCCCCTTCCCTTTTTATAGCTGTGTCAGTACTAAAATAGAAATCTGTCTTTATGGTATTTTTTTTTTTCAAAGTGGGATAATTTATTATTCTAACGGAAGTACAAAGTAAGGAAAATTAGTGTATCTGAAAGAGAGAAAGTTTCAAACTAGCAATTTCAGTTTTTAGCACCTTTGAAAAGAAATATTCAGAGAGTGGCAGCAGAGGCCTGAGCACCCAGGATGACAGTCCTCGGACATGGCCACGCCGTTCACAGAACAGGGCAGTCACCTGGCTGTTCTCGACGCCGTGAGCACCATGAGAGAGAGGAGGAGGAAAGTACTGGCCGGGGCCCACGGCCGTGGGGAGAGGAGGCACGCGCAGGCACGGGCGGAGGGCCGGCGAGCCTCAGATGGACAGCCCGAAGGCGCTGACGATGCAGTACATGTCACCTTACTGTATAAAGGTTTGAACTCAATCTCAAGAACTTGTCTAAAACTGACAAATGATAATCACTATCAAGATATTTAATATTGATGTGGTATGTGAAAATACTGCCAAATCTGGAATTTTTCACATATCAAAATGCTCAATATTATATTGAAAAAAAAAACGGCAAGCCATCTCAACTGAAAGTTTGATTATAGTTGTAAGAAAAACCATTCCAGCAGTTTTTTTTTTTTTTAAATCCATGGTTAATCCTTATTTCAGCTAACACTTGATAGGCCTAAATACTGTAGAATTAGGGGCATTCTGTTTTTGTTTTTGTTGTTGTTGTTTGGTTTTTTGGTCTTAATTGTGTATTTCAAGATTTTGTAACTCTGGCTTTATTATATTTTTAAAGATTTTTTTTTTTTTACTTATTTGAGAGAGAGAGAAGAGAGACAGAAAAACAAACAAACAAACAAACAAAAACCATGAGCAGGAGAGAGGCAAAGGAAGAGGGAGAAGCCCACTTTCCGCTGGGTATGAAGCCTGATCCCAGGACTCGGAGATCCTAGGCAGATGCCTAACCAACTGAGCCACTCAGGTGCCTCTGACTTAACTCTAATACCTTCAAAATGCAACAATGACTTTGGTGTGGAGACTGGAGGCAAGATTTGCTATATTATTAGTAAAATGAGTGAGGTTTTTTTTAATATTTGATAATTATATGGTATGTTTGTTATATTTTTCATACTTAATGAACATTTAAATGTGTGGTGAATTTCATCATAAAATTCAGTACCAAATTTTTGTTTCTCTTCTCCCACATTAAGATATAGTGTGATATGAGGACGCCTGGGTGGCTCAGTTGGTTAAGCAGCTGCCTTCGGCTCAGGTTGTGATCCCAGTGTCCTGGGATCAAGTCCCACATCGGGCTCCTTGCTCAGCAGGGAGCCTGCTTCTCCCTCTGCCTCTGCCTGCCATTCTGTCTGCCTGTGCTTGCTTTCTCCCTGTCTCTCTGATAAATAAATAAAAAAAAAAAATCTTTTTAAAAAAAAGATATAGTGTGATATGTATTATGTGAATGCAGTTAATCTTTTATTTTTGATTTCTTGATTTAAAATAAGGTCATCCATAATTTGATCACCCAGAGATACCACTATTAACATTTTGTTACATTTCCATCTAGGTGTAAGAGAAAGGCATTGCCTGTGAAGCAAAAACAATGTTTCTCATATCATTAGAACATTTTTGACAACAGGTTTGATTAGAGGCTTAAAGAGAAAATCTCTTGAATGAATTTATAACACGTAGGTCCTGCTAGGTTAGATGATTTTGTAAAGTTTATTTATCTAGCCCTGAGTGGCACTGGGCCTATGGGAAGGATCAGAAATGATAAGTTCCTTTTTTTTTTTTCCTTAAGATTTTATTTGTTTATTAGAGAGAGAGAGCACACAAGCAGCGGGAAGGGGCAGTGGGAGAAGCAGACTCCCCGCTGAGCAGGGAGGGAGCCCGACATGGGACTTGATCCCAGGATTTTGGCGTCATGACCTAAGCTGAAAGCAGACATTTAACTGACTGAGCCACCCCGGTGCCCCAATGCTAAATTTCTTTTCTGAACTACTCTATGACTTTTGACCAGGCACAACTTTATGTAATGAGGGTAAAAACAACAACAACAACAAAAAACCTAATTATAATAGCAAACATTTTCTGACAGGTATTGAATTTTAGTAGCAAAATATAATTGAATGCAACCGGTTCTCAGTTTTTTTTTTTAACCTCAAATTCATATTTTGCTAACTGGAATTTCATATTTGATATCTTACTTAGAGAATGTTGCTTTTCTAATTATCTACATTCTTCTTGTTGATGAAGAGGATCACTATTATTGGTGATTTTTTTTTAAAAGATTTTATTTATTTATTTGACAGAGAGAAATTACAAGTACACTGAGAGGCAGGCAGAGAGAGAGAAGGAAGCAGGCTCCCTGCTGAGCAGAGAGCCCGATGTGGGACTCGATCCCAGGACCCTGAGATCATGACCTGAGCTGAAGGCAGTGGCTTAACCCACTGAGCCACCCAGGCGCCCCTATTATTGGTGATTTTTAAAACCAAAAACTTGAGGTGCCTGGGTGGCTCAGTCGGTTAAGTGTCTAACTCTTCGTTTTGGTTCAGTGTTGTGAGTTTGAGCCGGGTATCCAGCTCTGTGCTGGATGTGGTGCCTCCTTAAGATTCTGTGTCTCCCAGGGCACCTGAGTGGCTCAGTGGGTTAAAGCCTCTGCCTTTGGCTCAGGTCATGATCCCCGGGTTCTGGGATCAAGCCCCGAATTGAGCTCTCTGCTCAGTAGGGAGCCTGCTTCATCCTCTCTCTTTGCCTACTTGTGGTCTCTCTCTCTCTGTCAAATAAACAAATAAAATCTTAAAAAAAAAAAAAAAAAAGGTTCTCTGTCTCCCTCTCTCTCTGCCCCTCTTCCCTACTTCTCCTCTCTCCTTCCCACTCTAAAAAACAAACCCCCAAACTTGTTTACTGTCACTATTTTTTCAATACTGTTTAATGGAAGCATATTCCAAGGGTCTGCTATGTACTGTTAGTTTTATTTATTATTGTTAGTTATTATACTTCTGCTATCATAACTTAAAAACTGTAAGAGAGAATTATTACTTGTCATTTATCTGAAGGAGCTCAGTTTTCATGTTACTATTTTTCCTGTTGTTGAGGAATTTTACTTGCTACCGCTTTGAAGAAGTAGCTATGATGAAGGAAGTGTTTGTTGGGAAAATCTGTAAGGAGGAGGGCAATTTAAGTTTAAAATTTTGCTGGGAACTCACTGCCTCCAGAATTCTAAGTGTTTCAAATGACTTTTTGTGTCAGGGTCAGGAAACAGGTTAGATGATAGCTAAACTTTGAACTCACACATTTAATCTGTGATTTAGTAAATTCACATGTGTCTAATCAGCAATTGGTTTTATATTTTTCATTTTTGCAACATGAATTTTTTTTTAGTTTATGTATAAACTACTTAAATCAATACATTTCAGTGGAAATATGAGGTAACTGAAATTTTCTGCTCCAAATTGATATGTAATTGATATAATCCATTGAGAATTGATTTTTGTAGTCATGTATGAATTTGAAATTATTTTGCTGTGGAGAATCTGACTGCTTTAATATTTTGGACTTTGAAGCATATGATGAGCTTTATAGACATGAGGTATACATGTTATCTTAAAGATGCACAAAGCAAATTGTCTGAAGTGAGGAACAATTAAATTATGAATAATTTACAAATTGAAATAATATTGTCTGCCTTGGTCTTTAGAAAGTAGGAGTAATGCTTTGGTAAAGCCAAAATAATTTTGCAAGGTATGGGTTAAAGGCAAAATTTGGAAGACAGAGTAGATTGCATTTTGTGTAATAATTTTAATATTCAAATAAAAATTTTTACACATTTACAAATAAGGAGCACTCTATTTCTACCAGAGGGCCCTGTGAATAGGGAGAAGCCTTTACACTTTAATTTTTCATTTATTCTTATCTTTTGCTCTCATTTGGATCTGTTTTGGTGAAACCTGGGAGAAGTTCTAAGAAAGGTGAATGTATAAGAAGAAACTGAACTGAACGTGGCCACCTCTTAGGTCTTTCTGCAAATGATGAGGAAGAAGAGAACCTTTTAGAGAGAGTCATTTAATAGATAAGTGGCCAATGGGAGATTGCTGAAGGGAAAGAATGATTGTAAAATGGAGTCCTGATCCTAAAGAGGAAAGAACAAAAGACCATACTCTTTTTGCTTCTAGTGCTAACCTTTCTCATCTTCAGGAGCCTCAATGATTTTGTGTTCTTTTTTTTTTTTTTTTTTTTTTAAGATTTTGTTTATTTATCTGACACACAGAGAGCGATCACAAGTAGGCAGAGAGGCAGGCAGAGAGAGAGGAGGAAGCAGGCTCCCTGCTGAGCAGAGAACCTGATGTGGGGCTTGATCCCAGGACCCTGAGGCCATGACCTGAGCTGAAGGCAGGGGCTTCATCCTCTGAGCCACCCAGGCACCCCTGATTTTGTGTTCTAATCACATAATCTAATCTAATCACATAATCACATATAGTTATTACTATACTTATATTGTATTGTATTATATTATACTATACTATACTATACTTCAGTCTGTCTCTGGAGTGATGTTCACTCCAAATGAAATGAAGTGAAAGGAAGCGTTGGCTGCTGGGTGAGAAACAGTGGTGGCCAATTGTTAGAGGACAAAGCCAGTTAAGTGAACTATGGAAAAATCACCAAAACACTGGTAGGAAGGACGCATCAGAGATAGTGTGAAGGTGAAGGGCAAGAGATTTGTCTCCTGATGGATATGGGGACAGAGAAGAATGACAGGAAAGGTCTGGTAGACAGTCCGGAGATTTCTCCGTGGTTAGGCCCACATTCAGAGAATGGACATGGCACAGACATGTCTAATAATGAAAAGCTAGTCAAGGAGACTTTTCAGGGGATCAGAAAGCCTGACTGATAACAGAAAATGAAGGTGGGCAGACTTGGTAAGATGAAGGTTTTTCTTTTACAGGTATATAGGACATACGTACATTGTCCAAGAAGTCCAGAAACCACCAGCTTGTATGCTAAGTGGGGTGGGTAGGTCTGTGAGAGAAAGAGAAAGAAGTCATCTTTATAACAGGTAGAAGACTAGCATATTTTATGGCAGTATTGTGCTTTCTACTCATTTTCTTATTTGGTCCTCTTCATAGCACTGGGAGGTAAATACAATCATATCCATCTTATAAACAAGGAAACACACTTGGAAAGATGCAATAACTTGCCCAAACTCATACACCTAGTAACAGATGATACTGTGATTTGAACCTATGCTCTTAATCAGGAGGCCATGCTGAAAGCAAGGCAGTAGGCTTATTTATCAATAAGCCTCCAAGAAAGCTTCTGTAACCATTTTGTCCTTCCCTAGTTTGGATTATATGCTTCTCTTCCTTGTTCCCAGCACCTTTTGAAAGCCCTATTTCTTAACAGTATTTTATTTGGATGTTTTACTGTCTCTTCCATAATATTCCAAACTTCTCAGGGGCACTCTTCATGTCTTATCTAGGGCTCAAGTGTTTATCACTTTTATATCTTCAGGACTTAGCATAGTTCTTGCCATATAATATACACTCAGTGAATGTTTACTGATATGTGATAAATTGATAGAGGAATGTGATCTTTAAACAATTATCCATTTCTTTTTTTTTAAAAGATATTTATTTATTTGACAAACAGAGATCAAAGGAGGCAGAATGGCAGGCAGAGAGAGAGAAAGGGAAGCAGGCTCCCCACTGAGCAGAGAGCCCTATGTGGGGCTCGATCCCAGGACCCTGGGATCATGACCCGAGCCGAAAGCAGAGGCTTTAACCCACTGAGCCACCCAGGTGCCCCAAGATTGTAGACTCTTAAGGGAAATTTTTCCAGATACCAACATGAAGGCACATAAGGCTGATGAATTAAAGATAAAATATAAGTTCAAACCATCATTTTATAAATGTGTGCTGATTGCCACAAGGTCATCATCCTGATGATTGTCCAATCCCTGTTGAAATAAATAGAGATTACTGCATTTGCTAAAGTAAAGTTTTATGGATTTAAAGTAATAATCACATAAAAAATACATAGTTATCTTTCAACATTTTTGTACTTGGTACATTGTTTACAACTAATGAACAAATTTTATTGCTTAGGAAAAATGCTGCTGTGTGCCACAGCAGAGAGCAAAATACATAACTGTAAGAATTTGGGGAAGTTAAATGAAACTTGCAATATTACTTTCTATATTTTTAACATAGTTTCACAGCTGACTTTATTTATTTTTAAGATTTTATTTATTTATTTGACACAGAGAGAGAGAGAGAGAGCACAAGCAGAGGGAATGGCAGAGGGAGAGGAAGAAGCAGGCTCCTTACTGGACATGAGGCTCAATCCCAGGACCCTGGGATCATGAGCTGAGCCGAAGGCAGATGCTTAACTGACTGAGCCACCTAGGCACCCCGAAACAGCTAACATTTAATAGAAGTATTCAGAACAGAATTACAGGTAGGTCATAGAAAGGATTATTTCAAAGATCTTGATTTTGTAATATTTTATTTGCTATATATGTACATGGAGATTATATATAGGTGATGTCTGTCATAGATATTAAAATCACTAAAAACATTTCTGAAGACAAACACTTCTTTCTAAATTTGGTTAATTTGACGGTTGGGTATGTGAAAAACTGGTCACTAAAAGTTTATATTATTTAAAAATGATTTGTATTTATTCTCAAACATACTTTTATTTTTAAAAACAGTGAAATAATTAGATGGAAAATACTATAATATATAATAACAAATATATAATATTTGTTGTGGAGAAACAAAATTTTGTGGATTTATGAATGAAAATGTGATAAGATGTTCTGGATTCTTGCAAGAAAGCCAAAAGCTGTGGATTACATTTTTTGAAAGTTTTTATTTAAATTCCAGTTAGTTAACATACAGGGCTATATTAGTTCCAGATGTACAATAAAGTGATTCATCATGAGGACAGGTGCACTAAATCCTTAGTCCCCATCACCTATTTCAACCATCCCCACCACCCACCTCCCCTTTGGTAACCATCAGTTTGTTTTCTATAGTTTAGAGTCTGTTTCTTGGACTGTCTCTCTCTCTTTTTCCCCTTTGCTTGTTTATTTCTTAAGTTGCTGTGGATTAAATTTATATACATTTAAGTTCTGAACTGGTTAACTGATTTTCCTTCTAGGGATCTATTTAATGCATTATCTTACATATTTTCCTAAATAAAGGAACTCAGTGATAAAAAGGTACAATTAACAAAAGTAAAATATGATAGTTAAATTTAGAGGAAGAGTGTGGTCAATGAGTAGAAATGTACACTCATGTAATTGTAAATTTTTACTTCTGGCAGCCAGAATCTTTAGTTTAAGATTTATAAAAGAAATACAATTTAAGAGAGCTGGAAAATACCCACTATGTTTCTTCACAATTATGGGATTCAAAAGAGCTTTAAGTGTATTGTAAATAATGTCCAATCTGTCATTGTAGAGCCCATTAATTAGTTGAACTGTTATTCTTTTTTATAATAGGGCTTTTCTCCCCCCAAACAATGTTTAGTTATTAATAAACATCTATTTAAATGATAGAGACATTGTTTTACACAAATATATGTATTTGGCCCTCATTGTTTTATAATATTTTAAAATATTTTAAAAGCATATTTTCTTATAAAAATACTATATTTAACATACAGTGTATGTGTAGAATTTGCTGTGGGGACTGATATGTGTTTACTCATTAGGACAGAGAGGAAAGAAATATTCCATGCCTCAGCAGTGCTAATAGTTCCTACTATTATTTCATTCTCGGAAGATAACTTTCTGTTAGAACATTTACTTTTTTAAAAAAAAGAAAATAAATAATAAAGTAAAAATAACTATTGTGAAGAGACTTGTTATATTTGTGTTAAGAAGAAGCAGTCTTTATCTCTGCTTGATAAGTAAGGTACATA
The DNA here is from genome assembly GCF_964662115.1 of Mustela nivalis. Lineage (NCBI taxonomy): Eukaryota > Metazoa > Chordata > Mammalia > Carnivora > Mustelidae > Mustela > Mustela nivalis. Next base: position 66,638,779 of record NC_139022.1, on the reverse strand, counting down.
AAAAAAATAAAAAGATTGACGATGAAAAGAAGACAGTTCCAAGGTGGTCTAGGGGGAAAAAATGCTTTCAGCTACTTACGAAATTCTTAAAACATGAAATGATGAATATGGTGGGCTAAGCCTTTACTTGCTTTATATCATTTGATCACAACAATAAAGCAATTATCTTCTTTTACAGATGTGAAAACTGAGGCTTAGATCTTATAGCTTGGTCAAGGTCACACCCCATGTGGTAAAGTTACTTTTACAGAATTTACTGTTTAAGAGGGAATATAAGCAAATTGTTAAAATAAAGACATGTGTGTGATAGATATGTATACTAATAGGACGAGTATAGTGTTAGGAAGCATCTAGCAGAGGTATCAAAGCCTGATCCAGGGCTCAGGCAGAGCTTTCCCAGAAGAGTTAAGATTCATTAGAGATGAGAGGGAAGTCAGGATCAATCTAGTGAAGTAAATGGAACGTATGATTCATTGTCCTAGTTGGGACACTGCTGAGTCTGAAAGGGAGGCCAAAAACATACTTGTACAACAGATATAAACAACAATCCTGGGCAAACTAGAGTGTGTGGCAGTATAAAGAATTTGGTCTTCATTCTGTAAGTCTTCAAGAACATTGATGGACTTTTATAAGGAATAACATGAACAAATTTATGTTTTGGAATAACTGAGACTGGTACTGGAAAATGGAGGAAACTTGTAGATTATTTTGGGAGGCTGTTTCAGTAACACAGGAGAGTGATGATTGTGGCCAGAGTTGGATAGTATTAGACTAAAGGGAAATGACTTAAGTTCAAGAGATATTTAGCATGCAGAATCAATAGCACTTGGTGTATAGTTGGCTATAGGTACAGAGGGAGGCATAGTAATTGGATGTATATTATAGTGGAGGGAAGGAAAGTCCAGGATGACACTGGATTTCTGGATTAACAACTTGAGTGAATAGCGGAGCCATTCACTGAGATGAAGAATACGGGGAACAGTGAGGATAATGATGAATTTACTCTTGTTCAGTTTTATATATGATCATTTTTAATTTTATTGATTTTTAAAATTTTGAAACAATGAAAAATGTGTAGAAAGTTTGCAGGCACAGTACACAGACCATTCCCTCCGCCCCCCCAAAACCATTTGAAAGTAACTTGCCAGTATGTTTCACTACTCCCTAATACTTTACTCTCTATTTCCCACCAATAGGGACATTTGTTGTCTAAATCCTGTTCTTTAAAGCAGAACGATATAGTTAAGTGTCGCCTGTTGCATATAGTTGTAATACCTTTTTAGTCTCTTTAACTTTGGAGCAGAATAAAATCTTTTCTAGTCTTTGGTGACCTTGACATATTGACGATTACAGACCAGTTATTTGATAGAATGTATCTCTGGGCTTTTTCCAGCTACAGAGAGTTAGACTCTAACATCTTAGGGCATTTTTTTCATTTTATGAAAAAATTAACTTCTTTCAGTACCCCTAGAATGGTGTTAATTATGTGCTATTCTTAAGAGAGTTGTGAAAATGGTCACTGTGTTCTTTCACTCATTTGAAAAGGACTGAATTAATAGATTTTGAGAGGAATACCTCAAAAGTGTTGCTGTTTTCTCCTCATTGAATCCTATCAGATGACACGGAGTTTTGATTCGTCCCATTACTAATATTCACTTGATTAAGGATGTGTCTCTTAGGATTCTCAACTATTTTGTGTTTTTTTTTTCCCTTTAGTTTTTTTTTTTTTAAGATTTTATTTATTTATTTGAGAGAGAGACAGTGAGAGAGAGCATGAGCGAGAGGGAGAAGCAGACACCCCGTGGAGCTGGGAGCCTGATGCGGGACTCGATCCCAGGACTCTGGGATCATGACCTGAGCCGAAGGCAGTCGTCCAAACAACTGAGCCACCCAGGCGTCCCTAGTTTTTTTTTTTTTTAAGTAACAAAATTTATTATTAATTACTTAGTAATTAGTAAGCATTTTGTAGTGAAGTTCTTTAAGACTGTGCAAATAGCCCATTTCTCATTAAACTTTCAATTTATTTATTTATTTATTCATAGTATTAGTGATTAATATGGGTCTTAGTTCTTCACTGTCATTTATTTTCGTGTTCAAATTGTTCCATATTTAGCTAGTGGGAGCCCCTTGCAGGTGGTTTATGTTTTCTCTTGACAAATTTCCATTACTTTTTTTTTTTAGATTTTATTTATTTAATTGACAGCACATGTGCACAAGCAGGGGGACACAGGGGAAGCAGGCTCCCCACTGCACTGAGCAGAGAGCCCAGCGTGGGGCCCGATCCAGGATCCTGGGATCATGACCCAAGCAGATTCATAACCCACTTAGCCACCAAGGTGCCCCTACATTACTTTTTGACTTCTTTCTTTCTGGCATAAGATATGAAAAAGGTCATCTTGTACTTTGCCTATCCTCACCCTGGAATTTGCCGATTTAGCCCTGAATAACATTAAATGGAGAATAACATTTAAAAGACAAAGTCTGGGCACTAGGTATGCTTTTGGAGTGTGGTGCTTCAAAGTTTTTCAGTGGAAAGAGCTAAGGTATATATGCCTGTATATATGAGTGTATGTCCAGACATTTGCATTTCATCTTTCTGTGATCTATCTTTCAAACCACGAATGTATACTGAGAGCATTAATTTAATCTAGCACCTCAGGGTTTATTCTAATTTTGTCCCTTTCCATATATGTAACCCTTTCCTTGTGGCTGAGAAACCAGGCTCCCATTGGCCTAATTGGATCACTTACTTTCCCAGTTCTTCTGTGTGTAATCAAGCTCTCCTTTCCACTGCCATCCCCTCTCCTCCGCAGGTGCACTATTCCCCTGTGCAGGCTCTGTCACCCATACCAGACTGCCATTCTTTATGAACAAATCCTTCCCCTACTCAGGCTTGGCCTCTCTGCCCTGTACTGATCTTTGTGTGGAGACATCTTTACCCAGTATCAGGTGGGCTCGCCACTTTCTCCCAACTCCATCCACAAGCAGGGCAGATACTCAATTAATTCAATTTAGTTGTGAATGAAAAAATATAGGGCAGTAGCTAAAATGGCACTCATTCAGGAAAGACTTGGTTTGGATAAGATGCCAGTCTGAGGGCAGATTTAAAGATCTAGAAGAGACAGGATTAGTTTCAGGTGTGAGAAAGAACCAAGTTCCCACTTCAATAGAATGGGAGTAGAGAATGACTTCAATACAGGTTGGTTTGAGAATTTCCTAGCTGGAAGAGGAATTTCAGCTTTCTGTCTTACAGCTTTTAGTTTCTCTGGGCAGAGATTGCTGAGAATGAGTGATTTAGTTGGAGGTTTGAGGAAAGTAGAGTTTTGAAATCACTGTAGAGAATGAGAAAGTGAAACGAGCAAAAACAACACAAACACAGATTTCTGAGTATTATGGAAAATCTAAGAATTGAAACTGAAAATGAGTTGAGACACCCACCTGAATGGTTGTAGGGTTTTCTCTGGCAAGTGCCAGCACTAGGAGTGGAGAAGGCAGTTTTTATCACAAGTAAGTTGAAGATATTGGGTAGAGAGAGGTTGATGTGAAGGAAATGAATGTTGAATATTGAAATGTTGAAATGATAGTTATTAAAATAAAGGAAGAGAAGTGGGGTCTGGAAGAGAGATAGTAGATGGGTCAATGGCCTATCTCAAGGTCCTTGTGTGACATGGTCCCAAGAAATCAGAAACCAATTCTAACCTAAAGGTATTTGTATAGGGGTAGGGAGGGGAAGGATTTGTTATGAGTATATTGGGTAGCTCAGAGAATTAGAAGTCTGGCTGAACAATCATGACTTAGAAATAAAGGAAACATGTGGCTTTGGTGTTGCAGGTAGTACGAAACCTCTTCAGGTGATCAATACTGAAATGAATCAGCTCTACTATCATCTGTTCTTGTGTTACTGCTCAGAATTCGGATACCAAGAAGAAAACTTAGTTTAAATGGCTTTGGACTTGTGCTCACCTCCTTGGCCAGGAGATTAAGGGTTCTAACAAGAAGGCATGAAATGGGATAGAAGTAGTTTCTAAAGGAAAACAAAAGAGAAGGAGATGGATGCTTTTGGTGCCAAAAACAAGAGATGTTCAGCATTGGCAGATTGCATGTGTGGTATTGAATTTATGTAGGATAAAGCATAATTTCATATGGAGAGAAAGATGGATAGAAAGCTAATCATATTTTTTACTTTTATTCTTTAATTACAAAAATAATACATGTATCTTGTAAAAATAATTAAAATAATTCCCCTTCCCCATATCTTCAATGAATGTGAAGTTAAGAGAGTAAAAGGGAGAAGTGGGTAAAAGGTGATAGAATTATTATCAGGTCTCTTTTCCTTCGGTGCCACGGTACTTGGTCACGCCGCTTTGAAGAATGAAGAGGTAGACCAGACAGAGTGATGGGTAGGAAAGGAAAGTCTATTGAATGACATTAAAGTGAGAGTATAAAGTTCCCAAGGAAGGAAGGGACCTGAGAGGGTTGCTACCAGAATTTCTAAGTCTAGGAATTTTTATGGGCTTTTTGGCGGGCTGTTTTAATCTGATTAACTCTCCAAGAGCCTGTCATCCAGTCAGGTTTTTGTCATCTGTCATATGGGAAAGGGTGGAGGGCTCCTTCAAAGATGGGTGTAAAATTATTTTAAGGGTGGTTTCCTCTTAGGGTGAGGGGGAATGCGGGGTCCCTGTCCCTCCAGCCTTTCTTCCAACTATCCTTTTTTTTTTTTTAACTTTTTATTTTTTATAGACATATATTTTTATCCCCAGGGGTACAGGTCTGTGAATCACCAGGTTTACACACTTCACAGCACTCACCAAAGCACATACCCTCCCCAATGTCCATAATCCCACCCCCTTCTCCCAAACTCCCTCCCCCCAGCAACCCTCAGTTTGTTTTGTGAGATTAAGAGTCACTTATGGTTTGTCTCCCTCCCAATCCCATCTTGTTTCATTTATTCTTCTAAACTATCCTTTATCAGAATTATTTGAAAGTCATGATTTGAACATTTTCTACGGTTCAGATCTGTTGTGTACACAGTGGATATGAGACTTCGGTCTTTTGCTTGTAAGGTATAATTCAAAACAGGACACTGAAAACCTCAAGGTCTCAATACAAATCCAAGGTTTGTTTTACTAATAAGGTCTCTCACTTTTTAAAGGATATTTATTTATTTATTTATTTATTTATTTTGCGGGTAGCAGGGGAGGAGCAGAAGGAGAGGGAAGGGGAAAGAATCTCAACCAGACTTCAGGTGGAGCACAGAGCTATACCTGCGACTCGATCTCACAATCCCGAGATCATGACTCTGAGTTCACGGCCCAAGCTGAAACCAAGACTGAGACGCTCAACTGCCTGAGCTACCCAGGTACCCCTAAAAATGTCTCCTTTTAACAAAGATATAGGTAAATAAGTTTGTGTCTTCAATTTATATAATAAAATCAAATCTGAATAATTTTTTGTTCTTTTAAAATTTCCTTTCCTAATTCCTACATTTAAGAATTGACTTGTTTGGGACACCTGGGTGGCTGAGTTGGTTAAGCGGCTGCCTTCGGCTCAGGTCATGATCCCAGCGTCCTGGGATTGAGTCCCACATCAGGCTCCTTGCTCGGTAGGGAGCCTGCTTTTCCCTCTGCCTGTAGCCTGCCACTCTGTCTGCCTGTGCTTGTGCTCTGTCTCTCTCTCTCTCTCTAACAAATAAATAAAATCTTTAAAAAAAAAAACAGAATTGACTTTTTTTAAAAATTATTTTTGTTTTCAGTGTCTACTGTTTTTAAGGCAATGTGTGGCTCCTTTCATTCCTACCTCCCCCAAACCCCTCCCAGCCTGCTTTAGAAAATCAGTATTTTAATGTAAACAGTTTTATTGAGTCGGCTCTACTTGGTGAATATTAACACAATAATGTTTTTATTTTTCTCCAATCACAATCCCCAGTAGTGCTTTGTAGAACTCTCCCAAGACAATTTCTTTGGCATATCCACATCTTTCTCATCACTTTCAGTTGTTTAAAAAAAAAAAAAAAAGCTATACCAAACTAATTTCACTCCAGTGTAAAAGTGCAGTCTAAATGTGATTCAAATATAATCCTTTCAGTTCCCTCTACTAGCATCTCACTCCTTTGTTGGGGAGGAGAAATATGAACGATGCCAGGGGTTGCTTACTGGAGATGAGGAAGTACTGCTTCCCACAAAAAGTGCATGTTGCTGTTGGTGGTCACTGAGGATGTTGTAGTCTCCTCATAACTTTGTGCAATTTCTTGCACTGTGTAGTTTCTCCTTGGAGAATATGGCACCTCTCTGAAGATATGGCAGAGGAGGCACCCATGTCTTCCTTTAGTCCTGCTTTTGGTCCACATTCTACCCCCATAAGAAGAAAGCTTTCAGGTAACTCTAGGTAACTTCCTCTCTGTCCTCTGTATTCCTTTGTATTGAGTCAAGCATGGAGGTCCTCTGCTGCACCTTCTGATAGCTCAGGAAACTGGGAATAAGTTGGAAGTTTCTTCCATGTTTTTCTTAAATTCCCTATGACATGGTCTTATTTTGTCCCTTTCTCCTGGGCTTAGTCAGCACATCCTTCTACTTCATAATCTCCAGAAAAAAAGGAGGCACAGTTCTTGGTGTTCAGATATGCTCCCAAATTCCAAAAGACATAGGTCAGGTTCTCTGCCAGATTCTATCAGAGGGCTCACTACACTTTGAAGGCAGCTTCAAATTGGTCTCTAGGTCCCTACTATAAATATTTAGCTAAGTAGTGGGCTGTCAGTCTTTCTGCCTTGCCAGCACTCACATTGTGTATTTCACTGGAACTCCCTCTTCATTTGGCTTCTGGTGGTTGAGGGGATATACTTTTTTGCCCACTTAGAGCTTTTTTTTTTTTAAGATTTTATTTATTTATTTGATACACAGAGAGAGTATAAGCAGGAGGAGCAGCAGGCAGAGTGAGAGGCAGAGCAGAGAAACAGATGTGGGCTCAATCCCAGGACTCTGGGATCATGACTTGAGCTAAAGGCAGATGCTTGACCCTTTGAACCACCCAGGCACCCCAAGTCTAACATGTTGATTGGGAATAGGAGAGGTGGTTCCTATGCCTCTGAGTAAGTCCTCAGGAAGGCTTTTGCGTCCAGTGGGTGGAGAGGCCTTTGTTTATTTTTATTTTTTAAGATTTTATTTATATGACAGAAAGAGAGTAGGTGCAGGCACAAGCCGGGGGAGCTGCAGGCAGAGGGAGAGGGAGAAGTAGGCTCCCTACTGACCAGGAAGCCCAGTGCAGGGCTTGATCCCAGGACCCTGGGATCATGACCGAGCCAAAAGATGCTTAGCCAACTGAGCCACCCATGCACCCAGAGAGACCTTTAAAGGTATGGAATCCTTATACTACTTTGTCATCATTTTTCAGTCAGAATAACCAATTCCAAGACAACAAGAAAAATCCCATTCAACATTCTATTATTAGAGCACAAAACTAAAGTAAATGATATATTTCATTCTTACTTGACTTTGCGTTATACAATGAAAAGAAAAAAAAATACATAAAGTAACCCACAGGATATGACAAACCAAATTTTTTCAGTGCCCAAGATTTTAAGTTAGGTATGTTTAGAGCAGCACTGATTTTCCAAGGTCATCAGAAGTACTATTAGTGAATGACATTATAGTTGTTTTGTCTGATTTCCTTTTGGAATATGTCAGATGTAAGATGGGTGTCAGAATAAGGGAGAGGAGTTAGGCCTATTATGAAATCATTGATTAGTCAAGAATATAACTCAGCAATAATGTTTAGCTTTAACTGTCTCTATTAGTAGGCTTTGAATATAATAAGCAGGATTGGCATTGATTTAAAAACTATTTAAAAAAACAGATTTCCCGGGCGCCTGGGTGGCTCAGGGGGTTAAGCCACTGCCTTCGGCTCAGGTCATGATCTCGGGGTCCTGGGATCGAGTCCTGCATCGGGTTCTCTGCTCAGCGGGGAGCCTGCTTCCCTCTCTCTCTCTCTCTGCCTGCCTCTCTGCCTGCTTGTGATCTCTGCCTGTCAAATAAATAAATAAATAAAATCTTAAAAAAAACCCCAAAAAACAAAAAAACCCCAAAAACAGATTTCCCTTTAAGACCTTTGAAAGATGTTTTTAAAATTTAAATAGATGTTGAAATGTACTTGTTAATCTTATGCCTCATATTCCTCTTAACAAAGGTTTGAATAAAGAAGTATTTTAGGTTCTGGCTTAAATATGAAGATGATTTTAAGCATTCCCAATGGCGAACAAATATAATGATTATCATTCCCAGAGCGGTACTGTCTTCAAACTTTATCAGCTGAAATCTTTCTGAGTGACATTTCTGCTATCCATATCCTTCTTGTTAAGAACTCAATAATGGACTAGGTTAATTAGAGATAGGTACTCTTACCTTGTATTAATCATCCTTCTTTCAGAATAAATTAACCTTTTTAGCTCCTATTTTCTGGAATTCCCAGCCTCCGTCGACACTGTTCTCGAGGCATTAGATAGCCTCATAAAATTTCAAACTCATTTGAATTTAGAAATATCCATTACTGATAGAATTATGAAACTTAATAATCATAGAGATTTACTCTCAGATCATTGAAGATCAGACTAATTCAGGTACTTTGTAGGCTTGTTTCTTGCTCGCTGTGTGATCTGGGGGAAATTCGGTTATCATCTCGGAGTTTTCGTTTCCTGACTTAGAGAATGGGAATAGTTATATTCACTTCACATTGTAGAAATCAAAGGGGATCACACCGATAGTGGGTTCTGAAATATAATGCTATGATGTTTGGGTTGTATTATTTTGAAATATGGTCAATTCAGAAGATCTCACTTCTTGTATTCTTGATGCTGATGACTGATATCCTAAATCCTTTCCCCGGCTCCCTTGTATCATTATCAGAGGGCAAAAGGATGGTAAAACGTTGTGTGAGAGGGTACTCTGACCACTTGTAGCTCCCATAATTCTTTGGTAAATGTGCAGCCGAGGTGGCAGATTTATCAATCAGTCCATCCAATAATAGAGCTTGTCAGGCTGGCCACAGTGGAGACTCATGACACCCCATGACAAACTGAAAAATGAGCATGTGTTAAAATACATCTATTAACAATGTATGTCCAAGTTTGTCTGCTTTTAAAAGGCAAAATAATGCAATGAATTTCAGAGGTAATTTAGGAAGTATTTGAACATTTGGCTTTAATTAGAAAGGCAGGAAAATATATCAGAACTAGATTCCATTTGGGAGGGTTTGTTTATTCTTCTCATCTTGAGTTTGAGCCAAAAATCCTCCGTTTTGACTAGTTTTAAATGTTTCTCCAAATTTGGGCAGAGCCTTTTGCCTATTTAGAGATAAATAATAGTCCAGCATTAGATAAGAAGGGTAGAGGCCCACACATATCAGAACCCACCAAAATTAAGAGCAGGAGAAGGTCACAAGGGTAAAAAATGGTACTTGTATGGGAAGAGGGGTGCCACTAATAAGTCAGTGAGTACCTCATGAAGTGGAGGTAATCCCATTCATCGGAGTTTCTCTTGGGCAAAGAATGTATATATATAGAAAAGACAATTTGATAAACTACTTGGATGTAGTTTGACAATACACTGTGTTGGTAAAGCTTTGACAAAATAGGGACTGTCACTTATTTCTGTTTTGAGTGTAAATTGATTCAACTCCTTAGGAGGGAAACGTAGCAATGTTTATTGAAATTACAATTGCATATCCAAAATAGACATCCAGATGGCCAGCAGGCACATGAAAAGATGCTCATCATCACTGTCATTAGGGAAATGCAAATCAAAACTACAATGAGGTATCACCTCACACCTGTCAGAATGGCTAAAATCAACAATGTAAGAAACAATAGGTTTTGGCAAGGATGTGAAGATAAAGGAACCTTTTCACACGGTTGGTGGGAATGCAGACTGGTGCAGCCACTCGGGAAAACAGTATGGAAGTTCCTCAGAAAGTTAAAAATAGAACTGCCCTATGATCCAGTGATGAATTTACTGGGTATTAACCCAAAAAATACAACAACTCTAATTCATAGGGATACATGAATCCCTCTATTTACAGTAGCATTATGTAAAAGAGCCAAGATATGGAAGCAATCCAAGTATCTATCACTTGATGAATAACAAAGATGTGTGTGTGTGTATACGTGTGTGTGTATGAAATCCTGCCATTTGCAGTGACATGGATGGAGCTAGAGAGTACAATGCTAAGCGAAATAAGTCAGAGAAAAACAAATACCACCTGACTTCACTCATATGTGGAATTTGAGAAACAAATGGGCAAAGAAAAAAAAAAAGAGTCTAATAAATGCACTTGTTGTAATAAGCACATGGTGATATATAAAAATATTGGATTACTATATTGTACACCTGAAACTAATGTAACACTGTATGTCAACAAACTGGAATTAAAATAAAACTTGAAAAAAAGGAGGTAAGAAGGACGCCTGGGTGGGTCCGTTGGTTAAGTGTCTGCCTTCAGCGTAAGTCATGATCTCAGGGTCCTGGAATTGAGCCCCACATCAAGGGAGAGTCTGCTTGTCCTTCTTTCTCTGACTCTTCCCACTGTGCCCCTTGCTCCCACTCATGTGCTTGCTCTCTCTCAAATAAATAAATAAATAAATAAATAAATAAATAAATAAAATATTTTTTAAAAAAGAAGAGAAAGAAAAGAGAAAAACTACAACTGCACATTTCTCTCTTTCTCTCTCTTTTTTCTTACAACTGCACATATCTTCCCCAACAATTCCAGTACTGAGAACTTATTCTGTGGGACCCAATGTCCATAAATAGGTTAAGGTAGTTACAGTGCATAGATAAAATGGAATACAGTGGAACAATGAAAAAGAATTAGAAAGCTCCCTATGTAGTGATAGGAAGATATCTAAAATATATAGAACAGAGAAAAAAATTAAAATATAGGACAATAATTAATTTAACCTATCCATGGACATCGGATTGTTTCTGATTGTTTGCATTTACAATAATATTGCAACAAGTAAACTCATACCGATTTTATTTTGCATTAGTGTATGCTTACCAACAGAATTAATTCCCAGTAGTGGTATTGTTGGACAAGATATATGCAGTTGTTATTTTGATTAACATTACTGCTTTTCCCTCCTAAGTAGTTGTACTATTTTATACTCCCAACAGAGATAAGTACCCCTTTTCTCAAAGCTTTGCCCACACAGTGTATTGTCAGACTTTCACATTCACCCAAACCTGAGAGGAGACAAATAGCATCTTGGTCTCTAGTTTTATTGGTTTTTGTTGTTGTTGTTTAAGTTCAATTTTTAAAGATATGCAGACTATCTCAAGTGTAGGGAAAAGTTGCAAGTATAGAAAATGTTTCTTCCCTGAACTACTTAGGAATAAGTTGGCAATATCATGTCCCTATACCCCCAATACTGTAGGGTGTATATGTTACAAGCAAGGGCATTCTTCTGCATAACCAAAATAAAATCATTGATATCAGAGCATTCGTTTTGATATATTAATATCATCTAATTCTCAGATTCACGTCCATTCACTTTTTTCCCATTATCCTAAGTATGGCCTTTACAGCAAAAGTATATAGTCCATGATCATGTGTGGTGCCTAGCTGCTGGGCCTCTTTAGTGATTGAAATTGATTTGAAATGGTTCCTTCTACTTTCTTTCACTTTTATGATCTTGATACTTTTGAAGATTATAGACCAGATATTTTATAAAGTGCTTCTTAATTTGGGTTTGGCTGACATATTTGGGGGACTCAATTCAGATTATATATATTTGGCAGGAATATGGCAGAAATGATGTATTTTTTTTCATTGCAACCTATCAGGTGACTCACAATTTTGATTTCTTGTATCACTGATGATGTTTATACTGATCATTTCACTAAATTGTTGGCAGCCAAGATTCTCCACTGTAAATGTAGTCTTTTCCTTTAGTAATTATTAAGTGTTTTATAAAGTACTTTGAAATTATGTATTTAGCTTCAGTGTTAAAATTTCAGTGTAACAATTTGTTTCCTTTAGTAATATCACTGGGGACACATGGTTTCTATATTTAATAGGTCATAATCTGTGACTATCGTTATTTTCATGGTCAAATTGTCCTAGATGTGGTCCGAGGGAGTTTCCTCAAGCTGGCTCCTTTGTCCTTTTGACTTATCTCCATCATCTGTGAGCACTTCCTTTCTTTCTGATCCAAAGAAATGTTCCAGGCTCATCTTGTACTTTGCTTGTCCCAGATCTGGAATCATCCATTTCTTCAAGGAAACTTTTAGTGAAGAGTGGTATTCAGACACCAAGATGTGGGTGCTAGGTGTGTTCCTTGCTATCAGGGTGTCTCTCTTCCTGGACTGTCTCAATAAACAAGTACTTTTTCCTCCCTCCCTTCCTTCCTTTCTTCTTTATCTCTATTAAAAACTATAGGTTGATACTCTAACTTCAATTCTTATCTAATTCATTTTAGTTAATAACTTCAGTTCTTTTCTAATACCACGTGATTCATTTTAGTTACCTCCCTTTCCATATTTTTAAATTCCTTTCTATGACAGTGAGAAACTTATTTCACATTATCCTTAAATATTTACTTATTTAATGATTTCCCCTATATGTAACACATCTCCTTCACTGCTTCTCTCCTGCATTAATACTTTCCTCAATCTTCTTGGGCTTTGTGCCAGATACTTCCCTTTCCCTGCCTCCCTCCCTCCATTTCCTGCAGAAGTTCTCTTCACTCTTCTTAGGCTCGAACAAGTCAGGTTTTTTGGTGAAGTTTTAATTGGCATTTTTTTTTTTTTAATGAGGGAGGTTGAGCAATTTTTTTTAATTTAAAATTTTTTTATAAACATATAATATATTTTTATCCCCAGGGGTACAGGTCTGTGAATCGCCAGGTTTACACACTTCACAGAACTTACCATAGCACATACCCTCCCCAATATTCATAATCCCACTCCCTTCTCCCAACCTCCCTCCCCCCAGCAACCCTCAGTTTGTTTTGTGAGACTAAGAGTCACTTATGGTTTGTCTCCCTCCCAATTCCATCTTGTTTCATTGATTCTTCTTCTACCCACTTAAGCCCCCATGTTGCATCACCACTTCCTCATATCAGGGAGATCATATGATAGTTGTCTTTCTCCGCTTGACTTATTTCGCTAAGCATGATACCCTCTAGTTCCATCCACGTCGTCACAAATGGCAAGATTTCATTTCTTTTGATGGCTGCAGTGTATTCCATTGTGTATATATACCACATATTCTTTATCCATTCATCTGTTGATAGACATCTAGGTTCTTTCCATAGTTTGGCTATTGTAGACATTGCTGCTATAAACATTTGGGTGCACGTGCCCCTTCGGATCATTACGTTTGTATCTTTAGGGTAAATACCCAGTAGTGCTATTGGTGGGTCATAGGGTAGTTCTATTTTCAACTTTTTGAGGAACCTCCATGCTGTTTTCCAGAGTGGTTGCACCAGCTTGCATTCCCAAGAGGTTGAGCAATTTTAATGAAGAGCACTGATAGAAATCCTTTCTTCATTTCCCATATAAAATCTTCAGTAAAATCATCAGTGCCCAATAATATTTTTTTGTGAGTGAATTATTTAGTAGTTCTTGAATCAGAGCTGAGTTCTTTGTTCAGCTGTATGATTGAATACATTATTTAAATAATTTATTCATTTCACACTTATTTACTGAGTTCACTGTATGTTCAGGCTGTTCTAGGCACTGAGGGTCTAGTGGTAAGAAAAAAGGGACAAATTGCCTTCCCTTCTGGAAGTTGTATTTTTAATGGTAGGATCAAATAATAAGCAATTTAGCTTAGATGCTTAAAAGGTAATCTCAGTAGTGAAAAAGCTACAGAGAATAAAGTACAGAGACAGCATTTGCACCTGAAGGTGCTGAGCAGCCTCCATGGACACAGGGATTGAATGGAAAGAAATATTTGGTGTATACATTCCAAGGGTCAGCATCTGGGGAGTCATGTCTCTCCTTGGAAGGAACAAGCCAATTGCTGGGACTGAGAGCAGGGATCCCAGCTGGAGAGGTGGGCCACCGTTCTCTATGGTCCTCTTGCTATTAACTCTGGGGTCACTTCTCAGTGGCAGGCCTATGTCATACCATCTTCACAGCTTCATTTCTACCAAAGACATCAGAAATGAAAACTTTGTAAGTAACTGATAAAGTTTTATCTTAAGTTTTTTTTTAAACCTATTTCTAATCTTTATAACCTCATCCTTGCAAGTTCTGAGATACTAGTTCCATCTTACAGATGAGGAAACTGAGTACTTAAGGATTAATAACTTGTCTTAGCTAGTAAGACACTGAGCAGTGATTAATTCCAAAGCCCAGCTCGTTCTGCTGTTGCCCAGGGTTAGACTTTGTCCTCTTATTTGGGGCAAATTTATTTGCCTCACTTGAGGCAATGCCATTATAAGGTAAACTTGGGCCTTTTATGAGCCAGGATTCTCTAAGCCATGGTCCTTTTGCTAAAACTTGATAAATATTCTTCAATCATATGGACATGTTTCCATTTCCATTACAATGAAATATAAACTGATTTTTATTCACCTTTTAAGGCTCAGACATTATCCAATAATGTCCAGAATCCAGGTATATTAGATGGTTTGTTATATAGTTATAATAAACAAAAATGTTTATAGCCTTGTTAGATATAAAAACACACAATATTGTTTCATAGTAAGTGTAGCTACCACTTGGTATTCCTGCAAATGTGCATTTCTGAACTGAATTTTCCCAGTGAGATCACGGATGAATTCAGCCAGTTGTTTCAGCAAAGCCCTGATCATAGACAACTTAAATAGATTTATTTGAATTAATTATGAGAACTGAGTAACTAAACTGTTGTCATTGTTAATATTAGACTTAAAAGTATCCAATTATTAAAAAGACAAATTGCCTATGACTGGGGTCCAAATGAAATAAAATAATAATACTTTACTTATCAAAAATCAAGTTCAGGGTGCCTGGGTGGCTCAGTTGGTTAGGCAACTGCCTTCGGCTCAGGTCATGATCCCGGTGTCCTGGGATCGAGTCCCGCATTGGGCTCCTAGTTCCACGGGGAGTCTGCTTCTCCCTCTGACCTCTCCACTCTCATGCTTTCTCTCAAATAAATAAAATCTAAAAAAAATAATCAAGTTCAGAAAACAAACAGGAGAATAAGAACAAAATATTTGAACCACTTTATGTATAATGAGAAAGAAATGTCACTGGAGAAGAATATAATTTACTTCATCTGTGATTTAGCATAAACCTGGGATATGGTGTAATCTCATTGGTAGTCACTTGGAGTGCCTGCCTAGAATGCTGTATTGGGAAAGACTGTGAATTCTGAATAGGTCTCAGCAGCATCCAAGTGCAGGGATCAACTAGAGGTATGTTTTGGGGAGGGGAACAAGTAGTGGTGGCTGTCATTTTGCCCGTGGCTACACTGGCCCTCCAGCCACTGTCAGGCCCTCAACTGGAACTAGATGCTCTTCCCTCAAGGCAGTTGCAGATCACAATGAAAACATGACCTAGAGATGTGGGCCACCCAAATCAGCTTTGACCTATAGTCAACTAACTTCATCTAGTACCTACCACCCTGTAAGAAGGGCTTCGTGTTTTAACCTTATGTTAAAAGGACAGAGATGGAAGAGTTTCTGGAGCTGGAGAAAATGATATCAAAATTTCATGTGAGGAGCTGGGCTGGGAAATGGAGGTACCATTAGCCTCAGCTTCCACAGTACAGTCCTCTGTAGGCCAGTACCAGTCCCTGCTGATTACAGATCAGGCAAAATAGGACATGCACAAGTGCAAGAGAATTCTGCGTTGGGAATCCAAATCATGCAGAAATAGTAGCAGTTGCTGAAATAAGAACCATTTTGTGGTATCTTTTTCTATATAGGAGCATAATAGAGACTAAATATATTTTGTGGGGTGCCTGGGTAGCTCAGTTGGGTTGAGCATCTGTATTTTTTTCTTTTTTCTTTTCTTTTCTTTTTTTTAAATTTTATTTATCTGACAGAGAAACAGATAGAGCAAAAACACAAGCAAGGGGGGTAGGAGAGCTTCCCGAGGAGCAGAGAGCCCGATGTGGGGCTCTATCCCAGGACCCTGGGGTCATGACCTGAGCCAAAGGCAGACGCTTAGTGACTGAGCCACCCAAGCATCCCTGGTTGAGTGTCTGACTCTTGATTTTGGCTCAGGTCATAATCTCAGTCAGGGTCGTGCTGTATGCTCAGTGGGGTGTCTGCTTCTCTGCCTCTGCCCCTCCCCCTGCTTGTGTGCACTCTCTCTAAAATAAATAAAGCTTAAAAAATACATTTTGAAGTAAAAAAACTGAAATTAGGATAGAATATTTTCATGTATAAAATCTTTTCTGAATCCTGACTCTCCTGTGAAACCTGGACCCCAGTTCTTAATCAATAAAATGGAGATAATTCATATTTTATAGAAGATGTTTGATACGGTGCACCTGGATGGCTCAGTCACTGGGTATCTGCCTAAAGCTCAGATCATGATCCTGGGGTCCTGGGTTGAGCTCCACATCAGGCTCCCTGCTCAGTGGGAGGCCTGCTTCTCCCTCTCCCACTCCCCCTGCTTGTATTCCCTCTCTTGCTGTGTCTCTTTCTCTGTCAAATAAATACATAAAATATTTTAGAAAAAGGTATTTGATATATAGTGTTTTGAAAATATTAACTCTTGTTTTTTTATTTTATTTTATTTTATTTTATTTATTTTTTTAGAGAGGAAAGGAGGTAGAGGGAGAGGGAGAAAGAGAATCTTAAGCAGGCTCCATACCCATCGTGGAGCCTGATGGAGCCTTGATCTCACAACCCTGAGATCATGACCTGAGCTGAAATCAAGAGTTGGACACTTAACTGACTGTGCTACCCAGGCGCCCCTTAACTCTTATTATTTTTTTAAAAAGTAATTTTTATGGACGATCAGCGACATGCAAAACCCAGTTAATGACAGGGTATGGAAAATTAAAAATATGGAATGATCTCCAAAATATATTTTTGCTTGAAAAAAAGCAAGGTGCAGGACAGTATGTACTGTTTGTTTCTCTTTTTAAAAAGGATAGTTAATTGCATATATGCTTGTATGAGTATATACATTTTTGAGAAGTGACTGTTAATACTTGGGAGGGAGATGGGAGCTTCTGGGTGTGACAGGAGTATAACTTTCAGTGTGTACCTTTTTGTAGTATTTGAATTTTTCAATCATGCTTCTGGAGTTGTGTTTTTTTTTTTTTTTTTGAAAAGAACAAATTCTGGGGCACCTGGGTGGCTTAGTGGGTTAAAGCCTCTGCATTCGGCTCAGGTCATGATCCCAGGGTCCTGGGATCAAGCCCCACATCAGGCTTTCTGCTCAACAGGGATCCTGCCTCCTCCTCCTCTCTCACTGCCTGCTTCTCTGCCTACTTGTGATCTCTGTGTGTCAAATAAATAAATAAATAAATAATCTTAAAAAAAAAAAAAGAAAAGAACAAATTCAAAGTTAGGATATATAAAGGTTAATATCTCTTTGGTTAGACATTTTTTCAATATATTTATTTCACCTATTGAAATAGAAAATTTTCATTGGTAAATTATGAAAGTGAGCCATTGCTCACAGTAGCCAAACTATGGAAACAGCCCAAGTGTCCATCAATAAGTGGATAAAGAAGATGTAATGTGTATATATATATGTAATAGAATGTTATTCAGCCACAAAAAGCATGAAGTCTTGCCATTTACAATGATGTGGATGGAACTAGAGGGTATTATGCTAAGTGAAATAAGTCAGTCAGAGAAAATACCATATGATCTCACTCATAGGTGGAATTTAAGAAATAACACAAATGAGCAAAAGGAAAAAGAGAGAATCAAGGAACAGACTCTTAGGTATAGAGAACAAACTGATGGTTTCTAGAAGAGAGCTGAGTAAAGGGATGGTTGAAATGAGTAAATGGATTCAGAACGGTATTTGTGATGAGCACTGGGTGATGTTTGGAACTGTTGAATCACTGTATTGTACTCCTGAAACTAATATTACATTGCACGTTAACTAGCTGGAATTTATTACTGCCTTATTATTATTATTATTATTATTATTATTATTTTCAGTGACCTCAGTGTGGGGCTTGAACTTACAACCCTGTGATCAAGAGTCATATGCTCCACTGACTGAGCCAGCCAGGTGTCTTCTAACTCAAATTTAAATAAAAACTTAAAAAAAGAAAAGAAAGTAAGCTATGGCTGACAATGATCCTTAGCAATTCTACTATATATGACTGAACAGTGACATCTGTATAAAGTGACATCTTTATAAAATACATATATAGATATATATATGTATAAATACATGTATATATAGTGACATCTGTATAAAATACATATCATGATATGTAACAATTTATGGGATCATATTATGGTGAAATGTTTGTTGGATCTCATTTTAATCCTAGTCTTTAATTCAGTAATTTGGATTAGAGCGCACATGTTGTGATGAGAACTGGGTATTAGATGCAACACTACATCAAAGACTAATGATGTACTATATGTTGGCTAATTGAACCTAATAAAAAAAATCTTTAAAAAAATTTTTAAAAAGAAATTTAATTAACTGAAAATAAATCACGATAGTAACTTATTTATCATTTAAAACATGTGACCTATTTTGGTCAATAATAAACTTAGACTTCTAATACGGCATAGGAGTGGCCAATATTTGGATTTCAAATGAATAGTAGCATGTAACTTTCTTGCTTATTAAGTGACAAATATTTGTTTTACAATATTTGGAAATTATAGAAATAACATGCCCGCCCATTAAAATTGTATCTTGCATACGTACTTCTGCGATTTGAGTTTTTTTTTCCCTAGCCTTTTTCTTTTTAGTTTTTATAAATTGCATAAGAAGATGGTGACCAGAGCAACTTTTCTCTCACTTCCACTCTCAGCTCCAGTCTATGAGCTTCTTCTCAACCAGATTCAGAGGGACGAGTGCCGATAAGAAGTGAGGCCCGATGGAAGAACAGTCAGCTGAGGACCAGAAAGCAGTGAATTCAGGGAAGGCTTTGGACCCATGAGGGCAAGGTCACCACAGGCTTAGGAGGAAGAAACCTAGTTTCCTTGGCTTCCAAAAAGTCAAGAAGTTTTATGGTCTAACTTCTTCTTCCCTGATCTTGAGGCTAGCTGATTTGGCAGGGACAGATAACAGGGTGTCTCAAGTAGGGCACTGGCCCTCCACCTGCTTCTCTGCCTAGGAGAGAACTTAGCCTTTCACCCTGCAGGATTTTTCCATGTGGTGTTCTCTAACAAGTAGAATTGAGTCCCTTTGAGCCCAAAGAAAAATAACATTTTATGTAAAGGGGCCAGAAGCCAGAGAGGGAAAGATCAGGCAGGATAATCAGTGCAGTAGAGCTTTTGGGATGAGTAAAAGGAAATCCTGAACTCAAAAGTAAGAAGAGCACCCAAGGAAATAAAAATGCAGCATGAAACAGGCTTTCTGTGGAAAAAAAATTCAAATAAATAATTTATCAGGAGAATTTGGAATGAGGATGCTCACCATTGAAATTTGCAGTAGTCAACTAGAAATCAGTGCCAAGACATATCTTAAAGATAGAGTAAAATATAGAGATGGGAATCTAAGGGAAGCAATTAGATACTTAGGAAATGTGTCCAGAGGTCTAACATGTGTGTAGTGGTGGTTCTAGAAGAAGGAAAAGGAAGTCAGGAAGTACTTAAACAAATATGGAAGTTACTTTCTCTTCAGTGAAGAAAGAGATCAGCTTGTAGATTCTAATATCTCGCCAAATTATAGGTTTTGTAGATAAGAAAAAAAAATAGTTAGAATG
This sequence comes from Mustela nivalis, assembly GCF_964662115.1. Lineage (NCBI taxonomy): Eukaryota > Metazoa > Chordata > Mammalia > Carnivora > Mustelidae > Mustela > Mustela nivalis. Next base: position 66,618,937 of record NC_139022.1, on the reverse strand, counting down.
TCCTGACAGAGGTCATTCTCTCTAATCATTAATAGAAAATGGTGGAAGACTTTAGGCCAAAAGAACAAAACCCTACAAGGAGGAAAAATTGTACTTAAGATACTTCTTAAGTGACTTAGAAATATTAATTACATGCCTTTATTCTTCACATCAATCCTATAAGGTAGGAGTCATTTTTATCTACATTTTACCAGTGAGGAAACCGAGATACATGGGGTTTAAATTATAAGTACAAGGTGTCATAGCTAGAAAGTGACAGAGCCAGGACTCCACAAAAGTGGTCTAGCTACAGAGCCACCACACTTTAACATGATACCAGTTGAGTTTCAGGTGGGGTATTGTATTTGAGAATACATGTGGGGAAAAGAGTCTAAATAAACAACAGATGAACCAGAGAGAGAAGAAACAAGGTGAGCACTGAACTGTGGTGGGTGTGTGTGCATGTATATGGATGTGTGTGTGTGTGTGTGTGTGTGTGGTGTATGTGTGAGCTTTTCCCCAACCTCTTTCATTTTCTCTCTTTCCCACCCTCCTTTCTTCTCTTTTTCTCAGTAAATTGTACCATTTTTGACAATGGTTCCTCATATTGACTGCCACCTCAGGTGAATGGGGAAAGGGAAAATCTTGAATTGATTGTTTTGACTTGAAATGAGTGTAAGAATGCGAAATATTTTTTAGATTGATTTTAATACAAGACCAAGTCTTGTATTAAAATTTGTGCTGCTAAGTTGGTGAAGATAAAGTATAGACTTTTTAATGAAGTTGATTTCTCAACCTTTTTAAAGACATAGTTGTAAAGTGTCTTAAAATTTGTATTCACCTATGGAGAAAAAATTCAGATAGAAAGTGATGAGAGTTAGATAAAGCTTTGCTCTTTGAAAGTTTCCTGCTGCTTAAAAATAATAGAAAGCTCAGAAACAGATCCTTACATATGTAGAAATTTAGTATATGACAGAGATATTAAAAAAAAATCAAGGAGAAAAGGATGCACTATTCAATAAATAATACCAAGACAGTTCTTTACTCATGTGGAAAAATAAAATTAGATTCTTACCTAACATCATATTCAAAAATATATTTTAGATGCATTAAAGTCTTTAATGTGAAAGAAAGTCTTTAAAATTTCTAGAAGAAAACATGAAATACCTTTATACCTTCAGAATAGTGATTGTTATTTTAAAGAAGAAACAATATATAAAAACACAACAAACAAAAGATATAACAAAACAGGATATAAAAGACACAACCATAAAGCAAAAGAGATGAAACTGCATGGTAGATATTTCTACTATTTATGTGCATTAGAAAAAATAATTAAAAAATAAAAATATGAGCTGAAAATTGAAAGAAGATATTTGTAATGCTTATTACTGACTTTCAACTGATATTCCAAAGATACGAAGAATCTTACACAATCAATAATAAAGAGATCAGCAACCCTGTAGAGACATAGGCAAAGTTCTGATGAGGCATTTCACACCTGAGAAAAATGGGATGTCCATTAACACAAAAAAGATGCTCAATCTCATTTGTGATCAGGGAAAAGGAAATTAAAACCTCAGTGCAACACCATTTCACACCCATCCGATTTGCATAAAACCAGAAAATTTCATGGAAGTTTAGGTGAGGTGGAGAAGCTAAAAGAACTAATACTACTGGTGAGAGGGTGTACATCAAGATATAGAGGTTAGAGAAAGTCATATGTATGTGAGAAGATTGGGACAAGAAGATTGATGTTCATAATGTAAGTATGGAAATATATCTAATTGTCCAGCAGTAAAATGGAGAAACAAACAGTATGTGATGGAAAGTATGAATGACCTATAGATACGTGTTTCAGCTTGTGGCTAAATTCCAACATGAAGCTGAGTAGCAAAATGGAGAAGGATATATACAATAGAATACCATGTGAATAAAGTTTTTAAATGTACTAAACAATATTGTACATTGTTTGCAGATGCTTACATATGTAATAAAGATATAGCAACTGTGTGTAGTATCATAATGAGAAACATCAAATTGAGATAGTGTTTATTACTGCAGTGGGAAAAAAGAGGATGGAATTAGCACAAATTAGCAGATTAGCAAATTTTATTTTGTTTTATGTTTTAAGCTCACGGAGGGTGGTACTTAGATATTTCTACTGTCACTTTTTGTATGTTTTAATAGCTCTGAATTATTCTACAATTAAAACAAAAAAATTTATGATTGTTATTTTTTTAAAGATTTTATTTTTTGATCTCTGCACCCAATGTGGGGCTCGAACTCACAACCCCAAGATTAAGACTTGCACGTACCAGGAGCACCTGGGTGGCTCAGTCGGTTAAGTGTCTGCTGTAGGCTTAGGTCATGGTCTCTGGCTCCTGAGATGGAGCCCGTATAGAGCTCCAGGTCAAGCCCCACATGAGGCTCCCTGCTCAGTGGGGTGCCTGCTTTCCCACTCCCTCTGCCACTTCCTTTACTTGTTCTCACTTTCTGTCAAATAAATAAAATCCTAAAAAAAAGGTGTGGGGGTGCATGCACCACTGATTGAGCCAGTGAGGTGCCCCACACAATTGTTATTGAAAAAAAATTTTTTTTAAAAAACGATTTTATTTATTTATTTGACAGAGATCACAAGTAGGCAAAGAGGCAGGCAGAGAGAGAGAGGGGAAGCAGGCTCCCTGCTGAGCAGAGAGCCCGATGTGGGGCTCGATCCGAGGACCCTGGGATCATGACCTGAGCCAAAGGCAGAGGCTTTAACCCACTGAACCACCCAGATGCCCCCCTCCAATTTTTTTTTTAAAGGTTTCATTTGGGGATGCCTGGGTGGCTCAGTTTTTAAACATCTGTCTTCCACTCTGGTCATGATCCCAGGATCCTGGGATGGGGCCCTGCATTGGGCTCCCTGCTCACCTGGGAGCCTGCTTTCTCTCCCACTCCCCCTGCTTGTGCTCCCTCTGTTTCTTTCTGTCAAATAAAATAAAAAAATAAATAAAAGATTTTAGAGAGAGAAAAAGCACAAGGGAGTGGGGAGAGAGAAGTACAAGAAGGCTCTTCACTAAGTGTGGAGCCCCACATGGTGCTCAGTCCCATGACCCCAAGATCATGACCCCAGCTGAAATCAAAGAGTTTTTGATGCTCAACGAACCAAGCCACCCAGGCACCCCAACTATTGTTAATTTTTAAAAACATGTGGCAGTAGGCATTTACCCAAATTTCATCTAATATAAAGATTTTATTTATAGGAAATTATATATATAATATCTAAGCTTTATAATCAATTTGATTGGATTTTGGATTTTTATTCATCTTTAAAAAATTAAGCCATCTGTTATTGATTACATAATATAGAAATGCCTAACCACTATGTTGTACCATTGCACACCTAATACTAATGTAACATTGTAAACTGTACTCCAATAAAAAAATAACAAAATTAAGCCATCTTTTGATATATTTGAGTGGAAAAGAAAGCCCCATATAAAGAAATATGTTTTTAAAATATAATGCAAGGGGAAGGGGGGTGGCTTAGTTGGTTGGGCATCCAACTCTTGATTTTGGCTCCGGTTGTGATTTCAGGGTCCTGGGATCAAGCCCTGGGCTCAGTGGAGAGTCTGCTTGAGGACTGTCTCTCTCTCTCCCTTTCCCTCTGCCCCTCCCCCTCCAAATAAAAAATCTTAAAAAAAAAGTTTTGGGGAGGAGTCAAGATGGTGGAGAAGTAGCAGGCTGAGACTACTTCAGCTAGCAGGAGATCAGCTAGACAGCTTATCTAAAGATTGCAAACACCTACAAATCCATCGGCAGATCGAAGAGAAGAAGAACAGCAATTCTAGAAACAGAAAAACAACCACTTTCTGAAAGGTAGGACCGGCGGAGAAGTGAATCCAAAGTGACAGGAAGATAGACCCCGGGGGGAGGGGCCGGCCCCCGGCAAATGGCGGAGCAACGGAGCACAAAATTAGGACTTTTAAAAGTCTGTTCTGCTGAGGGTCATCGCTCCAGAGGCTAAACCGAGGTGAAGCCCACGTGGGGTCAGTGTAGCCTCAGGTCCCGCAGGGTCACAGAAGGATTGGGGGTGTCTGAGTGTCACAGAGCTTACAGGTATTAGAACAAGGAAGCTGGCTACAGAGACAGAGCCGACAGTAAGCTCGCAGCTCGGGGTTACCTTGAACCAAACGCAGGCTCTGTGAGCTCGGAACGTGGCCAGAGGTCAGGCAGACGGGAATAACTGGGCGCTGTTCTCTGTGGGCACACTGAGGAGTGGGGCCCTGGGCTCTCGGATCCTCCGGGCCGGAGACTAGGAGGCCGCCATTTGTATTCCTGTCCTCAGGAAATCTACAGAGAGAGCTCAGGGAACGGATTACTCAGCCCGGCCCCCTGGTAAGGGCGGTGCAATTCCGCCTGGGGCAAAGACACTTGAGAATCACTACAACAGGCCCCTCCCCCAGAAGATCAACAAGAAATCAAGCCAGGACCAAGTTCACCTACCAAGGTGTGCAATTTCAATACCAAGGAGAGCAGCAGAATTCCAGAGGAGGAGAAAGCAAAGCAAGGAACTCATGGCTTTCTCCCTTTGATTCTTTAGTCTTGCAGCTAATTAAATTTTTTTCTTCATTTTTTTGTCTTTTCTTCTGCTAAAATTTTTTTAACTTTTACCCTCTTTTTTAACGTTTTTTTTAACTAGTTTATCTAATATATATGCTTTTCTTTTTATACTTTTCTTTATTCATTTTCTTTTTTAAATTCTTTTCTTTTTGTTTTGTTTTTGTCTTGTTTTTTTTCTTTCTTTCTTTCTGAACCTCTTTTTATCCCCTTTCTCCCCCCTCACAATTTGGGATCTCTTCTGATTTGGTTAAAGGATATTTTCCTGGGGTTGTTGCCACCCTTTTAGTATTTTACTTGCTCCTTCATATACTCTTATCTGGACAAAATGACAAGACGGAAAAATTCACTACAAAAAAAAAAAAAGAACAAGAGGCAGTACCAAAGGCTAGGGACCTAATCAATACAGACATTGGTAATATGTCAGATCTAGAGTTCAGAATGACAATTCTCAAGGTTCTAGCCGGGCTCGAAAAAGGCATGGAAGATATTAGCGAAACCCTCTCAAGGGTATAAAAGCCCTTTCTGGAGAAATGAACTAAAATCTAACCAAGTTGAAATAAAAAAAGCTATTTTTGAGGTGCAATAAAAAATGGAGGCTCTCACTGCTAGGATAAATGAGGCAGAAGAAAGAATTAGTGATATAGAAGACCAAATGACAGAGAATAAAGAAGCTGAGCAAAAGAGGGACAAACAGCTACTGGACCATGAGGGGAGAATTCGAGAGATAAGTGACACCATAAGATGAAACAACATTAGAATAATTGGGATTCCAGAAGAAGAAGAAAGAGAGAGGGGAGCAGAAGGTATACTGGAGAGAATTATTGGGGAGAATTTCCCCAATATGGCAAAGGGAACAAGCATTAAAATTCAGGAGGTGCAGAGGGTGCCCCTCAAAATCAATAAGAATAGGCCCACACCCCATCACTTAATAGTAAAATTTACAAGTCTTAATGACAAAGAGAAAATCCTGAAAGCAGCCCGGGAAAAGAAGTCTGTAACATACAATGGTAAAAATATTAGATTGGCAGCTGACTTATCCACAGAGACCTGGCAGGCCAGGAAGAGCTGGCATGATATTTTCAGAGCACTAAACGAGAAAAACATGCAGCCAAGAATACTATATCTAGCTAGGCTATCATTGAAAATAGAAGGAGAGATTAAAAACTTCCAGGACAAACAAAAACTGAAAGAATTTGCAAACACCAAACCAGCTCTACAGGAAATATTGAAAGGGGTCCTCTAAGCAAAGAGAGAGCCTACAAGTGGCAGATCAGAAAGGAACAGAGACCATATACAGTAACAGTCACCTTACAGGCAATACAATGGCCCTAAATTCATATCTCTCAATAGTTACCCTGAATGTTAATGGGCTAAATGCCCCTGTCAAAAGACACAGGGTATCAGAATGGATAAAAAAACAAAGCCCATCTATATGTTGCCTCCAAGAAACTCATTTTAAGCCCAAAGACACCTCCAGATTTAAAGTGAGGGGGTGGAAAAGAATTTACCATGCTAATGGACATCAGAAGAAAGCAGGAGTGGCAATCCTTATATCAGATCAATTCGATTTTAAGCCAAAGACTATAATAAGAGATGAGGAAGGACACTATATCATACTCAAAGGGTCTGTCCAACAAGAAGATTTAACAATTTTAAATATCTATGCCCCCAACGTGGGAGCAGCCAACTATATAAACCAATTAATAGCAAAATCAAAGAAACACATAAACAATAGTACAATAATAGTAGGGGACTTTAACACTCCCCTCACTGAAATGGACAGATCATCCAAGCAAAAGATGAGCAAGGAAATAAAGGCCTTAAAAGACACACTGAATCAGATGGACATCACAGATATATTCAGAACATTTATCCCAAAGCAACAGAATACACATTCTTCTCTAGTGCACAGGGAACATTCTCCAGAATAGATCACACCCTCGGTCCTAAATCAGGACCAAAAGATTGAGATCATTCCCTGCATATTTTCAGAAGCTAGAACTCAACCACAAGAGGAAGTTTGGAAAGAACCCAAATACATGGAGACTAAACAGCATCCTTCTAAAGAATGAATGGGTCAACCAGGAAATTAAAGAAGAATTGAAAAAAATTATTGAAACAAATGATAATGAAAACACAACGGTTCAAAATCTGTGGGACACAACAAAGGCAGTCCCGAGAGGAAAATATATAGTGGTACAAGCCTTTCTCAAGAAACAAGAAAGGTCTCAGCTACAAAACCTAACCCCACACCTAAAGGAGCTGGAGAAAGAACAAGAAAGAAACCCTAAACCCAGCAGGAGAAGAGAAATCATAAAGATCAGAGCAGAAATCAATGAAATAGAAACCAAAAAAACAATAGAACAAATCAACGAAACTAGGAGCTGGTTCTTTGAAAAAATTAATAAGATTGATAAACCCTGGCCAGACTTATCAAAAAGAAAAGAGAAAGGACCCAAATAAATAAAATCATGAATGAAAGAGGAGAAATCACAACTAACACCAAAGAAATACGAACAATTATAAGAACATACTATGGGCAACTCTACACTAACAAATTTGACAATCTGGAAGAAATGGATGCATTCCTAGAAACATATAAACTACCACAATTGAACCAGGAAGAAATAGAAAGCCTGAACAGACCCATAAGCAGTAAGGAGATTGAAACAGTCATTAAAAATCTCCAAATAAACAAAAGCCCATGGCCAGACAGCTTCCCGGGGGAATTCTACCAAACATTTAAAGAAGAACTAATTCCTATTCTTCTGAAACTGTTCCAAAAAATAGAACTGGAAGAAAAACTTCCAAACTCATTTTATGAGGCTAGCATCACCTTGATCCCAAAGCCAGACAAGGATCCCATCAAAAAAGAGAGCTATAGACCAATATCCTTGATGAACACAGATGCAAAAATTCTCACCAAAATACTAGCCAATAGGATTCAACAGTACATGAAAAGGATTATTCACCACAACCAAGTGGGATTTATTCCAGGGCTGCAAGTTTGGTTCAATATCCGCAAATCAGTCAATGTGATACAACACATCAATAAAAGAAAGAACAAGAACCATATGATACTCTCAATAGATGCTGAAAAAGCATTTGACAAATTACAGCATCCCTTCCTGATCAAAACACTTCAAAGTGTAGGGATAGAGGGCACATATCTCAATATTATCAAAGCCATTTATGAAAAACCCACCACAAATACCATTCTCAATGGAGAAAAACTGAAAGCATTTCCACTAAGGTCAGGAACACGGCAGAGATGTCCATTATCAGGACTGCTATTCAACATAGTACTAGAGGTCCTAGCCTCAGCAATCAGACAACAAAAGGAAATTAAACACATCCAAATCAGCAAAAAAGTCCAACTATCACTCTTTGCAGATGATATGATACTCTATGTGAAAAACCCAAAAGACTCCACTCCATAACTGTTAGAACTTGTACAGGAATTCAGTAAAGTGTCAGGATATAAAATCAATGCACAGAAATCAGTTGCATTTCTCTACACCAACAACAAGGCAGAAGAAAGAGACATTAAGGAGTCAGTCCCACTTACAATTGCACCCCAAACCATAAGATACCTAGGAATAAACCTAACCAAAGAGGCACAGGATTTATACTCAGAAAACTATAAAGTACTCATGAAAGAAATTGAGGAAGACACAAAGAAATGGAAAAATGTTCCCTGATCCTGGATTGGAAGAATAAATATTGTGAAAATGTCTATGCTACCTAAAGCAATCTACACATTTAATGCAATTCCTATCAAAGTACCATCCATCCTTTTCAAAGAAATGGAACAAATAATCCTAAAATTTATATGGAACCTGAAAAGACCTTGAATAGCCAAAGGAATATTGAAAAAGAAAGCCAAGGTTGGTGGCATCACAATTCTGGACTTCAAGCTCTATTACAAAGCTGTCATCATCAAGACAGTATGGTACTGGCACAAAAACAGACACATAGATCAATGGAACAGAATAGAGAGCCCAGAAATAGACCCTCTACTCTATGGTCAACTAATCTTCAACAAAGCAGGAAAGAATGTCCAATGGAAAAAAGACAGCCTCTTCAATAAATGGTGTTGGGAAAATTGGACAGCCACATGCAGAAAAATGAAATTAGACCATATCCTTACACCACACACAAAAATAGACTCAAAATGGATGAAGGACTTCATTGTGCGAAAGGAATTCATCAAAATCCTTGAGGAGAACACAGGCAGCAACCTCTTCGACCTCAGTCGCAGCAACATCTTCCTAGGAACAACGCCAAAGGCAAGGAAGGAAGGGCAAAAATGAACTATTGGGATTTCATCAAAATCAAAAGCTTTTGCACAGCAAAGGAAACAGTTAACAAAGTCAAAAGACAACTGACAGAATGGGAGAAGATATTTGCAAATGACATATCGGATAAAGGACTAGTGTCCAAAATCTATAAAGAACTTAGCAAACTCAATACCCAAAGAACAAATAACCCAATCAAGAAATGGGCAGAGGACATGAACAGACATTTCCGCAAAGAAGACATCCAGATGGCCAACAGACACATGAAAAAGTGCTCCATATCACTCGGCATCAGGGAAATACAAATCAAAACCACAATGAGATACCACCTCACACCAGTCAAAATGGCTAAAATTAAGAAGTCAGGAAATGACAGACGCTGGCGAGAATGTGGAGAAAGGGGAACCCTCCTACACTGTTGGTGGGAATGCAAGCTGGGGCAACTACTCTGGAAAACAACATGGAGCTTCCTCAAAATGTTGAAAATAGAACTGCCCTATGACCCAGCAATTGCCCTACTGGGTATTTACCCTAAAGATACAAACGTAGTGATCCAAAGGGGCACGTGCACCCGAATGTTTATAGCAGCAATGTCCACAATAGCCAAACTATGGAAAGAACCTAGATGTCCATCAACAGATGAATGGAAAAAGAAGATGTGGTATATATACACAATGAAATACTATGCAGTAATCAAAAGAAATGAAATCTTGCCATTTGCAATGACGTGGATGGAACTAGAGGGTATCATGCTTAGCAAAATAAGTCAAGCAGAGAAAGACAACTATCATATGATCTCCCTGATATGAGGAAGTGGTGATGCAACATGGGGGCTTAAGTGGGTAGAAGAAGAATAAATGAAATAAGATGGGATTGGGAGAGAGACCAACCATAAGTGATTCTTAATCTCACAAAACAAAGTGAGGGTTGCTGGGGGGAGGGGTGGTGGGAGAAGGGGGGTGGGGTTATTGGAGAGGGTATGTGCTTTGGTGAGTGCTGTGGAGTGTGTAAACCTGGCGATTCACAGACCTGTACCCCTGAGGATAAAAATATATTGTTTATAAAAAATAAAAAAGAAATTTAAATAAATAAATAAATCTAAAAAAAAAAAAAAGAAATAAACAGTTTTAATGGAAAAAAAAAAAGAAGTTAGAATGAGAAAACCCAAGCTTGAGTCTAGGCACGTCTATTTACATATTGGTTGTATAAATTCAAGCAAGTTTTTAAAACGCTCTGAATCTTATCAATCGCATCTATATAATAGGATACAGTAGTATCCTATATAATGGGATCATGATAATACCAACCTCAAAAGATAAGTGTTGGGATTGCAGCACCTGGGTGGCTCAGTGGGTTAAAACCTCTGCCTTCGGCTCAGGTCATGATCCCAGGGTCCTGGGATCGAGCCCCACATTGGGCTCCCTGCTCAGCAGCGAGTGGTCTTACTCCCTCTCACTCAGCCTGCCTCTCTGCCTTCTTGTCATCCCTCTCTGTCAAATAAATAAACAAAATCTTAAAAAAAAATAAAAAATAAAATTTTTGTGTGAAATAAAAAATTTTTAAAAAGTTAATTCAAAAAAGCCCTCCCACCCGAAAAATAATGAGTATTAATTTACTTCAAAGGAAAACACTGATTTAGAGTTAGGTTAAAACTAGTTAAAGACGGAAAGTGCTCTTAGTTTCTTTTGATAAAAACTTGTAGTCTAATCTAATACTTTCTTCAGTGCTAGACAGGTACAAGTAACTAATCATTTAGTATTTAAGTAATACCATTTTCATGTAACTGTGTGGTTGAATTGTTCACAATGAAAGTAAAAGCAAAGTGAGAAGAGCTTTACATAAACAAGATTGGGGCTGTTTGCTAGATGAAGGTTTCAGTGAAAGGTGTCACCAGTGGAGGAATATTAAAATACTCTTCCTTTTCATGGCTAGTTATAGTTTTGTTTATATAGCATTTTTTTCAAGATCTATGGAACATTTTGACATATTAGACATTTGACTCTGTTACACAAATCATGAAAAAAACCCCAAACGAAACTTTTCTGGGTAGGGGGGTTTAGGGGGAAGAAGCTTATTCTTCAGGTTTTTTTTTTTTTTTTCTTGGTTTCTCATTTATGTTGCCTATTCTTTTCCCATATTTGCATCCTGATCCAGGTCCCTGTAACTTTATGGGTTACCACAGATCATTTGGGAAGTTCTGTCTTCTACGCTTCTCTTTCCAACTCCACTCCCCAATTTAATTAGTCTTCTACTTAAGGAAAAATAGTAATTACTGGTTGCCAACCAGATGAAATTAAAAAAAAATATTGAAATTCTACTTAGTTAACATATACTGTAATATTGGTTTCAGGAGTAGAATTTAGTGATTCATCACTTACATATAATACCCAGTGCTTGTCATAACAAGTGTCTCCTTTAATACCCACTACCCACTTAGCCCAAACTTTACCCACCTCCCTCCATCAATCCTCAGTTTGTTCTCTATCATTAAGAGTCTCTTATAGTTGGCTTCCTTCTCTCTCTTTCTTCCCTTATGTTCATCTGTTTTTTTTTTTTTAAGATTTTATTTATTTATTTGAGAGGAAGAGAGTGAGAGCATGAGAGCGGAGAAGGTTGGAGGGAGAAGCAGTCTCCCCATGGAGCTGGGAGCCTGATACAGTACTCGATCTTGGGATTACAGGATCATAACCCGAGCCAAAGGCAGTCATTTAATCAACTGAGCCACCCACCGATGAGCACCCATCGGTTTTATTTTTTGAATTCCACATGAGTGAAATCATATGGTATTTCTCTTTCTGACTGACTTATTTCACTTAGCATAATACCCTCTAGTTCCATCCACATCATTGCAAAGGGCACAATTTCATTCTTTTTGATGGCTAAGTAATATTCCATTGTATACATATTCCATCTCTTCTTTATCCATTCATCATTTGATGGACATTTGATCTCTTTCCACAATTTGACTATTGTCGATAATGCTGCTATACACAGTGAGGTATATATGCTCACTCCAATCTGTATTTTTTATTTTTTTGGTAAATATCTAGTTATCCGATTGCTGGATTATCAGGTAGTACTAGTTTTTTGAAGAACCTCCCTTCTGTTTACCAGAGTAGCTGTACCAGTCTGCATTCCCACCAACAGATTAAGAGGGTTGCCCTTTCTCCTCACCCTCACCAACATCTGTTGTTTCCTGTGTTGTTAATTTTAGCCATTCTGACAGGTGGAAGGTGGTATCTTACTGTGGTTTTGATTTGTATTTCCTTGATGATGAGTGATGTAGAGCATCTTTTCATATGTCTGTTAGCCATCTGGATGTCTTCTTTGGAAAAATTTCTATTCATGTCTTCTGCCCATTTCTTAATGGAATTATATGTTTTGTATATTGAGTTTGGTAAATTCTTTATAAAATTTGGATACTAACCTTTATCAGATATGTAATTTGCAAATACCGTCTCCCATTCTGTAAGCTGTCTTTAGTTTTGCCAACCAGATGAAATTACTCAGTTTCATTTTGAAGGTATGCTGATTTTCTCATTAATCTCAATTTGGGCTGTCCATTTTTTTAGGCCTGTATTCACAGAAGCTAGTTTGTGACAGAAGTTTTCACCAGCCCACAGTAAAATGATAAAAATATGGCTAATGTGGTTAGAGTTGTGTATGGCTAGAGTTGTGTGTATTCAAATGTGAACTTTTTAGATTTTTTCCTGCTTTTTCTGTTTTTTTATTTTTTTAAAGATTTTATTTATTTAACACAGAGAGACACAGTGAGAGAAGGAACAGAAGCAGGGGGAGTGGGAGAAGAGGAAGCAGTCTTCCCACTGAGCAGAGGGCTTGATCACAGGAACCTGGGATCATGACCTGAGCTGAAGGCAGATGCTTAACGACTGAGCCACCCAGGTGCCCCTGTTTGTTTGTTTGTTTGTTTTTAATTTAAATTCAATTAGCCAACATATTTCTCCTGATAAAATTCTTTTCTTTATAAAATAGTGATAGTTGATGATAGATCTCTAAAAAAGATTTTTCTTGGGGAAAGTACAAGTTGGTAACTTTTATGGCTGCCTTTTTCCTACTTCCCTACCCGTCCATTTCTCCCTACTGCAGAAACACACACGCACACACACACACACACACACACTCTTAACATTTTTGCAGGTCAGGAAAACTTAATTATTTCAGTTTTACATAGTTCATTCTCAGTAATCATATTTTTTTCCCCACTTCTCTGTCTTTTCTCATAGTCGTTCCTATTGTGTTTAATGTCTTCCTGCTACTTCAGTACAAATTCTACATTTCCTATAATGCCAAGATCAGATCTCCTCTCCTCTAGTCAGTCTTCTTTATGTGACACCTGTACTTCCTCACTCATCTTCCTTTGCACTTATGAGAATATCTGTTAAAACCTCTGGCATTAGTTGCATAGTAATTTTGTTTTCTAATACATTTTTTTCTCTCTAGCTAGTCTTAATGTCTGTAAAAGAAAGAACATTTGCATTTCCTTAATAGAGGATTTGGTGGTAAGGACATAAAATTCATATATAGTGTTTTATGTTACAGTAATCCTGAAGATATTATATATATATATGGGTATAGTGATTGAATATTTATGAATTATAGTGACTCTTTACTATACATTTCCAGCTTTCTGCTTTATAGATCTCCTGGTATTAGGTATATACATATGACTGGTTTTGGCCAATGAAATGTGAGTAAAAATGTGTTAATTCCAGACCTTTTGAGCCAATGTAGATTTACTGCCTTCCTGTGCATAGAGACCAGGAATATTCCAGTTGGTGAATGATCTCGAGCTTGGGTCCTAGGGTAAGTGTAATGTGAAAAGAGAGCCCCAAACAACCAGCAGTGAACTTGTAGTGTGTGTGAGAAATAAACCTTTGTCTCTTAGTCTACTGTGATTTTGAAGATTGTAGATTACAGCAGCATAACATAATCTATTTGTATGTATATGAATCATAATTTTTTAAAAAATAGAATTTCTAATTTTATTTCCTTATTAAATTTATAATGCAATTCATTTAAAATTTCAAATACATCAACTTTCAGTAAATGCTATTTCTTGCATAAAAATAAGGAGTAGAAGATTTAAACCTGAATCTTTTCACCTCACATCTAATAACATGCCCAATGGGGAAAACCGAGAACTTTTCCTCCAAGGTCAGGAGCAAGACAAGAATATCCAATCTTCCCACTTTCATTCAACACAATAGTGGAAGTTAGGACTTCAGACACAACAATCAGACAACAACAACAACAACAACAAAATAAAAGGCATCCAAATAGTAAGAAGTAAAATCTTCAGTATTTGTAGATTACCTGATACTACATATAGAAACCCTAAAAACTCCACCAAAAAATTACTAGAACTGATAAATGGATTCAGTAGAGTCGTAGGATACAAAATCAATATACAGAAATCCATTGCATTCCTATACATTAATAATGAAGCAGCAGAAAGAAAAATTAAGAAAACAATCCTATTTGCAATTGCACCAAAAATAATGAAATACCTAGGAATAAACTTAACCAAAGTGGTACTCTGAAAATTATAAACACTGATTAAAGAAATTAAAGATGACACAGAGAAATGGAAAGACATGGAATGCTCATGTTTTGGAAGAACGAATATTGTTAAAATGTCCATACTACCCAAGCAATCCCTATCAAAATACCAATAGCATTTTTTACAGAAATAGAACAATTTTAAAATTTGTATGGAACCACAAAAAGACTCTGAATAGCCAAAGCAATACTGAAGAACAACTAAACTGGAGGTATCACGATCCCAGATTTCAAGATATAGTCATCAAAACAGTATGGTACTGGCATAGAAATAGACACAAAGATCAATGGAACTTAATAGAAACCCCCAAAACAAACCTACAATTATTTGGTCAGTTAATCTTCAACAAAGGAGGCAAGACTCTGTGATGGGAAAATGGCAGTCTCTTCAACAAAGAGTGTTGTGAAAATTGGACAGCTACATGCAAAAGAGTGAACTTGGACCACTTTCTTACACCATACACAAAAATGAGCTCAAAATGGATTAGAGATCTAAATAGACCGGAAACCATTAAAAGCCTGGAAGAGAACACAGGTAGTTATTTTTCTGACATCAGCCATAACAGTATCTTTCTAGATATGTCTCCTGAGTCAAGGAAAATAAAAGCAAAAATAAACTGTTGGGATTACATCAAAACGAAAATCTTTTGCACATCAAGGTAAACCAATAAACAAAACTAAAAAGCCTAACCACTAGGAGAAGATATTTGCAAATGACCAATCTGATGAAGAGTTATTATCCAAAATATATAAAGAACTTATACAACTCAACACCTAAAAAACAAATAATCCAATCACAAAATGGGCAGAAAACACAGACTTTTTCCAAAGAAGAAATATAGATGGCTGACAAGACACATGAAAACAATCTCAACATCACTTATCATCAGGGAATTGCAAGTCAAAGCTATAATGAGATATCACCTCACACCTGTCAGAATGTCTAAAATCAAAAACAGAAGAAACAAGTGTTGACAAGAATGTGGAGAAA
This sequence comes from Mustela nivalis, assembly GCF_964662115.1. Classification (NCBI taxonomy): domain Eukaryota; kingdom Metazoa; phylum Chordata; class Mammalia; order Carnivora; family Mustelidae; genus Mustela; species Mustela nivalis. The sequence continues at coordinate 66,603,481 of NC_139022.1, read as the reverse complement.
TAGGAACTTTTGTGCACTGTTGGTGGGAATGCAGATTGGTGCATACTGTGGAAAACAGTATGGAGATTCCTCAAAAAATTAAAAATAGAGCTACCCTATGATCCAGGAATTGCTCCACTGGGTATTTACCCAAAGAATACGAAAACACTAATTCAAAGGTATATATGCGTCCCTATGTATATTGCAGCGTTATTTACATTAGCCAAAGTAGGGAAGCAGCCAAGTGTCCATTGATAGATGAATGAACAAAGAAGGGGTGTTGTGTGTTTGTGTATGTGTGTGTAGCAATGGAATGTTATGCAATCATAGAAAGAATGGAGTCTTGCCATTTGCAACAACATAGATGGAACTAGAGAATGTAACACTAGGCCAGGTAAGCCAGAGAAGGACAAATACTGTATGATGTCACTCATATGTGAAATTTAAGAAACAAAACAAATGGACAAAGGAAAAAAAAAAAGACCCAAAAAACAGATTCCCAACCCTAGAGAACAGATGGTTACTAGAAGGGAGGTAGGGGAAGGGAACAGGTGAAATAGATAAAGGAGATCAAGAGTACCCTTATCTCTATGAGCACTGAATAATATAGAGTTGTTGAATTATTATATTGTACACCTGAAGTGAATATAACATTGTATGTCAGTTATAGTGGAATTAAAATCCAAACCTGAATCTTTTTAGTGAGATCAACAATAAAGACTCAAAGTCTCATAGCAACATGCAGAAACATGTAGGACAGATTTGAAAAACACACCTGATATTGAAATTGGCAAGTTGAAAACTAAAACACATATGAAGATTTAACTCCTTCGAAAAGAAGCAGCTATGTAGTTCTCAAGAATGGAATTTCCAAGTTTCATTAATGCATCTGAAATTCTGCCTCCTACCACAAATCTTAATCTTGAAAAAGCTGATTTGAATCAGTTTCTACCATGTTACTTTGGATTCAAAGTAACTAAAATTTGACATCTGTAAGTGATTTTACTTACAATTCTTTCTTCATTCATGGCCTAACATTCAATGAATAAATTTTTCACTGAGTTTATCTGGTAAAGATTTGGCAGTATCTTGAAAACTGGACGGATTAAAGAATGAACAGCTAAAGTAGTGATCTGATAGGATCCCATAAAGGATTCTTGATCCGTAGGAAATAATTTTCCATGATTCTTCAAGATGGTTGTGCGTATACCATAAAAGCACAACAGAAGCAATTGACTAACCTTATAGCTCTAGATTAACTTTTGAACGCTCTTTTGTTTGCCTAGCGCAAAAATATTTGGGATCATGGTGCCATCTGCTGGCCAAGTATTAGCTTTTCGGATTCCCTTTTGTGACCTTTTCTTCAAGAAATACTATGAATTACTTTACACTTTCTAGTAAATAATACTGTTAAGTCAATAAATAAAAATATTTCAAATGCTGATTTTAAGAACTTTTAAGAACGAAGACATATTTCTGTACAGTATAAACAATAGTTATATGACAGTTTCGATCCTGAGTGTTTTGTATTTATACTTGATTTATTTTTGAGAGCCTTGCACAGTTAAAACTGCCACCCTTTTAATATAAAAGATAGTTTCCAAAAAAGTCATATTTTTCTATGTTCATTAAAATTTAAATTAATTTTTCATATTTCTAGAAAAGATTGATGTAGGGGTCTGCGTGTGTGTGTGTGTGTGTGTGTGTAATATCAGAAATTCTTTTTTAAATGTAAGAAGGGGAATGGAGCTGGAAATAACTTTGCTAACTGTCTGCTTTGTACTCAGCATTGTGCAGGATCTTTTAAGTAGATGGTCTCCCTCAGCCCTACAATCACCCTTCATATTATGCAGTGTGAACTCAGTTTTACTGTTCAAGAATTAAGTCTAAGAGGTTAAGGACACAAATGTGAATGTTTTGGGAGAAACTCAAGTTTAATAGAATGATTGCAATTGCTCATTTATTAAGCTATCACAGAAAACCGAGTTAGCAGGCTTTTTCCCTAGTCTTTTTCTTTTGTAGTGACTGATTTTTATCATTGTTATAATATGTAGGTATTTTGTTTAGTTCTATTTGAGGGATAATGAAAGACACAGAGTTGTTTGTGTTGTTTCCTATTACACTTTTTCTCATTGCTGTCCTTTCAGTAACCAAATGAAACATTAAATATCCAGAAGGCACTCAGCGGGTTTTAACAGAAAGAGAGAAAAGAGAAAGAAAGGGGATAGAAAGAGAGAGGGGAAGGAAGGGGGGAAAAAAGGGAAGAAGGGGTGGATATGGGAAGGGTATGGGAAGAGATGGCTATGAGATAATTTGCTGCTTGTCACATAAAAAGCTTTGATAAAGATAGAGTGACTTTCACCTATGACATTGCAGTGTTGGGGAAATGGGATGGGGGTGTTGACATTGATCAGAATTTGCTCTACGACTTGCATTGTTAGGCAGTTTACACCTGTAACTTCTTTAGTCCTAAAACCTATCAAGTGAGATGTTTATTAGTGTTTCCATTTTTACAGATGAGAAAATTGTGCTCAATGTAGTTACATTGCTTATCCAATGTCACAAAACTCACAGGTGGCACAGTCAAGATTTAAATCTGTATCTGTCTTTTAAGGCTTATATGTTTAATGGGGTTTTCACTCACTCATTTAGCAAACATTTACTGATTGATGTATCACTCTTCTGAGAGAGTCTCATTTCTTCTCTTACCTTACAATATCACATGTAGCACCAAAGTATTTTTTTAGTCAAAACCTGTCCTCTGAACTCTAGACATGTATACCCACATGCCTTTTTGACATTCCCACTTGGCAGCTTGTACATACTTCAACCTAATATGTAAAAATAAAATCCTAGATTTTAGCCCCCAATGTGTCTTTTTCTGGGTCTTTATTTTCTCTGAAAATTACACAACTATCCATATAGCTAATAAAATCAGAAAACTGGGAATCATCCTTAACTCCTTTATTTTTATTTTTTTTTAATTTAATTTTTTTTAAAAAAAGATTTTTATTTATTTATTTATTTGACAGACAGAGATCACAAGTAGGCAGAGAGGCAGTCAGGGAGAGGAGGAAGCAGGCTCTCTGCTGAGCAGAGAACCCTATGTGGGGCTCGATTTCATGACCCTGGGATCATGACCTGAGCCGAAGGCAGAGGCTTTAACCCACTGAGCCATCCAGGCGCCCAACTCCTTTATTTTTTTTTTTTTTACTCTCAAATCTTACCCTCTTACTTTACCTGGCTTTATAAGATCCATACCCTGTCTCCATCTCTACCAGCCTTGCTTCCCATTTGCTAGTCATGCAGGCATTCTGGCAGTTTTGAGAACAGATGAAATTTTTCCTTACAAAAATATTTTGTACTTGATATCATCTTAATGATTCCTCCATTGTTTCTCTCAGGTCTCAGCTTAAACGAAACTTCCTCACAGATATTTGGTCTTGACAAACTGTAATTTAAAAAAAAATCTAAGTAGTTTCCTTGTTCTTCTCTATATCATAGTACTCGTTCATTTTCTTCCTGCTACTTGGAACAGTCTGGACTTATTTTACTTCTTTGTTTACTTATTAAATGTGTCTTCACAAAGACTAAATTCCTTGACTCATTGAATTTGTCTTTCTGGTTCATTGCTGCAAACCTGTGATGACTTAGCACTGGGCTTGGTACTGAGAAGAAACATGATAGGTACTGGCTGAATCCACAAATAATGTTCAGCAGCACATCTTAAAGTATGCCTGTGCATTCAGAATGCTTGTTCTGAGGCCTATAATTATGTCCATTTTGCAAACAAGGGCTTTTTCTGTGTCTATCAGAATTTTGTCTTCAGCCTCTTCTTTTTTCTCTTACAGCTTGCCATGGATTAGAGACTCCTAAACCTAACTTTTTAACTCAGACATCTCTTTAATTTTAGGCTTTGGTTACTGTGAGTGTTCTGGGTATAATGCAAGCAACTGAAATACTTCTTTCAAAGCTACTACAAATTTCCTTTCTTTCTGTATAATATATCTAGATCAGAATCAACACAATTCACCTACTTCACCAAATCTGCTAACAGTTTGAGACCACATGGACTCCTGCTCTGTTTCATCCCACAACCAATCAGTGAAGTCCAACCAACTTTAGCCCAGATAGTCTCTCAGTCTGATTCCTTATCACACTCCCACTGACCAACTCCAGCATTAATGATGGTGCTTTTTGCAGTGTAGTTGGAGTTTAATGACTATTTTCAAAATAAGTGATGATCAGAGAGGTCAGATGGGTTCCTCAAGGTAATAGGTCTTGTGTGAAAGGTTTGAACTTTAGGGTTTCTGACTCTTTTGCCTGCTGCAGTGTTGGCATAAAGGGGCACTTTCAGGAGGAGATTTTTTTTTTTTACATATATATCTGCATTTATTCCATATTCATCAAATATTCGTTAAGTAACAGAGCAATATAATGGAATTCGGGGAACTTGGTTTTCGCTTCTGTTTCCTGGCAGCCTCTTATTTTGGACTGGTTGTTTGGGTTTCTTCATCTCTAAAACACGGGGATTGGATGAAACACGAGCTGAGGTCCCTGTCAAATTTATTTTTATTTTTTATTATGTTACATTAGTCACTATACAGTATATCATTAGGTTTTTTTTTTTTAATTTTTTTATTTTTTATAAACATATATTTTTATCCCCAGGGGTACAGGTCTGTGAATCACCAGGTTTACACACTTCACAGCACTCACCAAAGCACATACCCTCCCCAATGTCCATAATCCCACCCCCTTCTCCCAAACCCCCTCCCCCCAGCAACCCTCAGTTTGTTTTGTGAGATTAAGAGTCACTTATGGTTTGTCTCCCTCCCAGTCCCATCTTGTTTCATTTATTCTTCTCCTACCCACTTAAGCCTCCATGTTGCATCACCACTTCCTCATATCAGGGAGATCATATGATAGTTGTCTTTCTCTGCTTGACTTATTTCGCTAAGCATGATTCGCTCTAGTTCCATCCATGTTGTCGCAAATGGCAAGATTTCATTTCTATTGATGGCTGCATAGTATTCCATTGTGTATATATACCACATCTTCTTGATCCATTCATCTGTGGATGGACATCTAGGTTCTTTCCATAGTTTGGCTATTGTGGACATTGCTGCTATAAACATTCGGGTGCATGTGCCCCTTTGGATCACTACATTTGTATCTTTAGGGTAAATACCCAATAGTGCAATTGCTGGGTCATAGGGCAGTTCTATTTTCAACATTCTGAGGAACCTCCATGCTGTTTTCCAGAGTGGCTGCACCAGCTTGCATTCCCACCAACAGTGTAGGAGGGTTCCCCTTTCTCCACATCCTCGCCAGCATCTGTCATTTCCTGACTTGTTGATTTTAGCCATTCTGACTGGTGTGAGGTGATATCTCATTGTGGTTTTGATTTGTATTTCCCTGATGCCGAGTTATATGGAGCACTTTTTCATGTGTCTGTTGGCCATCTGGATGTCTTCTTTGCAGAAATGTCTGTTCATGTCCTCTGCCCATTTCTTGATTGGATTATTTGTTCTTTGGGTGTTGAGTTTGCTAAGTTCTTTATAGATTCTGGACACTAGTCCTTTATCTGATATGTCGTTTGCAAATATCTTCTCCCATTCTGTCAGTTGTCTTTTGGTTTTGTTAACTGTTTCCTTTGCTGTGCAAAAGCTTTTGATCTTGATGAAATCCCAATAGTTCATTTTTTCCCTTGCTTCCCTTGCCTTTTGCGTTGTTCCTAGGAAGATGTTGCTGCGGCAGAGGTCGAAGAGGTTGCTGCCTGTGTTCTCCTCAAGGATTTTGATGGATTCCTTTCGCACATTGAGGTCCTTCATCCATTTTGAGTCTATTTTTGTGTGTGGTGTAAGGAAATGGTCCAATTTCATTTTTCTACATGTGGCTGTCCAATTTTCCCAGCACCATTTATTGAAGAGGCTGTCTTTTTTCCATTGGACATTCTTTCCTGCTTTGTCGAAGATGAGTTGACCATAGATTTGAGGGTCTATTTCTGGGCTCTCTATTCTGTTCCATTGATCTATGTGTCTGTTTTTGTGCCAGTACCATGCTGTCTTGATGATGACAGCTTTGTAATAGAGCTTGAAGTCCGGAATTGTGATGCCACCAACGTTGGCTTTCTTTTTCAATATCCCTTTGGCTATTCGAGGTCTTTTCTGGTTCCATATAAATTTTAGCATTATTTGTTCCATTTCTTTGAAAAAGATGGATGGTACTTTGATAGGAATTGCATTAAATGTGTAGATTGCTTTAGGTAGCATAGACATTTTCACAATATTTATTCTTCCAATCCAGGAGCATGGAACATTTTTCCATTTCTTTGTGTCTTCCTCAATTTCTTTCATGAGTACTTTATAGTTTTCTGAGTATAGATTCTGTGTCTCTTTGGTTAGGTTTATTCCTAGGTATCTGATGGTTTTGGATGCAATTGTAAATGGGATTGACACCTTAATATCTCTTTCTTCTGTCTTGCTGTTGGTGTAGAGAAATGCAACTGATTTCTGTGCATTGATTTTATATACTGACACTTTACTGAATTCCTGTATAAGTTCTAGCAGTTTTGGAGTGGAGTCTTTTGGGTTTTCCACATATAGTATCATATCATCTGCGAAGAGTGATAATTTGACTTCTTCTTTGCCGATTTGGATGCCTTTAATTTCCTTTTGTTGTCTGATTGCTGAGGCTAGGACCTCTAGTACTATGTTGAATAGCAGTGGTGATAATGGACATCCCTGCCGTGTTCCTGACCTTAGTGGAAAAGCTTTCAGTTTTTCTCCATTGAGAATGATATTTGCGGTGGGTTTTTCATAGATGGCTTTGATGATATTGAGGTATGTGCCCTCTATCCCTACACTTTGAAGAGTTTTGATCAGGAAGGGATGCTGTACTTTGTCAAATGCTTTTTCAGCATCTATTGAAAGTATCATATGGTTCTTGTTTTTTCTTTTATTGATGTGTTGTATCACATTGACTGATTTGCGGATGTTGAACCAACCTTGCAGCCCTGGAATAAATCCCACTTGGTCGTGGTGAATAATCTTTTTAATGTACTGTTGAATCCTATTGGCTAGTATTTTGTTGAGTATTTTCGCATCTGTGTTCATCAAGGATATTGGTCTATAGCTCTCTTTTTTGATGGGATCCTTGTCTGGTTTTGGGATCAAGGTGATGCTGGCCTCATAAAATGAGTTTGGAAGTTTTCCTTCCATTTCTATTTTTTGGAACAGTTTCAGGAGAATAGGAATTAGTTCTTCTTTAAATGTTTGGTAGAATTCCCCCGGGAAGCCGTCTGGCCCTGGGCTTTTGTTTGTTTGGAGATTTTTAATGACTGTTTCAATCTCCTTACTGGTTATGGGTCTGTTCAGGCTTTCTATTTCTTCCTGGTTCAGTTGTGGTAGTTTATATGTTTCTAGGAATGCATCCATTTCTTCCAGATTGTCAAATTTATTGGCGTAGAGTTGCTCATAGTATGTTCTTATAATAGTTTGTATTTCTTTGGTGTTAGTTGTGATCTCTCCTCTTTCATTCATGATTTTATTTATTTGGGTCCTTTCTCTTTTCTTTTTGATAAGTCGGGCCAGGGGTTTATCAATTTTATTAATTCTTTCAAAGAACCAGCTCCTACTTTCGTTGATTTTTTCTATTGTTTTTTTGGTTTCTATTTCATTGATTTCTGCTCTGATCTTTATGATTTCTCTTCTCCTGCTGGGCTTAGGGTTTCTTTCTTGTTCTTTCTCCAGCTCCTTTAGGTGTAGGGTTAGGTTGTGTACCTGAGACCTTTCTTGTTTCTTGAGAAAGGCTTGTACCGCTATATATTTTCCTCTCAGGACTGCCTTTATTGTGTCCCACAGATTTTGAACCGTTGTATTTTCATTATCATTTGTTTCCATGATTTTTTTCAATTCTTCTTTAATTTCCCGGTTGACCCATTCATTCTTTAGAAGGATACTGTTTAGTCTCCATGTATTTGGGTTCTTTCCAAACTTCCTTTTGTGGTTGAGTTCTAGCTTTAGAGCATTGTGGTCTGAAAATATGCAGGGAATGATCCCAATCTTTTGATACCGGTTGAGTCCTGATTTAGGACCGAGGATGTGATCTATTCTAGAGAATGTTCCATGTGCACTAGAGAAGAATGTGTATTCTGTTGCTTTGGGATGAAATGTTCTGAATATATCTGTGATGTCCATCTGGTCCAGTGTGTCATTTAAGGCCTTTATTTCCTTGTTTATCTTTTGCTTGGATGACCTGTCCATTTCAGTGAGGGGAGTGTTAAAGTCCCCTACTATTATTGTATTGTTGTTGATGTGTTTCTTTGATTTTGTTATTAATTGGTTTATATAGTTGGCTGCTCCCACGTTGGGGGCATAGATATTAAAATTGTTAAATCTTCTTGTTGGACAGACCCTTTGAGTATGATATAGTGTCCTTCCTCATCTCTTATTATAGTCTTTGGCTTAAAATCTAATTGATCTGATATAAGGATTGCCACTCCTGCTTTCTTCTGATGTCCATTAGCATGGTAAATTCTTTTCCACCCCCTCACTTTAAATCTGGAGGTGTCTTCGGGCTTAAAATGAGTTTCTTGGAGGCAACATATAGATGGGTTTTGTTTTTTTATCCATTCTGATACCCTGTGTCTTTTGACAGGGGCATTTAGCCCATTCACATTCAGGGTAACTATTGAGAGATATGAATTTAGGGCCATTGTATTGCCTGTAAGGTGACTGTTACTGTATATGGTCTCTGTTCCTTTCTGATCTGCCACTTGTAGGCTCTCTCTTTGCTTAGAGGACCCCTTTCAATATTTCCTGTAGAGCTGGTTTGGTATTTGCAAATTCTTTCAGTTGTTGTTTGTCCTGGAAGCTTTTAATCTCTCCTTCTATTTTCAATGATAGCCTAGCTGGATATAGTATTCTGGGCTGCATGTTTTTCTCGTTTAGTGCTCTAAAAATATCATGCCAGCTCTTTCTGGCCTGCCAGGTCTCTGTGGATAAGTCAGCTGCCAATCTAATATTTTTACCATTGTATGTTACAGACTTCTTTTCCCGGGCTGCTTTCAGGATTTTCTCTTTGTCACTGAGACTTGTAAATTTTACTATTAGGTGATGGGGTGTGGGCCTATTCTTATTGATTTTGAGGGGCGTTCTCTGAACCTCCTGAATTTTGATGCTCGTTCCCTTTGCCATATTGGGGAAATTCTCCCCAATAATTCTCTCCAGTATACCTTATGCTCCCCTCTCTCTTTCTTCTTCTTCTGGAATCCCAATTATTCTAATGTTGTTTCGTCTTATGGTGTCACTTAATTCTCGAATTCTCCCCTCGTGGTCCAGTAGCTGTTTATCCCTCTCTTGCTCAGCTTCTTTATTCTCTGTCATTTGGTCTTCTATATCACTAATTCTTTCTTCTGCCTCATTTATCCTAGCAGTTAGAGCCTCCATTTTTGATTGCACCTCATTAATAGCTTTTTTGATTTCAACTTGGTTAGATTTTAGTTCTTTTATTTCTCCAGAAAGGGCTTTTATATCTCTCGAGAGGGTTTCTCTAATATCTTCCATGCCTTTTTCGAGCCCAGCTAGAACCTTGAGAATTGTCATTCTGAACTCTAGATCTGACATATTACCGATATCTGTATTGATTAGGTCCCTAGTTTTCGGTACTGCCTCTTGTTCTTTTTTTTGCGTTGAATTTTTATGTCTTGTCATTTTGGCCAGATAAGAGTAAATGAAGGGGCAAGTAAAATACTAAAAGGGTGGCAACAACCCCAGGAAAATATGCTTTAACTAAATTAGAAGAGATCCAAAATCGTGAGTGGGGAGAAAGGGGATAAAAAGAGGTTCAAAAAGAAAGAAAGAAAAAAAAAGAAAAAAAATTTTTTTAAAAAAAGAAAACACCTGAGAAAAATGTAAAAAAGAAAAAATATATATATTAGATAAACTAGTAAAAAATCGTTAAAAAAGAAAAAGGTAACAGTTAAAAAAAAAAAATTTTACCCGAAGGCGAGAAGAAAAAGAAAAAAAAAAAAAGAAAAAGAAAAAATTAAATTAACTGCAAGACTAAAAAAAAATCACAGGAAAAAAGCCATGAGTTCCGTGCTTGGCTTTCTCCTCCTCTGGAATTCTGCTGCTCTCCTTGGTATTGAAACCGCACTCCTTGGTAGGTGAACTTGGTCTCGGCTGGATTTCTTGTTGATCTTCTGGGGGAGGGGCCTGTTGTAGGATTCTCAAGTGTCTTTGCCCCAGGTGGAATTACACCTCCCTTACCAGGGGCCGGGGTGAGTAATCCGCTCAGGTTTGCTTTCAGGAGCTTTTGTTCCCTGAGCGCTTTCCGTAGAGTTCCGGAGGACGGGAACACAAATGACGGCCTCCTGGTCTCCGGCCCGGAAGAGCCGAGAGCCCAGGGCCCCACTCCTCAGTGCGCCCTCAGAGAACAGCGCCCAGTTATTCCCGTCTGCCTGACCTCTGGCCGCGCTCCGAGCTCACCGAGCCTGCAATCGGTCAAGGTAACACCGAGCTGTGTGCTTACTGTCGGCTCTGTTTCTGTAGCCGCTTTCCTGTTCCAATACCCGCAAGCTCTGCGACACTCAGACACCCCCGATCCTTCTGTGACCCTGCGGGACCTGAGGCCACGCTGACCCCACGTGGGCTTCGCCCCGGTTTAGCCTCTGGAGCGATGTCCCTCAGCGGAACAGACTTTTAAAAGTCCTGATTTTGTGCGCGGTTGCTCCGCCGCTTGCCTGGAGCCGGCCCCTCCCCCCGGGGTCTATCTTCCCGTCGCTTTGGATTCACTTCTCCGCCTGTCCTACCTTTCAGAAAGTGGTTGTTTTTCTGTTTCCAGAATTGCTGTTCTTCTTCTCTTCGGTCTGCCGATGGATTTTCAGGTGTTTGCAATCTTTAGATAAGCTATCTAGCTAATCTCCGGCTAGCTGAAGCAGTCTCAGCTTGCTACTTCTCGGCCATCTTGACTCCTCCTTTTTTTCTTAATTTTTAAAATTAACATATAATGTATTATTTGCCCTGGGAGTACAGGTCTGTGAATCATCAGGCTTACACACTTCACAGCACTCACCATAGCACATACCCTCCCCAATGTCCATAACCCAACCACCCTCTCCCTACTCCCCTCCCCCAGCAACCTTCAGTTTGTTTTGTGAGATTAAGAGTCTCTTATGGGGGGTGCCTGGGTGGCTCAGTGGGTTAAAACCTCTGCTTTCAGGTCTGGCCATGATCCCAGGACCCTGGGATTGAGCCCCACAGTGGGCTATCTGCTCAGCAGGGAGGCTGCTTCCCCCCCTCCCCGCCTGCCACTCTGCCTACTCATGATCTCTGTCTGTCAAATAAATAAATAAAATCTCTTAAAAAAAAAAAAAGAAAGAAAAAGAGTCTCTATGGTTTGTCTCCTCCCGATCCCATCATTTCATTTTTTCCTTCCCATTCTCCAAGCCCCCCACTTTACCTCTCCAATTTCTCATATCAGGGAGAGCATATGATAATTGTCTTTCTCTGATTTACTTACTTCGCTCAGCATAATACCCTCTAGTTCCACCCACGTTGTTGTGAATGGCAAGATTACATTTCTTTTGATGGCTGCATAGTATTCCATTGTGTATATATACCACATCTTCTTTATCCATTCATCTGTCAATGGACATCCAAGTTCTTTCCATAGTTTGGCTATTGTGGACATTGCTGCTATAAACATTCGGGTGCATGTGCCTCTTCAGACCACTACATTTGTATCTTTAGGGTAAATATTCAGTAGTGTGATTGCTGGGTCATAGGGTAACTCTATTTTCAACAATTTAAGGAACTTCCATACTGTTTTTCATAGTGGTGTCACTAGCTTGCATTTTCACCAACAACGTAAGGGGGCTCCTCTTTCTCCGCATCCTTGCCAACATCTGTTGTTTCCTGACTTGTCAATTTTAGCCTTTCTGACTGGTGTGAGTTGATATCTCGTTGTGGTTTTGATTTGTATTTCCCTGATGCCAAGTGATGTGGAGCACTTTTTCATGAGTCTTTTGGCCATCCGAATGTCTTCTTTGGAGAAATGTCTGTTCATGTCCTCTGCCCATTTCTTGATTGGATTATTTGTTCTTTGGGTTTTGAGTTTGATAAGTTCTCTATAAATTTTGGATACTAGCCCTTTATCTGATATGTCACTTGCAAATATCATCTCCCATTCAGTCTCAGTTGTCTTTTGGTTTTGTTGACTGTTTCCTTTGCTGTGCAAAAGCTTTTGATGTTGATGATGTCCTAATAGTTCATTTTTGCCCTCACTTCCCTTGCCATTGGCGATGTTTCTAGGAAGATGTTGCTGTGGCTGAAGTCGAAGAGATTGCTGCCTGTGTTCTCCTCAAGGATTTGAATGGATTCCTTTCTCACATTGAGGTCTTTCATCCATTTGGAGTCTATTTTTGTGTGTGGTGTAAGGAAATGGTCTAGTTTCATTTTTCTGCATGTGGCTGTCCAATTTTTCCAACACCATTTGTTGAAGACACTGTCTTTATTCCAGTGGACATTCTTTCCTGCTTTGGCAAAGGTTAGTTGACCATAGAGTTGAGGGTCTATTTCTGGGCTCTCTATTCTGTTCCATTGATCTATGTGTCTGTTTTTGTGCCAGTACCATACTGTCTTGATTATAGCAGCTTTGTAATAGAGCTTGAAGTCTGGAATTGTGATGCCCCCAACTTTGGCTTTCTTTTTCAACATCCCTCTGGCTATTCAAGGTTGTTTCTGGTTCCATATAAATTTTAGGATTATTTGTCCCATTTCTTTGAAAAAATGGATGGTATTTTGATAGGAATTGCATTAAATGTGTATATTGCTTTAGGTAGCATAGACATTTTCACAATATTTGTTCTTCCAATCCATGAGCATGGAACATTTTTCCATTTCTTTGTGTCTTCCTCAATTTATTTCATGAGTACTTTATAGTTTTCTGAGTACAGATTCTTTGCCTTTTGGTTAGGTTTATTCCTAGGTATCTTATGGTTTTGGGTGCAATCGTAAATGAGATCAACTGATTAATTTCTCTTTTTTCTCTCTTGTTCTTGGTGTATAGAAATGCAACTGATTTCTGTGCATTGATTTTATATCCTGACACTTTACTGAATTCCTGTACAAGTTCTAGCAGATTTGGAGTGGAATCTTTTGGGTTTTCCACATAAAGTATCATTTCATCTGCAAAGAGTGATAGTTTGACTTCTTTGATGATTTGGATGCATTTAATTTTTTTCTGTTTTCTGATTGCTGAGGCTAGGACTTCTAGTACTATGTTGAATAGCACTGGTGATAGTGGACAGCCCAGTTGTGTTCCTGACCTTAGCAGAAAAGCTCTCAGTTTTTCCCCATTGAGAATTATATTTGCTGTGGGTTTTTCATAGATGGTTTTGATGATATTGAGGTATGTATCCTCTATTTCTACACTTTGTACAGTTATGATCAAGAAAGGATGCTCTACTTTGTCATATGCTTTTTTAGCATCTGTTGAGAGTATCATATGGTTCTTGTTCTTTATTTTATTAATGTATTGTATCACTTCAATTGGTTTGCGGATGTTGAACCAAACTTGTAGCCAATGAATAAATCCCATTTGGTCATGGTGAATAATCCTTTTAGTGTACTGCTGGATCCTATTGGCTAGTGTTGTGGTGAGAATTTTTGCATCAATGCTCATCAAGGATATTGGTCTTTTTTGATGGGATCTTTGTCTGGTTTTGGGATCAAGGTCATCCTGGCTTCATAAAATGAGTTTGGAAGTTTTCCTTCCATTATTATTTTTTGGAACAGTTTCAGGAGAATGTTTGGTATAATTCCCCTGAGAAACCGTCTGGCCCTGGGCTCTTGTTTGTTGGGAGATTTTTGATGACTACTCCAATCTCCTTACTGATTATGGATCCGTTCAGGTTTTCTATTTCTTCCTGGTTTGGTTTTGGTAGTTTATATGTCTCTAGGAATACATCCATTTCTTCCAGATTGTCAAATTTGCTGGTGTATAGTTACTTTTAATATGTTCTTATAATTTTTTGTATTTCTTTGGTGTTGGTTGTGATCTCTCCTCTTTCATTCATGATTTTATTTATTTGGGTCCTTTCTCTTTTCTTTTTGATAAGTCTGGCCAGGGGTTATCAATCTTATTAATTCTCCCAAAGAAACAGCTCCTAATTTGTTGATTTGTTCTACCTTTGTTTGTTTGTTTTGTTTTTTGTTTCTATTTCATTGATTCTGTTCTGGTCTTCATGATTTCTCTTCTCCTGCTGGGTTTAGGCTTTCTCCAGCTCCTTTAGGTGCAGAGTTAGGTTGTGTACTTGAGACCTTTCCTGTTTCTTGAGAAAGGCTTTTATCGCTATATACTTTCCTCTCAGGACTGCCTTTGCTGTGTCCCACAGATTTTGAAAGGATGTGTTTTCATTATCATTTATTTCCATGAATTTTTTTCAATTCTTCTTTAATTTCCTGGTTAACCCATTCATTCTTTAGTAGAATACTCTTTAGCCTCCATGTTTTTGAGTTCTTTCCAACTTTCCTCTTGTGATTGAGTTCTAGCTTCAGAGCGTTGTGGTCTGAAAATATGCTGGGAATGATCCCAATCTTTTGGTACTGGTTGAGACCTGATTTGTGACCCAGAATGTGATGTATTCTGGAGAGTGTTCCATGTGCACTAAAGAAGAATGTGTATTCTGTTGCTTTGGGATGGAATGTTCTGAATATATCTGAGGTGTCCATCTGGTTCAGTGTGTCCTTTAAGGCCTTTATTTCTTTGTTGATCTTTTGCTTGGATGATCTGTCCATTTCAGTGAAGGGGGGTGTGGAAGTCCCCCACTATTATTGTATTTTTATTGATTTGTTTATTTTATTTTGTTATTAATTGGTTTATATAGTTGGCTGCTCCCATGTTAGGGGCATAGATATTTAAAATTGTTAGATCTACTTGTTAGACAGATGCTTTGAGTGTGATATAGTGTCCCTCCTCATCTCTTATTATAGTTTTTGGCTTAAAATCTAATTTATCTGATAAAAGGATTGCCAACTCAGCTTTCTTTTGATGTCCATTAGCATGGTAAATTGTTTTCCAATGCCTCCCTTTAAATCTGGAGGTGTCTTGGGTCTAAAATGAGTTTCTTCTAGACAGCATATTGATGGGTTTAAAAAAAAAATCCATTCTGATACCCTGTGTCTTTTGATTGGGGCATTTAGCCCATTAACATTCAGGGTAACTATTGAAAGATATGAGTTTAGTGCCATTGTATTGCCTGTAAGGTGACTGTCACTCTATATTGTCTCTGTTCATTTCTGGTCTACTATTTTTAGGCTTTCTGTTTGCTTAGAGGACCTCTTTGAATATTTCCTTTAGGGCTGGTTTGGTGTTTACAAATTCTTTTAGTTTTTGTTTGTTCTGGAAGATTTTTATCTCGCCCTCTATTTTCAATGATAGCTTAGTTGGTTATAGTATTCTTTGTTGCATGTTTTTCTTATTTAGTGCTCTGAATATATCATGCCAGTTCTTTCTGGCCTGCCAGATCTCTGTGGGTAGGTCTGCTGTCAATAATATTTCTACCATTGTATTTTACAGACTTCTTGTGCTGAGTTGCTTTCAGGATTTTCTCTTTGTCACTAAGACTTGCAACTTTTACTATTAGATGACAGAGTGTGGACCTATTTTTATTGATTTTGAGGAGGGTTCTCTGTGCCTCCTGGATTTTGATGCTTGTTCCCTTTGCCATATTAGGGAAATTCTCTACTATAATTCACTTCAATATACCTTCTGGCCCTCCCCCTTACTTCTTCTGGAATCCCAATTATTCTAATATTGTTTCATCTTATAGAATCACTTATCTCTTGAATTCTCCCCTCGTAGTCCAATAGTTGTTTGTCTCTCCTTTGCTCAGCTTCTTTATTCTCCATCATTTGGTCTTCTATATCACTAATTCTCTCTTCTGCCTCATTTATCCTGCAGTAAGAGCCTCCATTTTTTATTGCATCTCATTAATAGCTTTTTTGATTTCAGGTTGGTTAGATTTTAGTTCTTTTATTTCTCCAGAAAGGGCTTTTATTTTTCCAGACAGGGTTTATCTAATATCTTCCATGCCTTTTTCGAGCCCAGCTAGCACCTTGAGAATCATCATTCTGAACTCTAGATCTGACATTTTACCAATGTCCATATTGATTAGGTCCCTAACCTTTGGTACTGCCTCTTGTCCCTTTTTTTGTGATAAGTTTTTCTGCCTTGTCCCCTTTTCCTGATAAAAATAGATGAATGAGAGAATAAAGTACTGAAAGGGTAGCAAAGACCCCAGGAAAATGTACACTAACCAAATCAGGAGGAGAAGAAAGGGGGTAAAAAGAAATTAAAATATATATGTATGTATTAGACTGGTGAATAAACAGAGCTACCCACTTCACGATTTTGGGTGTATTTTGGTCTCTGAGAAGAAACTACCTCCCAAAATTTAAAGAAAGGAAAAGTTATATATACCAAAATACAAGTCAACATGATGAAGTGATGGACTATGACTGTAAAGATGAAAATTAAAAAAAAAATTCTAAAAAAGGAATTGATAAGTTGGTTGGAACAAGAAAGAAAAAGAAAATTGAGAGAATTTGCTCAGGCTGGAGACTAAAACAAAGCCCTGTGATAGATTAAGAGTATATTTTGATGTATTGGAAGTAATTGTATCCCAAAATTGTTTATAAGAAAAAGCCCTGGGGCGCCTAGGTGCCTCAGTGGGTTAAAGCCTCTGCCTTCGGCTCAGGTCATGATTCCAGGGTCCGGGGATGGAACCCCGCATCAGACTCTGCTCTGCTGGGAGCCTGCTTCCTCCTCTCTCTCTGCCTACTTGTGATCTCTATCTGTCAAATGAATAAATAAAAATAATAAATAAATAAATAAATAAATAAATAAATAAAAGAAAAAACTCTATGTGTATACAAAAAATAAAGTTAGATACAATGAAGGATAAAATATGACTATAATTATGCAGGTTTAAATAAACTTTTTCTTTTAAAAAAGGTATTGTTAAGATAAACTAGTTTAAAAACACTAAAAGAGGAAAGAGGAAAAGTTTAAAAAGCTTAGAATAAGAAAAAATTAAAATTAAAAAAAAATTAATTAACTATGCAAGACTAAAGAATCATGGAGAGAAAGCCATGAATTCCATGCTTTGCTTTCCCCTCCTCTGGAATTCTGCTCTTCTCCTTGGTGAGCTTGGTCTTGGCTGGAATTTCTTGCTGATCTTCTTGGGGAGAGGCCTGTAGCAGTGATTCTCAAATGTCTTTGCCCAAGGTAGTATTGTGCTGGCCTTACCAGGGGCTGGGCTAAGCAATCTGCTTGGGTTTGCTCTTGGGAGCTTTTGTTCCCTGAACACTTTCTGTAGAGCTCTGGAGGGTGGTAATGAAAATGGCGGCCTCCCAATCTCTGGCATGGAGGAGCCAAAAACTCGAGGCCCCACCTTCTCAGTATGCCCTTGGAGAAAGGTGGTCAATCATACCCATTTCCCTGGCGTCCGGCTGCGTGTGTGCTCACCCAGCCTATGACTGAGTGTTCTGTCTCTGGCACACAGCCCCGGCTAGAGTCTCCAAACCCAGCAGATCAGTGCCGCTCTTCCAGGGAGGTCTCCCAGGATCTGCGACTTGTCAGGTCCCTGCTCAAAGAGCAGTGGCCTGACTGTGCCATGGATCAGTTTAAGGTAACCTTAAGCTGAGAGCTCACTTCTTGGCTCTGTCTCTGTAGTTGGCTTCCCCTCTCTAATACCTGCAAGCTCTGCTACACCAGACACCCCCGATCCTTCTGTGACCCTGCAGGAATTGAGACCATATTGCAGGTGGCTCAACCCCTGCTTAGCCTCTGGAGCGATGTCTCTCAGTAGAGCAGACTTCTGAAAGTTCAGATTTTGTGCTCCACTGCTCCAAGGCTTGCTGGGAGCTGGCCTCTCCCCCCGCGGTCCATCTTCCTGTCGCTTCAGATTCACTTCTCCTCACATCCTACCTTTCAGAAAGTGGTCGATTTTTTGTTTCTAGAATTGCTGCTCCTCTTCGATCTCCTTTTGGGTTTGTAGGTGTTCGTAATGGTTTGATAACTATCTAGCTGAACTTCTGCGACCTGATGTCATCTCAGTCTGCTACTCCTCTGCCATCTTGACTCCTTCATTAGTTTTTGATGTAGTGTTCCATGATACATTGTTTGTGCATAACACCCAGTGTTCCAAGTGAAACATTTCCTCAATACACATCACTTGGCTAACCCCTCCCCCCACACTCCACCCCTCTAAAACCCTCACTTTTGTTTCTTGGGGTCCATAGTTTCTTATGGTTCATTTCCCCTCTGATTCCCCACCTTTCATTTTTTCTTTCTTCTCCTAATGTCCTTCATGCTATTCCTTATTGCTTTGTTCCACAAATAAGTGAAAACATATCGTAATTGACTTTCTCTGCTTGACTTATTTCACTTAGCATAATCTCCTCCAGTCCCATCCATGTTGATGCAGAAGCTGAGTATTCATCCTTTGTGATGGCTGAGTAATATACCTTTCTGTAATCTACACTATTTCTTCCCTCTATCCTATAATTCAATCCCAATGTGAACTAAAGAAAAGTAACAGCTTTGTATACAAACATAGCCCAAGACTAGCCCTGCCTTCCAAGCAGTTCACCCAAGTTCCTTCTATAAAATGACGTTCTGTACTTGCTTACTTAGAGTATGTTATATATATATTTCACAGTTAATTTAAAAATGCAGATTAGCATTGTATACTTAAGACTGATGAAAATCTCTCTGATCTGGTAATTTATATATAAATATAAACAAACATAAGTATAAATATATATATATTTGTAGTCATCAGATACAAGATTATTCTGACTTAAAAGAATGAGATTAAACTCTATCAACTTTTAAACAAATAGAAGATAATTTATGTCACTTGGATTTTCACAAATATCTTCACTTTATTTAATAACTCATTGGTAACTTCATTGTAGATCAGCAAAATAAAGTGGAAATAAACTATTTTCAAAACATTAGGGCATTTTTTGTATTAGGTTGGTTATTATTCTTGCAGATTGAACGTTATCTCACCCAGGATTTTATAAATGTTTAGTAAATATTTTTACAGTCTGAAACAAGAGTTGGCAAACTATGGGTAGTGTAACATTTCAGTGCTTATAAATAAAGTTTTATTAAGACATAGCTGTGCTCCTTTGTGTGTTACCTTTGGCTGCTTTTGTACTATAGGTGCACAGTCAAGCAGCTGCAAATGTCTTGCAAAGCCTGAAATATTTACTTTCTGAACCTTTCCAGAAAATATTTGCCTACCCCTGGTTTAGAGTACCATAGCCAAGACTGCCCATATTCCCTCAGGTTCCACCCCTGTATTGCAAATGCCTTGTCACTGTTTAGGTCTTTAGGTCTGAGCACCCTTGCCTGTATTCTCTGCAGGTCAAAGTGTCCACTTATCAGCAGCCCTCAACAAATGATAGTAGACAAATACCCATAGATTAGGCATGTTCAGCACCAAAAGATTTTTTTTTTTTTTTTATGGGGTATCAAGTCTGGTTGGCCATAGTGATAACTGTCTTGACAAAACACCCCTTTCTGACTTCCCACCCCACCAGTTTTTCCTGGGACCACCTCTCAAATGAGCTGCTTGTACTAGAATCCTTGTTGCAGAGTGTGCTTCTGGGGGACATCCATACTAAGACAAATGTGAATTATTTGTGTATATATATATTATTATTATTTAGGGTGTCACTTTGATGTATAAGCTACCCAGGTGTGATGAAAAATTTATAACCAAACATTTGGGCCATTTTTTTCTTACTACTAAAGGCAAGACAGGTTTTTATTAATTGATAGTTTTATTCCATGTGACATTTATTGGCCAAATTTATCCTGAAACATGCATCTTGATAATTTTCTCATATTTTTGAACATAAATGCTTATTCCAGGAGAGTTATTCTTGAAGTATTGAATTAATTTTTCATATTGTAAAATCTTCCTTTCATCCTATGTAAAATTTATATTTTTTCTTTTTTACTAATAAAACTTTTTAGAAAATTTCCACTCAAATTATATTTTGCCTCAATAATACATGGAAACAAACACAGCATAAGAAGTAGCCCAGAGAATTTTTTTCCATATGATAATTAGCTATAGGTTCAGTATGTTTAATAATAAATATTTCTTAACTCTGTGGAAAATGCCATATGTTTTCCTTGTATATGTCTCATATTATTTCCCTAGTGGTTAGTAAAAATCAGTAGTGTCAGACCTAAACCTCTTCCATTTTTTCTTTGTTCAAGATTCTATAGGTGTCTATAGAGTTGAATAAAACTTTATATCTTGAATAAAACTTTAATATTACTACTTAAATTATGTCACATTTTAAAAATTTGCTTTATGAACATAATAGTTGATGCCCCTAAACTATTATAAAGTATGGAATGGATGTTTAAGAGATTTAACGGGGGGAAAAAAAAAACCCAAAACTGGAGGAACAAAATATTTGATTTGTTTGGGCCACATAACTATTTTATAGTTTAAACAAATAGACTGCCTCAAATTACTTTGAGATTTCTCATTGTATATATATGTATATGTGTGTGTATGTATGCAGTATATAGTTTAAGGATTTTGGAGACATGGTTATATGAAAAAAGCTGAATTACTAGTTTAAAATGTTACCATTTATGTAAAAAAAAATGCCCAAGATATATTTAGGATTATACACAGGAAACTAGTAGTGGTGCTTTTCTTTGTGGAGGGGAACAGACTAGAATCTGTGGCAAGAGGAGATATATTTTCAACTATATACTTTTTAAAATACTGTATTATTTTTATTAACATATAATGTATTATTTGCCCCAGGGGCACAGGTCTGTGAATCATCAAGCTTACACGTTTCATAGCACTCACCATAGCACATACCCTCCCCAATGTCCATAACCCCACCACCCTATCCCTACCCTCCCACCCCCCATCAACCCTCAGTTTATTTCATGAGATTAAGAGTCTCTTACGGTTTATCTCCCTCCTGATCCCATCTTGTTTCATTTTTTCTTTCCCTATCCCCCAACCCCCCTGCCCTGCCTCTTAAATTCCTTGTATCAGGGTAATTTCATGATAATTGTCTCTCTCTGATTGACTTATTTCGCTCAGCACGATAGCCTCTAGTTCTATTCACGTCGTTGCAAATGGTAAGATTTTAGTTCTTCTGATGGCTGTACAGTATTCCATTTTAACTATATACTCTTTTTTGTACTGTTTATGGTTTTGTTTTTGCCATTTATGTGAATAACTTAAAAGGAACTTAGAAAGAAAAGAAAGAGGAACTTAGAAAGAAAAGAAAGAAGGAAGAAAGAAAGGAGGCTACTGGCATTAGAGGGACCCAGGTGTGAATATCTGTGAAGTTGTTTCCTAACCATGGGATTATTTTCATATTGCTTTATCTCTTCACGCTCATCTATAAAGTACAGATAATACAATTATAATACATGGATTAAAGCACATAGAATACTGCCTGGCATGTAGTAGGTCTCCAATAAGTGCTTATGTGACCATAAACTATGGTTAATATTTAAGGGACTCTTCTTCCCTGACTTCTGCAAAGGGTAGGCTTTTTATTTATTCACCCACTCGACACCTGTTTTTTGAGCATTGTTACCAACAGGCACAATAATGGGCTGAGGAAGTCATATTGCATTACTTCTGCCATACTCTGTCGATCAAAGTAGTCACAAGATTCAAGGGGAGGGGATGCAGCCTCCTCCTCCTCCTCAGTGGCGCGTCATCTTCAGTCCACCACAGGCTGCCTTCTGGTTGCAGATTATTTATATACCTCCCTTACGCAAAATGTTCTAAGGTCCTACAAAATATCCTTCTGCTACAGCGTCAGCTCAAAATTGAAGAGCTCTTCATCTGAATCAGATCCAGAGGTGGCTGAGGTTCCTCATGTGTGGTTGCTTGGGTAGAGCTCCTTGAGTTCAGATCCAGTTGCTCTGAAGACTTTGTATTAAAAAAGAATGGTTTTCTGTCCCTCTTTGCTGCTCTCAGCCCTCCCTGTCTCCACCCTTAACCTGTACCCTTGTAGGACAGAGATAGGATCACCAAAGTAGACATTTCCATTAAAAGCAGGAGAACAGAAGGTTTATAGCACTTGGTGATCAATGTACATGGAAAAAAGGCCCCCAAAGATCATGTCTAATTCCCAGAACGTGTGAGCATGTTACCTTACATGGCAAAAGGGACTCTGCACATGTGTTAAGGTTAAGGGCCCGAGATGGAGAGATCATTCCGATTGTCCAGGTGGGCCTAATCTAGTTACCCGAGTTCTTAAAAGTGGAAGAGGAAGGCAGAAAAGTGAGCCAGACAGAGGCTGCTGCCAGCTTTTAAGATGAAGAATGAGGTCATAAGCCACGGAATATGATGGCCTTTAAATTTATAGCCAGCAAGAAAATAGGGAATTCATTCTTATAAACTTAGGGTACTAGATTCTAATGAGCAGGAAACAGATTCTCTCTTCAAGCTCTGCCAAAACCTTGGTTTTATTTTGGTAAAGCTCATACTAGATTTCTGATCTAGAGAACTGTAAGATGATAAATTTGTGTTTGTTCACCAAATTTGTGGTAATTTTTTTTTATGGTGCTGCTAAGAAACGAGTCATCTGACTGGTACTCCTGACGAGTCCTCTGACCAATAGCAATTCTGAACTCTTTCTGGTCCTGCCTTCCGTGTCATCCCTCCTCATCTGTGTCCCATGTGGTAGTGGTCAGATTAAGCCGACTTTTTACTCTCTGTAGAACAACTCTTCTGCATTGTCCCCTTTTGTTTAAGCTGGTGGGGCTTTTGTTAGGTACAGTTTTTCTACAAGTTTCTATAAATCTTTTTGGAGTTTACACCATTAGGTAAGAGCCACACCTACAATCTCTGCCAGACAGGTCTGTCTCTGGCCTGGTTGACCATTCAGGTTTTTGAGACAAAGCCCATATTAGTCATAAAAGGCTGCTTGTCTAGTGGAGAGGGATAATTTTTCTGAAGTCTTAACAAAAAACCTTATAGCCACATTGAAGCAATCTTTCCCCTTCTTATTCCTGCTTTGGGGATCGCTTGCCATCTGGAAAAGCTGGGTACCAAATGACATTGGTACTTTGTACAGCTTTCCCTCTGAATTAAATCATAGCAAATATTCTTTAATGTGTTCTTGTCTGTTCTTGCCTGCCAGCTGATTATGAATAGACTATAAAGCAATTGTTCTTATATACACACCAGAATCACTTGGCACTTTGAAAAATACTGATATCTGTGTCTTATATGCAGGAATTTCTATTTAATTTATCTGGGGTGTGATCTGGACAGTGGGAGTTTTAAAAGCTCCCCAGGTGATTCTAATATGCATCCATGATTGAGAACAGCTGCCTTTAAATAACATTTTACTATTGTTAATAATTAAAGAAAGTTTTAAAACCTACTTATTTTGTCTTGAACTTCTCACCTTTATTTTCTGTGGGGATTTCCTAGAGGACCAAATGAGTGATAAAGAAGTTTTGTTAGATTTCCACATTTTAGCAAATTATTAAATTTAGAGTAAAAAACCGGTATAGTTTTAATTTTATTATGAAGTCATTGTGACATAAATCAGAAATTTCACAGTCATCCTAATAGTGTGACTAGATGCTTTCAATTAAGTCTATGGAAATACTGTTTTTATTTTGTGGTCTTTAAATCTAGCTTTTATATTAGGCATTTTGGGAATGATTATCAAATCTTTAGTTAACTGTTTAGTTTATGATAGAACATTACATTTTATAAGAATGAAATAATGTGACTAGGACTTCCCCTTACTGCCTGCAAATTAATGCATCCATAGTTGTCTACACGGCTATGTGTAGCTGTAAATGTAGGATATTCTGGTTCATTACATGCACACTTTGTGATAAATGTCTTTTTAAAACTGATTTTGGTTTGCATTAGAAAGAATGCTTTTCTTGTTCAGCAGCTGGGTATGAATTTAATTATTGAAAATAAATATGATCTAATGTTTCATTGAGTTTTCTGAATAACAGGATAATTTGGTCAGCATTGCTATCTAAAAAGGTTGGAAGAAAGCCAGATCACACAAGAAGCAACTGTTCTGGTGAGGAGGAAATTATCGGCAAATTCATGTGATTTACTCCACTTAACATACAATTGAAAGTGGGTGTAGATTTGCCTGATACTCTAAATGATTCGTATCTTATGACTTGGTTACAGAGAAATTTTGTAACAAGAAAAATTCTGTTGATGTGTGTTCTACTTTTAACATGTGGGTTCATAAACAAAGCCACTGTCCCCTTGTAGAAACTTGCTTCTGACAGTGGCAGCTGGATTTGAAGGTGCAAGATCTGGGAGCATGTTGCCATGTGAACATGTTCTTGGCACAGAAAGTATGTAGGCAGTGGTGAGAAACAATGTTTGAAATGTATTGAACCAGAAACTAATCATATATGAAAAAGACTTAATGAGAAGCTTTGTTGAATTTGAAAAGAATCAGGTATTATGAAATTAAAAGAAACTTTTAGAATTTATCATTAATTTAAAAAAATGAAAAATCTGCCAGCCATACTAGAAGATTGAATTACTTTTCTATTCTCCTTATAGAAAAATATGGCCTAATTGTTGTCTTTTGAAGAAGTGGTCAATGAGTATGCAGGTTAAAAATGTTGAAATACAGTATTGTAAGTCTGTCATATTTGTCAGCTTTTAAAAATTAGTACTTTTTATCCTCTCATATTTGTCAGCTTTTTAAAAATAAGTAAATTGTATTTCTTCTCTCATTCTAAATAAATACTCACTTCTGTGTTATTTTAAAAAAATTTGTCACTCCATGGACCACAAAAATGTGAATCTGCCCCTTTCATTTTCATTGAGACAGTTTACTGTACTGTGCAGACTTCCTTATCTCCTTATAGATCATAACTTATACTATCTCATTTCTTCACTCCTGCCTTTTTTTTTTTTTTAAGATTTTAAGATTTTATTTATTTGAGAGAGAGACAGAGCGCGCACACAAGAAGCAGGGAGAGAGAGCATAAGAAGGGCGGGAGGGGCCGAGGGAGAGGAAGAAGCAGACTCTCTGCTGAATCAGGAGTCCCCATGCTCCATCCCAGGATCCTGGGATCATGACCTGATCCAAAGGCTGATGCTTAATGGACTGAGCCACACTGGCACCTCCACTCCTGTCTTTAAATCTGTGGTTCTTCTGCTGACTAAATCATGTCAGGCCTTAAATGTCTGGGTCTATACTACTTACTGTTTGGGTTTCTTCCCTAGCACAGGGCCCTCTACCATGTTACTGTGCTATTCCTGTGCTAACTTAGCTCCGCAGTTGTGTCTCTTTTAACAGCATTGATCTGGAGAGACCAGGCCTTGAATGTCTCCTGTGGTTATTAGTGTGGAAATTAGGGGACAATGTTAACTGTTACATAAAGGAAAAAGCACCATGGAGGCTTTTAGCACCTTGTAAGTCACAACTGTTTTCTTTTCCTGTGTTTGTCTCTCTTTGGAAGATAAATTGTGGAGTTGGGATTGACTGATCCAGAATCCTGAAATGATCCAGAGTACTGAAATGAAACATTCAGAAACTAAAGCAGGGGGGAGGAGGCTATTAGAGGGGAGAGGGGAGAGAGGAGGGAAGGATGCAGGAAGGGAGGAGAGAGGAGGAATTCTGATGTGTAGATTTGTAGCTGGGCAAATAAATATTAGCTCTGTGGCTAATAATGGGGACACCTGCAGACTTCCTTAGGTGTAGGATATGATAGTAAGACTACTGCTGATTCCATTCATTAACCTATCTCAGGAGGTGATTTAACCCAGTGGAATGTAAAAGGCCATTCCTCATACTTACTAATTAAGGTAGCAAGCTGGCAGTGTGCATGATACTGGTTTCATGAATGAGCAAATCAGTTTAAATTGTGGCTTATAGGGATGCTGGGTGGCTCAGTTGGTTAAGCGGCTGCCTTCGGCTCAGGTCATGATCCCGGCGTCCTGGGATCGAGTCCCATATCGGGTTCCTTGCTTGGCAGGGAGCCTGCTTCTCCCTCTGCCTCTGCCTGCCACTCTGTCTGCCTGTGCTTGCTCTCGCTTCTCTCTCTATGACAAATAAATAAATAAAAATCTTAAAAAAATTGTGGCTTATAAACATTTTGAAAACAATTGTAGTAGTTGTTTGGGTAAGGAGAATCAGAGACCTCAAGTAAAAATCTCCCAGGTATTAAAAAAAAAAAAAAAAGCCAGTTAGTGAAATTTAATTTCTAATATTGAAGGAGGATGGAAAAGCAAATGAAAGTTATATTGATGTTTGAAAATTTAAGCAGAAAAAGGTTATGTTAATTCAGGGATTTAATTGTATTATATGGATCTAGGCCATTTTAAAATTATAAATGATAGGGGATTGGGAGATTATGTATTTTTTTATCAACTTTGTGCCAACAAAATGCAAATGATATAAATAATAAGTGCAGAATAAGTAGTTTTCACTGTGGTAAATCACTGTTGGCAAATGGAACTTTTTCGCTTATCACTTGTGTAGGGATATCACTACTATTGAAAATGATTTTAAGAATTTTATTACCAAATCATGACATTAAGTTGCATTGGTAATGAAGTGGATTCTTTGTGGAAACCATCAAGTTTTGGTGGGTGAGAGTTCAGTAGGGCAAAGTATCATTGCAAAACGCTGGCACTCATTCACTCTCCAGCTCCCAGTTAGCTGTGTCCTAATGTGCTGCAGGTACAAACTCCAACCTGGTTAATGAACAAATTCTATACTTCTGCAGTTCAATGCAGAATTCCATGTACTGTTTCTTCTTGCCCCTAATTTTCTTAGTAAGTTCTGTTTGATATGTTGCAAAGGTCTGTTTGTATTTTAGTATCTGTTCTTTGACCCCTTTTCATCCATGAAATGACATTGTCACCTACCTACACTGGATAGGTGTGATGAAGAGTTCTATTTTGTGAGACATTTTCAAAAAATTTTCAAGAGACCTGGGAATATACAATTAACTCATTTATTAAGAGACTATCATGCGAGAGACTCAATTGTACAAAATAATATGTGTATCACTGAGCTGTTTTTTAGCTTCAAGGAACAAAGACTATCTCTAGTGAGCTTAGGGCAAAAGGAATGAATTGACTCAGAAGCAGAGAAAAGGCTGAAAATCTAAGACTTTGGGAAGATCAATAACCAGGGTGGCCCCCAGAGGTCTCTATGGTAAAAACTGAGGAGGGTCTATTTAGGGCTTGACAAATTCCTTCTACCCTGTGCGACTCTACTCAAGTTTTAGATACTAAGAGAGAAAAGCTGATTGAGAGTTTGGGTCAGAAACTCCCCTTGGCCCAGATGCAGTGGGAAGGAATCTCAGGATATCATAGTCTTGATCATGTGCTCACCCTTTGTTGTAACAGACATATCAGAACTCCGTGGGACAGAAACCCTTAGAAAGAACAGGGTACTGTGACCAAAACAGATATCCATTACAAGTTCTTTGGGGGCACATGGCCTGGACTTGAATAAATCTCAAAAGAATCAGGTAGTAGGATAAATTAACTAACCTACTGTGTTAGTTTGCTAAAGCTACCATAACAAACTATCATAGACTGGGTGCTTAAAGAACAGAAATTGGTTTTCCTTACAATTCTGAGCCTGAAAATCCAAGTAAGGCTTTCTTCTTGGGTTGTCCTAGATGGTTGTCCTATAGGTGATTGTCCTACAGTGTCTTCACAAGCTGTTGCTTCTATGTGACTGTGTCCTAATCTCTTCTCTTTATAAGGACATTAGTCATATTGGATTAGGGGCCACCCACTCATTTTTACCTTAATTCCACTTTAGACCCCAGCTTCAAATAGAGTCACATTCTGAGGTATTGGGGGTTAGGACTTCAACATAAGAATTTGGGGAGAATATAGTTCAGGCTATAATACCTACCTAGTAAGTTTTAAGTTATAAATGACAATGTATTTAAGTGGCCAGCATAGCATTCAATTGATAGTAGCTAAATATTCTTACCTAATTTAGAACATTTGTGTTGATGCTAAGGTGTCAGGTCATCATTTTGTATGAATTGTATTAACATACATATGTATTTTTGCATGCTCTATGGCTATATATGGGATATATATATATATATATATATATATATATATATATATATATTAACACTTGGTGCTAATATGCCCTCGGTTCAGAAGACAAACATCATTTTCTGCATGGGTGAACTATAGCCTCCCTTTTGTTTTTGGAGAATTCATAATCCTTCATCCGTCACTCAAAATAGCTGGAACTCTAGTTCCAGGAAAGGCCCAGCCAGAGGTGATTGCAAGTCAAGCAAACCAAGAGTAAAATTTAAAATAGGAATTATTTTGTGTTGTATCTTTTATTACTTTGTTATAGTGACTTCTTTTTTTTAAGCAAATTCTGATAGTTCTTGAAGGTTTTTTGGGGTGGGGATGGATACGGAGGTTGTGTTTTAGGTAAGACCATACATTTGCTGAAGGAAATCCTTTGTGTATGAGATTTGTTGTTTCTTAGATTTTTGACATGCAACAAGTTAGTTTTCTGTGTATTAAAAGCTAGTAAACCTTATCTTTTAAAACACACATAGTATATGAATATATGCTCATTGTAAAAATTTAACAATATACAGTACAATACAGAGGAAAAAGTCAACATCTCTCTTCACATTTTCCTCCCTCTAACTTTTTCCATCCCATTCTCCCCTTGAATGGCCAGGCATGATTAAAGTTTAGTTTGCATCCTTTTTGACCTTTTAAAATATTATTCCCATAGTTATCTAAGAACATGCAAAGAATTTGGGGATATATTAATTTTGACAGAAACAAAATTATAGATACTGTTTTCAAGCTTTTCTCTCCATCTAAAAAAAGTTTGCTCTTTTGGGTGGAATATTAATACTAAATTTCTCCAAACCTCACATCTGCAAACTGCAGATATGCAATACCTTGTATTTGGTGTCCATAAGTGTTTGGTGGGGATCTTAGTGAGTATGACAGAGTTAGCAAATAGGCCCAATCCCTTTTCTTTCTTTTTCTTTTTTTTAAAATTTTTTTATTTTTTATAAACATATATTTTTATCCCCAGGGGTACAGGTCTGTGAATCACCAGGTTTACACACTTCACAGCACTCACCAAAGCACATACCCTCCCCAATGTCCATAACCCCACCTCCCTTCTCCCAACCCCCCTACCTCCAGCAACCCTCAGTTTGTTTTGTGAGATTAAGAGTCACATATGGTTTGTCTCCCTCCAAATCCCATCTTGTTTCATTGATTCTTCTCCTACACACTTAAGCCCCCATGTTGCATCACCACTTCCTCATATCAGGGAGATCATATAATAGTTGTCTTTCTCTGCTTGACTTATTTCGCTAAGCATGAGACGCTCTAGTTCCATCCATGTTGTTGCAAATGGCAAGATTTCATTTCTTTTGATGGCTGCATAGTATTCCATTGTGTATATATACCCCATCTTCTTGATCCATTCATCTGTTGATGGACATCTAGGTTCTTTCCATAGTTTGGCTATTGTGGACATTGCTGCTATAAACATTCGGGTGCATGTGCCCCTTCAGATCACTACATTTGTATCTTTAGGGTAAATACCCAGTAGTGCAATTGCTGGGTCATAGGGCAGTTCTATTTTCAACATTTTGAGGAACCTCCATGCTGTTTTCCAGAGTGGTTGCACCAGCTTGCATTTGCACCAACAGTGTAGGAGGGTTCTCCTTTCTCCTCATCCTCTCCAGCATATGTCATTTCCTGACTTGTTGATTTTAGCCATTCTGACAGGTGTGAGGTGGTATCTCATTGTGGTTTTGATTTGTATTTCCCTGATGCCGAGTGATATGGAGCACTTTTTCATGTGTCTGTTGGCCATCTGGATGTCTTCTTTGTGGAAATGTCTGTTCATGTCCTCTGCCCATTTCTTGATTGGATTATTTGTTCTTTGGGTGTTGAGTTTGCTAAGTTCATTATAGATTCTGGACACTAGTCCTTTATCTGATATGTCGTTTGCAAATATCTTCTCCCATTCTGTCAGTTGTCTTTTGATTTTGTTAACTGTTTCCTTTGCTGTGCAAAAGCTTTTGATCTTGATGAAATACCAATAGTTCATTTTTGCCCTTGCTTCCCTTGCCTTTGGCGATGTTCCTAGGAAGATGTTGCTGTGGCTGAGGTTGAAGAGGTTGCTGCCTGTGTTCTCCTCAAGGATTTTGATGGATTCCTTTCACACATTGAGGTCCTTCATCCATTTTGAGTCTATTTTCGTGTGTGGTGTAAGGAAATGATCCAATTTCATTTTTCTGCATGTGGCTGTCCAATTTTCCTAACACCATTTATTGAAGAGGCTGTCTTTTTTCCATTGGACATTCTTTCCTGCTTTGTCGAAGATTAGTTGACAGTAGAGTTGAGGGTCTATTTCTGGGCTCTCTATTCTGTTCCATTGATCTATGTGTCTGTTTTTGTGCCAGTACCATGCTGTCTTGATGATGACAGCTTTGTAATAGAGCTTGAAGTCCGGAAGTGTGATGCCACCAACGTTGGCTTTCTTTTTAATATCCCTTTGGCGATTCGAGGTCTTTTCTGGTTCCATATAAATTTTAGAATTATTTGTTCCATTTCTTTGAAAAAGATGGATGGTACTTTGATAGGAATTGCATTAAATGTGTAGATTGCTTTAGGTAGCATAGACATTTTCACAATATTTATTCTTCCAATCCAGGAGCATGAAACAGTTTTCCATTTCTTTGTGTCTTACTCAACTTCTTTCATGAGTACTTTATAGTTTTCTGAGTATAGATTCTGTGCCTCTTTGGTTAGGTTGATTCCTAGGTATCTTATGGTTTTGGGTGCAATTGTAAATGGGATTGACTCCTTAATTTCTCTTTCTTCTGTCTTGTTGTTGGTGTAGAGAAATGCAACTGATTTCGGTGCATTGATTTTATATCCTGACACTTTACTGAATTCCTGTTTAAGTTCTAGCAGTTTTGGAGTGGAGTCTTTTGGGTTTTCCACATATAGTATCATATCATCTGCGAAGAGTGATAATTTGACTTCTTCTTTGCCGATTTGGATGCCTTTAATTTCCTTTTGTTGTCTGATTGCTGAGGCTAGGACCTCTAGTACTATGTTGAATAGCAGTGGTGATAATGGACATCCCTGCCATGTTCCTGACCTTAGCGGAAAAGCTTTCAGTTTTTCTCCATTGAGAATGATATTTGCGGTGGTTTTTTCCCAATCCTTTTTCTCTGCAGACTTCACAGACCCAGACTCCAGTGAACCACAGCAGTGTGAGAGTGAGCGGCATTTTACAAATAGGGGCACTGGATATGGAAAGAAATGTAACCTGGCCAGGGTTGCAAAAATAGTGATTGAAGAGCCACGACTACTTGTTTTCTGACCACCAAACTACTTGCCATTATTGTAACACATATATTTTCAAAAAGGTTGATGAAAATTATTGTTTCAACATCTTGATTTGATGGTACTGGCTGATGCACTGCTGTTTGATGGAAAGTAGATATAGGCCTCCAAAAAGCACACAGTGGAATTTTTTCTAGATACTGCAAGTGCATTTTTAGTCAACTAATTTAAAAATCAGTAACAGAAGGCCTATGATAATTTTTTTTGCTTTTCTTTTGTAATTTTACATTTGACTAATTTTTTATAACACCCAAATGTATGGGCATGAATTTGTGCTGAGAGGAAAACTTTATGAACTCAGGAGGACCATAAGGCATTCAGAAAATAAGTTAATTTTCTGAAGTGTATTAATTAATATTTTTGACTACCCTGACCAGTTAAGATCCTCAGAGACATATACCCCAATTTTGAATCCAATTAAAATGATATCCATTACTAAATTAACCCATGTACATTCAAATTCTTGATATAAAATGACATAGTCTCAAGACACCAATTAATTAATCAAACATGCAAAAATATGTCAAGAAAATTATTAATCCATCTATTCTGATGTTAGATCTCCAAGGACTTCAAACTTCTTATATATTTGAAGTATTATATACTATGTCAGTTCTTCACTTTATTTAAAAGATAACACTGAAAAAATATTTCACCATATGTTTGTTTTAGATGCAGTGAAAAAATGTTCTTTTCAAAACATATGGTGATGTAATTAGGTGTCTCTGAATACAGTAAGGTTGGAAGGAGAACTGTCTGAACTAAATTGAAACAATTTGCTGCTCTCATGTCATCCTCCACCTTCCCCATCAACATCAGTATCTTCTCTGGGTTATCATTGTTGTAGTAAAGAAAAATTTTAAGCACTTGAAGATGAGGATTGTTTGCTGTTACCTACTGTAGTTATGGCAGATAGAATTCTTGGACGGCTTCTTCGTCCCTCACTGCGTAAACCTCTGTGACTCCTGTTCTCAGTCCCTCTCATTGAGGAGTTTTGGCATCAGTCCAGTATCATTGACATTTGCGTAATGTTTTGCAGCTGGGAGTTTGCTTTTATCTATGGCTTAGCTACCTTTCTTTATGCAGCCTTATGATTTATCCTCATGGTAAGAGGCCTTGGATTTCTTTTTGTTCAATAAAAAGGTTTATTTAAAAATATTTCTTCCTTTTTTGATGTACTCTCTGAATAAAAAGGTTGAAAATGGGTTCTATGTGATATAATAATAAGGACATTGGTTATTATGAGAAATATAAATGTAAAAATTCATGTATTGAAATCTAGGAAGCAAAACATCATGGCTTCAGATGGGCTTGGGTGTGATCTTGTATACTATTTTTTCTTCATTTTTCCAACTCATTAGAATGTACAAACATTTCCCAGTGTATTGTGCAGTAGGATTTGTCACATTTTAAACAAGTTCATGAGTATATATGAGTAATGAACCTTTCCTTTTAGGAGATCAGTGCTTGGTATTCCACTGATAACTAGAGTTTGGGTTTTTTTTTTTTTTAATTTTCATTTTTTTCTCTTTAATGTGCCTGACTGGAATGAATAATATGTGTTTATCTTAGGCATATGTTGTTTTCAGCCAAATTCATTGCTAACTGGTATGGTAAGTTTCACTAATTTTAAGTACTATTTTTATATCATTTATAGTAAGTATTCTTGGTTTTGGTTAACAAGTAAAACTGTCAGCAAACAAATGTGGATTGTGCAGCAGTATTCAGAGAGGATAGATTCTATGGAGAGTGATGACTCATGATCATTCAATGGATTATCTGCCTTGCTTCTTTGGTAATACTTTCTGTTAGTGAATATTGAAGAAATGAATAATTTTCTCTAGCTTTTTCAGCACAGCTACTTTCTAATCAACTTGTTTTTGTTTTTGCCTTGCATCCGGGGAGCAGTACCTCCTGAGGTGAAATTCTATAATGAGCCAAATCTTCTCTCCTGGTGCAATGGTTTGCAAACTTTAGCGTCTATCAGAATCATCTGGAGGCTTGTTAAAATACAGACGGCTGGGCCTCATCCCCAGAGGTTTTGATCTGGTAGGTTAGGAATGGGGCTGCACAATTTGTGTATCACATGGGTTCAGAGGTGATGGTAATATTTTGGCCTGGGAACCACATTTTGAGAACCACTCCTGCCGTGCAACTCTGAATGCCTGTCCCTTGGTCAGTCATCTTTATGTCTCAGGGGAGACAGTGAAACGTTCTACTGTTTGTTGTGACAGAATCAAACCAGCTCCAGGTCACCCAAATTCTTTCTATTTTGCTACAAAGCTTAGGCACTTAACTTAGGTGTTTCTGTCTTTTAGACTTTCCATTTTCATTGCCAACTGTGTCATGAAAGGTCTTTTTTATTTTCTCCATGTGATGTGGTTGGTTTAAAAAAAAAAAAAGTATCTCCTTTTCTTTATTATACCTGAAGATAAGAACTCAAGTCCTTTTCTCTTTATGAATTTCAGGTAATCATTTGGAAAAAAAGAGTTTAATGAGGTAAATACACTGGAGAAAGTTCCAAAGTCTGCAAATTCTCCTAGGAGTTATCTCTAGTCCATATTTCCAAATGCTCTTTAAAGTGTTGGCTGGAAGCCTTAGTGTAGTTTTTTCTTGGGTTTTGTTCCCAAGGATGGAGCTCAGCAAAGGTCAAATGCCCTTCTGATCTAACCATGTGGTGTTTTTCTTTCATGAGACCTCATCAAGGAAAAGCAATAGTATCTCCTTGACTTAAGTGAAAAATGTAAATATCTATCTTTGAGGACATTTGGGTTTCTACCTTACTTGAAAATTATTATCCATTTGGCATTATGTCTCTGAAGGGTCATCATCTTTTTGAAATAATGTAATGAGTGGTAAATACAACTTTAGAGTCAGAAAGTTTGTGTTGAATCTTGGTTTTATATTTTATTAGCTGTATGACCTTGCATACATCAAGTAACCTGGTGGAGCCTTCTGTTTCCTCACTTGTAAATTGGGAATGATAATAGTTACCTCATAGAGGTATTTACTTGGGACAACAGTAAGACACTTAGTATAAAACCTCAGAAATATTGTTGGCAGCTATTATTGTTGGTAGTAATAATAATATTTGTAAAAATACTACAGTCCTAAAATGTTAGGACTACTCAATGACTGTCTTCTAAATAGACACCTAAAATTAGGTGTCTCACGAGACCTCAGATGAACCTTCTCTCTATCCTTGCTTCAGCTATTGAGGAATTACTAGATGCTGGTCACTATGTGCTCTTTGATCTATAGTACTATTGATTATCTGAATAAACACCTTTGGGGCAAACTAGTCACAGTGGGACCTAATCAAATGACCAAAGTCATTTGAGAGGTAGGGAACTAGAACACAGACTCAAAAGAATGCCATGTGATGATAGAGGCAGAAATCTGAGTGAGCTCTAGGAAGAGGCAAGAAAGGACCCTCCCTAGAACTTTCAGAGGAGGCATGGTTGTGGTGACATCTTAATTTCTTTTATCCTCCAGAAATGTGAGACAATAAAGTTCTGTTTTTTAAAGCCCTCCAAGTTTGTGGTAATTTATTATGGAAACCCTAGGGAACTAATACACTTGGAATCAGAGGTGGTGTGTTTGCCTTTAGATAATTCAGGAGGAGATGTATTGCAGCTATTATTTGTAGAAAATTTGATATGGAATCATGGCACATACTTTCTTCCTTGTGCTCATGGGGCCAAAGTCCATCATTCTTCTTTTTAGGAAAGGCAGAAGCTGGAGCAAAGAAAAACGGGCCTTAAAATCAGGTTGAAACTGGAGGCATCAAAGTTCAAAAGACACAGAAAAGGACAGTGGTATGGGACTTCTCATATTTGGGGATGGGGGAAAATCTTCAGGAGAGTATTTGAGACTCTGGACCAGAGTGGAGTCCTAAGTTGAGGGTGAAGGTTAATGAGAAAGTATATGATTGAGAGAAAATAAGATAATGACCAAATGGGAAACCTCCCAAAAGGCATTTCTTCACTCCCCTCTCTTCATGTTGTAAGTACACTTTTTGTCAGATAGAGTATGTCTATTTGTAAATTTTGAATGCATTTTAGAAAATGTTCTCCTCAGTCAACTGCTCAAACCATCTGTAAAGTTCTATAGAATTACTACAAAAGGTATCCTTTCCTCAAAACACATGACTTCCATCTGTTCAGATAAATTTCATAATAAATATACAAATATGTAAAATTCACATGAAAGTCAATGTTGACAGGTTATATGTAGTCACTCTACACTGTATAATCCAAGCAGTCTATATAAATGCATGGTCATTTTACTTGGCACATTCAGATTGCAAGAATATACAGAAAACAATGTGTCAGTCAAAAGGGGTTGGTCGGGAGGAGGAGTCAAGATGGCGGAGAAGTAGCAGGCTGAGACTACTTCAGCTAGCCGGAGATCAGCTAGATAGCTTATCTAAAGATTGCAAACACCTGAAAATCCATTGGCAGATCGAAGAGAAGAACAGCAATTTTGGAAACAGAAAAACAACCACTTTCTGAAAGGTAGGACCGGCGGAGAAGTGAATCCAAAGCGATGGGAAGATAGACCCCGGGGGGAGGGGCCGGCTCCCGGCAAGCGGCGGAGCAACGGCGCACAAAATCAGGACTTTTAAAAGTCTGTTCCACTGAGGGACATCGCTCCAGAGGCTACCCGGGGCGAAGCCCACGCAGGGTCAGCGTGGCCTCAGATCCCGCAGGGTCACAGAAGGATCGGGGGTGTCTGAGTGTCACAGAGCTTGCGGGTATTGGAACGGGAAGGTGGGCTACAGAGACAGAGCTGACAGTAAGCACACAGCTCGGTGTTACCTTGAACCGGTCGCAGGCTCGGTGAGCTCGGAGCGCGGCCAGAGGTCAGGCAGACGGGAGTAACTGGGCACTGTTCTCTAAGGGCGCACTGAGGAGTGGGGCCTTGGGCTCTTGGATCCTCCGGGCCGGAGACCAGGAGGCCGCCATTTGTATTCCTGTCCTCGGGAACTCTACGGAAAGCGCTCAGGGAACAAAAGCTCCTGAAAGCAAACCCGAGCGGATTACTCACCCCGGCCCCTGGTAAGGGCACTGCAATTCCGCCTGGGGCAAAGACACTTGAGAATCACTACAACAGGCCCCTCCCCCAGAAGATCAACAAGAAATCCAGCCGAGACCAAGTTCACCTACCAAGGAGTGCAGTTTCAATACCAAGGAGAGCAGCAGAATTCCAGAGGAGGAGAAAGCAAAGCACGGAACTCATGGCTTTTTCCCTGTGATTTTTTTTAGTCTTGCAGTTAATTTAATTTTTTTCTTTTTCATTTTTTGTTTTTTTTCTCGCCTTCTGGTAAAATTTTTTTTTAACTTTTACCTTTTTCTTTTTTTAATGTTTTTTAACTAGTTTATCTAATATATATATATTTTCTTTTTTATATTTTTCTTTATTTGTTTTCTTTTTAAAAATTCTTTTCTTTTCTTTTTTTTCTTTTTTCTTTCTTCCTTTTTGAACCTCTTTTTATCCCCTTTCTCCCCCCCTCACAATTTGGGATCTCTTCTAATTTGGTTAAAGCATATTTTCCTGGGGTTGTTGCCACACTTTTAGTATTTTACTTGTTCCTTCATATACTCTTATCTGGACAAAATGACAAGACAGAAAAATTCAACACAAAAAAAAGAACAAGAGGCAGTACCGAAGGCTAGGGACCTAATCAATACAGACATTGGTAATATGTCAGATCTAGAGTTCAGAATGACAATTCTCAAGGTTCTAGCCGGGCTCGAAAAAGGCATGGAAGATATTAGAGAAACGCTCTCAAGAGATATAAAAGCCCTTTCTGGAGAAATAAAAGAACTAAAATCTAACCAAGTTGAAATAAGAAAAGCTATTAATGAGGTGCAATCAAAAATGGAGGTTCTCACTGCTAGGATAAATGAGGCAGAAGAAAGAATTAGTGATATAGAAGACCAAATGACAGAGAATAAAGAAGCTGAGCAAAAGAGGGACAAACAGCTACTGGACCATGAGGCGAGAATTCGAGAGATAAGTGACACCATAAGATGAAACAACATTAGAATAATTGGGATTCCAGAAGAAGAAGAAAGAGAGAGGGGAGCATAAGGTATACTGGAGAGAATTATTGGGGAGAATTTCCCCAATATGGCAAAGGGAACAAGCATCAAAATTCAGGAGGTTTAGAGAACGCCCCTCAAAATCAATAAGAATAGGCCCACACCCCATCACCTAATAGTAAAATTTACAAGTCTCAGTAACAAAGAGAAAATCCTGAAAGCAGCCCGGGAAAAGAAGTCTGTAACATACAATGGTAAAAATATTAGATTGGCAGCTGACTTATCCACAGAGACCTGGCAGGCCAGAAAGAGCTGGCATGATATTTTCAGAGCACTAAATGAGAAAAACATGCAGCCAAGAATACTATATCCAGCTAGGCTATCATTGAAAATAGAAGGAGAGATTAAAAGCTTCCAGGACAAACAACAACTGAAAGAATTTGCAAACACCAAACCAGCTCTACAGGAAATATTGAAAGGGGTCCTCTAAGCAAAGAGAGAGCCTACAAGTGGTAGATCAGAAAGGAACAGAGACCATATACAGTAACAGTCACCTTCCAGGCAATACAATGGCACTAAATTCATATCTCTCAATAGTTACCCAGAATGTGAATGGGCTAAATGTCCCAATCAAAAGACACAGGGTATCAGAATAGATAAAAAAACAAAACCCAACTATATGTTGCCTCCAAGAAACTCATTTTAAGCCCGAAGACACCTCCAGATTTAAAGTGAGGGGGTGGAAAAGAATTTACCATGCTAATGGACATCAGAAGAAAGCAGGAGTGGCAATCCTTATATCAGATCAATTAGATTTTAAGCCAAAGACAATAATAAGAGATGAGGAAGGACACTATATCATACTCAAGAAGATTTAACAATTTTAAATATCTATGCCCCCAACGTGGGAGCAGCCAACTATATAAACCAATTAATAACAAAATCAAAGAAACACATCAACAACAATACAATAAGAGTAGGGGATTTTAACACTCCCCTCACTGAAATGGACAGATCATCCAAGCAAAAGATCAGCCAGGAAATAAAGGCCTTAAATGACACACTGGACCAGATGGACATCACAGATATATTCAGAACATTTCATCCCAAAGCAACAGAATACACATTGTTCTCTAGTGCACATGGAACATTCTCCAGAATAGATCACATCCTTGGTCCAAAATCAGGACTCAACCGGTATCAAAAGATTGGGATCATTCCCTGCATATTTTCAGATCACAGTGCTCTAAAGCAGAACTCGACCACACAAGGAAGTTTGAAAAGAACCCAAATACATGGAGAATAAACAGCATCCTTCTAAATAATGAATGGGTCAACTGGGAAATTAAAGAAGAATTGAAAAAAATAATGGAAACAAATGATAATGAAAATACAACAGTTCAAAATCTGTGGGACACAACAAAGGCAGTCCTGAGAGGAAAATATATAGTGGTACAAGCCTTTCTCAAGAAACAAGAAAGGTCTTAGGTACACAACCTAACCCTACACCTAAAGGAGCTGGAGAAAGAACAAGAAAGAAACCCTAAGCCCAGCAGGAGAAGAGAAATCATAAAGATCAGAGCAGAAATCAATGAAATAGAAACCAAAAAAAACAATAGAACAAATCAATGAAACTAGGAGCTGGTTCTTTGAAAGAATTAATAAAATTGATAAACCCCTGGCCAGACTTATCAAAAAGAAAAGAGAAAGAACCCAAATAAATAAAATCTTGAATGAAAGAGTAGAGATCACAACTAACACCAAAGAAATACAAACTATTATAAGAACATACTATGAGCAACTCTACGCCAACAAATTTGACAATCTGGAAGAAATGGATGCATTCCTAGAAACCTATAAACTACCACAACTTAACCAGGAAGAAATAGAAAGCCTGAACAGACCCAAAGCCAGTAAGGAGATTGAAACAGTCATTAAAAATCTCCAAACAAACAAAAGCCCAGGGCCATACGGCTTCCCGGGGGAATTCTACCAAACATTTAAAGAAGAACTAATTCCTACTCTGAAACTGTTCCAAAAAATAGAAATGGAAGGAAAACTTCGAAACTCATTTTATGAGGCCAGCATCACCTTGTTCCCAAAACCAGACAAGGATCCCATCAAAAAAGAGAGCTATAGACCAATATCCTTGATGAACACAGATGCGTAAATACTCAACAAAATACTAGCCAATAGGATTCAACAGTACATTAAAGGGATTATTCCCCACGACCAAGTGGGATTTATTCCAGGGCTGCAAGGTTGGTTCAACATCCGCAAATCAGTCAGTGTGATACAACACATCAATAAAAGAAAGAACAAGAACCATATGATACTCTCAATAGATGCTGAAAAAGCATTTGACAAATTACAGCATCCCTTCCTGATCAAAACTCTTCAAAGTGTAGGGATAGAGGGCACATACCTCAATATCATCAAAGCCATCTATGAAAAACCCACTGCAAATATCATTCTCAATGGAGAAAAACTGAAAGCTTTTCCGCTAAGGTCACGAACACGGCAGGGATGTCCATTATCACCACTGCTATTCAACATAGTACTAGAGGTCCTAGCCTCAGCAGTCAGACAACAAAAGGAAATTAAAGGCATCCAAATCGGCAAAGAAGAAGTCAAATTATCACTCTTCGCAGATGATATGATACTATATGTGGAAAACCCAAAAGACTTCACTTCAAAACTGCTAGAACTTAAACAGGAATTCAGTAAAGTGTCAGGATATAAAATCAATGCACCGAAATCAGTTGCATTTTTCTACACCAACAGCAAGACAGAAGAAAGAGAAATTAAGGAGTCGATCCCATTTACAATTGCACCCCAAACCACAAGATACCTAGGAATCAACCTAACCAAAGAGGCACAGAATCTATACTCAGAAAACTATAAAGTACTCATGAAAGAAGTTGAGGAAGACACAAAGAAATGGAAAACTGTTTCATGCTCCTGGATTGGAAGAATAAATATTGTGAAAATGTCTATGCTACCTAAAGCAATCTACACATTTAATGCAATTCCTATCAAACTACCATCCATCTTTTTCAAAGAAATGGAACAAATAATTCTAAAATTTATATGGAACCAGAAAAGACCTCGAATAGCCAAAGGGATATTGAAAAAGAAAGCCAATGTTGGCGGCATCACACTTCCGGACTTCAAGCTCTATTACAAAGCTGTCATCATCAAGACAGCATGGTACTGGCACAAAAACAGACACATAGATCAATGGAACAGAATAGAGAGCCCAGAAATAGACCCTCAAATCTACGGTCAACTCATCTTCGACAAAGCAGGAAAGAATGTCCAATGGAAAAAAGACAGCTTCTTCAATAAATGGTGCTGGGAAAATTGGACAGCCACATGCAGAAAAATGAAATTGGATCATTTCCTTACACCACACAGAAAAATAGACTCAAAATGGATGAAGGACCTCAATGTGCGAAAGGAATCCATCAAAATCCTTGAGGAGACCACAGGCAGCAACCTCTTCGACCTCAGCTGCAGCAATATCTTCCTAGGAACATTGCCAAAGGCAAGGGAAGCAAGGGCAAAAATGAACTATTGGGATTTCATCAAGATCAAAAGCTTTTGCACAGCAAAGGAAACAGTTAACAAAATCAAAAGACAACTGACAGAATGGGAGAAGATATTTGCAAACGACATATCAGATAAAGGACTAGTGTCCAGAATCTATAAAGAACTTAGCAAACTCAACACCCAAAGAACAAATAATCCAATCAAGAAATGGGCAGAGGACATGAACAGACATTTCCACAAAGAAGACATCAGATGGCCAACAGACACATGAAAAATTGCTCCATATCACTCGGCATCAGGGAAATACAAATCAAAACCACAATGAGATACCACCTCACACCTGTCAGAATGGCTAAAATCAACAAGTCAAGAAATGACAGATGCTTGCGAGGATGCGGAGAAAGGGGAACCCTCCTACACTGTTGGTGCGAATGCAAGCTGGTGCAACCACTCTGGAAAACAGCATGGAGGTTCCTCAAAATGTTGAAAATAGAACTGCCCTATGACCTAGCAATTGCACTATTGGGTATTTACCCTAAAGATACAAACGTAGTGATCCAAAGGGGCACGTGCACCCGAATGTTTATAGCAGCAATGTCCACAATAGCCAAACTATGGAAAGAACCTAGATGTCCATCAACAGATGAATGGATCAAGAAGATGGGGTATATATACACAATGGAATACTATGCAGCCATCAAAAGAAATGAAATCTTGCCATTTGCAACAACATGGATGGAACTAGAGCGTCTCATGCTTAGCGAAATAAGTCAAGCAGAGAAAGACAACTATTATATGATCTCCCTGATATGAGGAAGTGGTGATGCAACATGGGGGCTTAAGTGGGTAAGAGAAGAATAAATGAAACAAAATGGGATTGGGAGGGACACAAACCATAAGTGACTCTTAATTCCACAAAACAAACTGAGGGTTGCTGGGGGGAGGGGGTTTGGGAGAAGGGGGTGGGATTATGGACATTGGGGAGGGTATGTGCTTTGGTGAGTGCTGTGAAGTGTGTAAACCTGGTGATTCATAGTCCTGTACCCCTGGGGATAAAAATATATGTTTATAAAAAAAAAAAAAGGGGGTTGGTTGGCTTACTCCACAATAGAGAGCCCCTGGAAAAAAATGTTAACATTGTTTATCCAGTCATTGTTCTGGGGAGTCAGATGTGTGGGTTTGTTTGTCCCTATTGTGCAATAGTCACATTATACTAAGTTGCTGTGGCATTCTTTAGCATCTAATTCATTCTACAATTTTTTGTATTGATTGGATGCACACCTGTTAATTATAATTTGTCCTCTATGACTTGGGCTGGCCCGGCCCACCAAGTGGTTGGTTCCCTGTGATTGTTTTCTCTCACTTACTCTTTAAGTTTGCCCTCTGGTACCAGTGTTGTTATTGCTTTCTTGCTGAAGGATGGAATCACTCTCTGTTTTCTGACCTATTGGATTTCATGGTCTTTGGTAGCATTCAATTCCATGTTGGTTGTTGGACAGGCACTGCCCTCACTTCCTTGTTGTGTGGCCTTCTCTATATGGCCCTTTCTATATGTGACCCACAAAATGGGAGCTTGCATCTTGGAAGGCAGAAAGGGAAAGAATCGCCTATCAAAATGGACGCTGTATTCTTAAGTAATGTAATTACTTTACCATATTCTACTGGTTAGAAACAAGTCACAGGTCCCACTCACACTCAAGGTAAGGAGATTATTCAAGAGTGTGAATAGCAAGAAGCAGGGATAATAGGACTTTTTTATAGAATCTTTGCACCA
The DNA here is from genome assembly GCF_964662115.1 of Mustela nivalis. Classification (NCBI taxonomy): domain Eukaryota; kingdom Metazoa; phylum Chordata; class Mammalia; order Carnivora; family Mustelidae; genus Mustela; species Mustela nivalis. The sequence continues at coordinate 66,560,649 of NC_139022.1, read as the reverse complement.
AAACTAAGTATATAGCTGTTTAAGTGCAGTTTACACTTTCTAGCCTTCCTGGTAGCTGGGTGGCTCTAAGTTTTGGCCAATGGAAGGACAACAAAATAATGAAGGTGGAAGTTCTGGAATCTATTTTAATAAATATATAGATAATAATAGATAATAAATAGATTGTAAATGATTGTCATCCATTCTGCTTTGTCTCCCCCTTCCTGCAAATGGCAATGTAAATATGGTGCTAGGGAGTGGTGTTGATCCCGCAGGTGAAGATAAGTAACCCTAGGAGGTTTCTGCAAGACAAGCAGCAGGAAAAGACTGCCTCCTGGGATAAACTTGTAAGCAGAGCCCCTTTGCTGGCCCTGAAATGCTTACTTCTGGACTCTTAAATGAGAGAGAATAATCTTCTTAGTTTCTCTAACTATATTTTGGAGATTCTTTGTTACAGCAATTTAACTCGTACCTAATTAGCTCATTCTATAGATAAACTGTCTTACTATAGTGAGCCACACGGCACTCTCTGAATAATGGGAACCATTCATGGAACTACCTCAACTGGAGGTAGGGTATGCAGACAACAAACAACATACATTGACTAAAAGAGACTTCACATACTTTTTTTTTTTTTTGAGAAGTCTCTTTCTTTCTTTCTTTCTTTCTTTCTTTCTTTCTTTCTTTCTTTCTTTCTTTCTACTTTTTAAAAACATTTATTTATTTTTTTAAAATAAACCTAAAATGTATTTTTATCCCCAGGGGTACAGGTCTGTAAATCACCAGGTTTACACATTTCACAGCACACATCATAGCACATACCCTCCCCAATGTCCATATCCCCGCCACCCTCTCCCATCCCCCGCCCCCCAGCAACCCTCAGTCTGTTTTTTGAGATTGAATCTTTTGTGGTTTGTCTTCCTTCCGATCCCACCTTCTTTCATTTTTTCTTTTCCTATTCCCCACACCCCCCCCCCCCCCCATTACATCTCCACTTCTTCATATCAGGGAGATCATATGATAGTTGTCTTTCTCTGATTGACTTATTTTGCTAAGCATAATACCCTCTAGTTCCATCCACGTTGTTGCAAATGGCAAGATTTCATTTCTTTTGATGGCTGCATAGTATTCCATTGTGTATATATACCACATCTTCTTGATTCATTCATCTGTTGATGGACATCTAGGTTCTTTCCATAGTTTGGCTATTGTGGACATTGCTGCTATAAACATTCGGGTGTACGTGCCCCTTCGGAACACCACGTTTGTATTTTTAGGATATATACACAGTAGTGCAATTGCTGGGTCATAGGGAAGCTCTATTTTCAACATTTTGAGGAACCTCCACACGGTTTTCCAGAGTGGTTTCACCAACTTGCATTCCCACAACAGTGTAGGAGGGTTCCCCTCTCTCCACATCCTCGCCAGCATCTGTCATTTCTTGGCTTGTTAATTTTAGCCATTCTGACTGGTGTGAGATGGTATCTCATTGTAGTTTTGATTTGTATTTCCCTGATGCCGAGTGATGTGGAGCATTTTTTCATGTGTCTGTTGGCCATCTGATGTCTTCTTTGCAGAAATGTCTATTCATGTCCTCTGCCCATTTCTTGATTGGATTATTTGCTCTTTGGGTGTTGAGTTTGCTAAGTTCTTTATAGATTTTGGACACTAGCCCTTTATCTGATCTGTCATTTGCAAATATCTTCTCCCATTCTGTCAGTTGTCTTTTGGTTTTGTTAACTGTTTCCTTTGCTGTGTCTTTCTTTCTTTTTAAATATTTTATTTATTTGAGAGAGAGGAAGAGTGTGAGAAAGAGAGAGAGAGAGAGAGAGATCATGAGCAGGGGGTAGGGATAGAAGGAGAAGCAAGCTCCTTGCTGAACAGGGAGCCCAATGTGGGACTAGATCCCAGGACTCTGGGATCGTGCCTGAGCCAAAGGCAGATGCTTAACTGACTGAACCAGCCAGGCACCCCTGAGACTTCACATACTTTTATATAAAAGAAGAAAAAGAAAACTTTTATGTAAGAGCAAAACATTACTTTAAAAAGTACTTGTAGAAACAAAACCTAGTTTCTAATATTAATTCTTTTGGCATTATTAACGATTAAAGTAAATAATTTCTTTAATAGATAACTATTGTAACTCCCTATTACTACCCAATGAATTGTTCTAAAACTTATTGGCTTAAAGCAATAGGACTTATTTTATACTTTTTTCTTATTATTCTGGGTTAATTGGATTCAGCTAAGTAGTTTGTACTTAGGATCAACATTCAGTGGTATAGTCAGATAGTGGCTGGGCCTGGATTATCCCCAGGCTCACTTGCTCACTAGTCTGGAGGTTGATGCTGGCTCTTGGCTGTGACCTCAGCTGGGGCTGTTCGCTACAACACCTTCACATGGTTCTCAGTGAGGTCTTCCCTCTTCCTTAGGACATGGTGACTGGTTCCAAGAGGAAGTATCCCAAGGGGTTCTGGTAGAAACTGTATTATCTCTTATAACTTCTCTTTTGAAGTCACATCATTTCTGCCATAACCATAGGCCAGCCCAGATTAAAGGAGGAGGAGACATATACTCTCTCAGTGAGAGGTATGATTTCTCAGGGTCATCGGGTAAGAAGGGCATCTGGATTGGGAGGTTTTGTGGTCATGTTGAAGGTACTATGAGTCACAGTCCACCCTTTGGCCATAGCTATTTATATCCCTCCTGTGTGTTCAATACACTTATCCCTTCCCCTTCCATTGAGTCTTATTCCATTATGGCATTTGCTCGAAGTCCTGGATCTTGTTATCAAAATCAGGCCCATGGGCAGGTGAGGCTTCTTAAATGTGATTGCTGGGGGTATACCTTCTTGTGTCCCATTCCTCTCAATTTGAACTCCTAAGAACTAAAGAGACCTATCTTCCTCCCACACCCCACATACAGCTGTGGGAGAGTTTCTCTAGGGTAAAATGAGAGGTTAAGCAGTTAATGATTTTCAGCATATTTCCAGAGCTTGGATTAGGGCTCAGTCCATTTGCCTGGTAGGTATTTGTCATAGCTATTGGTCCTAATCTCTGGGCCTTTGGTTCTGCCCTCAAAGAACTTCTTTTTCTTTTTCCCAATAAGAAATCCTGAGTTTGCAGTGGGCTAGCCTTCTCAACCTGCTTCTTGCCTTCGAAAGAGTACAGGTTCAAAGTTCTCTTTTTATTTAGTATTTAGTGTTTATCCTTTCTAGTCCAGCTTGGCTGTGGTTCCACCAGAATAATTCTCTTAAAAGCATTGTGTGTTTGTGTGTGTTTAAATATATCACTTTACAATGCCATTTCTTCAAGTTAGGCACTTCTTCACCTTGGGTCCAGTACGGCATTGCTGTGGGGTGATATCCTTTACGGTTCTTAAAGGCCCAATATTTTACTGAGAAGATGTGCAGAGAATACTCCCACAATCCTTGAAAAGCTCTTGGTCTGATTGGAAGGTTCTGTGAGGTACCGCCTTAGATCTTTCTAAAATCTTAATAAAGAACTTACCACCATGCCCTCAATTTTATTTTTCAACCCTGTTTTCCTGATAGAGTACTGGATTTCATCTCTGCCCAGAAAGTATTTTTAATTTTAGAATCATTTGCTATCTAGAGAGGCTGAGAATATGAAATAGTTTTATTTTCAAGCCCAGCAAGTCTTGGCTCCTCTGTTTAGCAGTTCATTCTTTAGCTTTTCTCTTTTGTATTTTATCCTAGGCAGTGAGAAGAAGCAAGGTGGCAATTTCAATATTCTGACTGAAATCTCCATTAGCTAGATCTTGGAGTTCATTAGGTACATTTCCTATTTCCCACATGACCATAGGCAATAGTGCTGCCATACTTGACCCTCTACATAACAAGGGAGCCCTTTCCTATTGCTTCTAATAAAATTTCCCTTATTTTGCCTGAGCCCTCGCTGACAAGCCCCTTGAAGCCCCCTAGGCTTCTGTAACACTTACATGGAGGCTCTTTAGGTTTCCACTCACAGTTTACTTAACAGTCTCCCACTTTCTGCTCACAACCTGGTCCTATAGATAATGCTGCATGTTATAGGATTTTGTTATGGTGGTGCCCCACTTCTGGGTATCAGAATCTCTCCTCAGTACTTACTGTTCTGAAACAAACCATTCTAAGGCATGATGGCTTAAAAAAAAAACACTCCAAGGTATGGTAGCTTAAGAAAACATTATTATCTTTAATGGTTCTGAGGTGGACTGGGCTCAACTAGGCAGTTCTGGGTAGAGATTAGTCTTTTGGTGGCAGTCAGGTGGTGGGTAGGGCTAAGACCTCAGTTCAGGCTATTTTTGTGGTAATGTTGGAAAATGCAACCTGACACAATAGCTGTATCATAGTAGTTAAAATTTTAAATCTTTTATAGAAACCCTCTCTGGTTAATTACAGCACAAAAAGCTTATTGAAAGTATGTGTGTGAATTATAGTACTGATGGAATGTCAGGAAAACCAGACTCAGAAAATGTGAACCAAAAAGCCAGTAGAAGGTAATGACAGTGTTGCACTGGTTGAAGGATGAAAGAGAGTAGGACACAGTCATCAGAGCAGGAGAATCTATAAAAAAAAAAAAAATCTTTTCCTTTAAGGTATCATTCATTAAAAGCTCTCAGAAGATCAGATATATGCAGAAGTTTTATTTTATTTAAAAAATACTTGAATTTGAGATTAATGATTGGTATTACCAATGATTACCAATTACCAATAATTGGAATTACCTCAGAATATTGAATAAGATGAAAAGTAAAATCTCTTCCAATAATTAGTTTCTTGGCCTAAATAATTTTAACCAGTGATTTAAAGTGATATTTGTTTTATTAAGTAAGTTCTTTCAATAGATTATAAACAGCTTTTCTGTTCGATCAGAAAAATGTTTTTATTTAAATATGAATGGGCTTATGATTTTTAGATTGATTAAGTTATTAATCAGAAAAATGTTTTTCTTTATTTAAATATGAATGGGCTTATAATTTTTAGATTGATTAAGTTATTATGCTTGAGAACTCTATTTTGACTTTCATGCTGGTATTTTAATCTTCTGCCAAGATAGAAAAGTGAACGTATGCAAAATCAGATTTCAACCAAATAGGAGTGTATGTACAATGAAAACTTATAAATTTGAAAAAAAAAACCAAAACCCTACTTAGGACTATGGTAGCCAGCCTTCATGATGGTCCTCGACGACTTTTACCTTTGATATTTAGGACCTTATGTTGTCCCCTTCTGTATTGTGCCAGGTTTGGTAGTGTGACCAATAATAGACTGCGGTGGAAGTGCCAGCACATGACTTTCACATCCAGGTTGTAAAGGACTGTGCCTCTTCGGCCTTGTTCTCTTGGATTAGTCACTCTGGACGAATTCAGCTGTCATGTCATAAGAACATTTAAGGAACCTTTAGAGAGTTCCACATTAAAAAGACGGATAGGTTCTTGCCATAAGAGTCAGCAACAACTTGCCAGTCACCTGAGTGAACCATCTTGGAAGTGGATCCTTCAGCCACAGTCAAACCTTAAGAGAAATGCAGCTCTGGCACCTCAGTTGCAACCTCATGAAGAATTCTGAGCTGTAACTGTCCAGCTAGACCACTCTTAACTTCCTGACCCAAAGAAAGCTCAAAACAATAAATTTTTATTGTTGTTTTAAGCCATTAAAATTTGGGGTAATTTGTCACTCAGCAATAGATAACTAATAAGAAGAGGTGTTTGTTAAACTTAACAATATGCAAACATAAGGCAAGTAACTGGGATGAGAATGAGGATACATAAAGATTTCTTTAATTAGATAACCACAAAGCTCACAGTGCAGATATTTTTCCAGTAAGAAGTACATTTGTCAAGAACTAAGTAGAAAATGTGTTGGACATAGATTTGGCAAGGAAATTATTGTTTTTTACTGTATGATGATTTGAAGATGGGCACCATACTGTACGTATGTTCAACTGTGACAGCTAAAGTTATTTCTCCATTAGAGATATTTGCAACAGGTCCTCTCAATATACATTAAGTATATAGCCCTACCAATAAAAACACACGTCCATTCATAGATAAAAATATTTCAGTAAAAATATCATCTTCCTATTTTTGAAAATTCAGCATCATAGCAAAGGATGCATGAATTTTGTGACATTGCTGGATGCCTCTCCATATGGGGAGCTGAGCCTGCACATACGCGGTAATGCATGCATCACCACATACTCACTAATGAAGCAAGGTAAAGAAATAGAAAAGCTTTTCATTCCCTCGACATGCAGCTGGTGTGTGATACCAGATGTAAAGTCATTGATGTTCTTGCCAAGTTCTCAGGATCCTACCATGATTTATTTAAACTCAGGCAATCAAGAATGTTGATTTAAAAAAAAATAGTCAAATTCAAGGAGAATGATTAGTAGGTGAATAGGAATACATCTTTTAAAACAAGCTGTTGTCTCTGTATTAAATAGGAAATTCTCATTTATATCTTTCATTCCTTCTTTGTAGGTTCTTGTGGTTTACTCTGAAGAAAGAGTTAATGACTCTACTCTCTAATCCCTCCTTTCCTACAGAATTACTTTCTGAAGAGGCACATAAATTCACTGAAACTGTAGTTGAAAAAAATTGGTGTTACTTTGAAACAAATGTTACAGATGCCTATCCAAAATGGACAGTAAATGGCACATCTTCTTTTAATAGTGTCAAGCACGTCCTATGACACTTTATAATCTATGGTACTGGAGTTGACTATAACAGAGACCAATCTTCCAGAGGGGTGGTTGCTACCATCAACAGTATCAGGATATGAAACATTACAAGGGTTGGAGATTTTTTTCCTTCCCCTCAGAGGAAACTTTTTATCCGGCAGTAGGAACACAGAGAGCATTCTGGGTGACTGTCTCCATCTAGGGCAGTTGTGATCTAGAACTAATGGAGAAGGGAACAGACTTTTTTAAAAATTTAAAGTCAATTAGCCAACATATAGTACATCATTAGTTTCAGATGTAGTGTTCAGTAATTCATCAGTTGTGTATAACACCCAGTGCTTATCACATCACGTGCTCTCCTTAATGTCCATAACCTCATTCCCTCATTCCCCCACCTCCTCCCCTCCAGCAACCCTCAGTTTGTTTCCTATACTTAAGGGAAACTAACTTTTATCAAGCTTCTGTCATGTGCTGGGCACTGTGATGTCTTCTTACTTGATTCTCAAAACAACTTTATATTTCAGTAGCAAAATTTCCCTTTTTTCTCATCATGAAAACACAGTGGACATTAAAAAAATGTTGTGATAAAATATACATAACATAAAAGTTACCATTCTGACTGGTTTTGAAGGGTACAGTTTGGTGGCATTAAATACGGTCACACTGTTGTGAAACCATTGCCGCTGTCTCCAGAACTCCAACACAGGCATTTGTAATCATGTAGCACCTAAATCAAGGAGCTCTTTGTCTCATAAGGAAAAATCACCCAGAAAAAGAGCAATGATAAAAATTATGTTAATATATTTTCTGTTTTCTTAACTTGGTGGCAACCTAGTAAATATTTTGGAACCTCCTGGACACAAGATCCCATACTAGGCGATTAGAGGATGTATGGACTCATGAGATGAGAGTCCCTCTCCCCATTGTAGATAGGAACTTTGCAGTCTGGACCTGATTCCTTTAGGAATCTCATTCATATAATGATCTGGAATATCTTCTCCATGCCAGGAGTTCTGTCAGGTATTTGGTACATACTGGAGTGAAGTCATAGCCCTCTTGAAACTACATTGAAATCATCATCAGCTTTTATTGTATATTTACTTAAACAAAAAGCATTTAATAAATAGGTGTAGTCTTATTGGATTCTTACATTAACCCTAAAATGTAGGTACATTTAGCACTTTTATTTTGTGCAGGAGGAATCTTAAGCACACATGCATTAAATAAGGCCTAGGGTCACAAGATGGTAGGACTGGAGTTGAAGCCTAGGTTACTTAAGAAGTTGCCTATTTAATGCTGCCCCACATTGCCCTTATTATGGTAGTGTAGACATGGGACCTTCTTGGAGCTTCTCCTATAACAATCATCCAAAATAAATCACTCTTCAAGGAAGGAGTAGAGGGAGGGACAAATGAGGTCCAGGAAGGGTTTCTTGCCACAGAACAACAGTGCTAGCCCAAGAGGTCCTTCATCACATCGTCCACATCACAATTATCAATTTTTCTCATTTTTTTTTATGGAAAAGGACGATGCATCCTGGAGTTGTGTAGAGCATAACTGGTCCTCCTGTATGTGGCCACTCTGTCCCCTGATACCCTATTATGGGCTGAATCATGTCCCTGCAAAATTCATATTTTGACATCCCAACTTGTAGTGTCTAAGAATATAATGATGTTTAGAAACAAGGTTTCTTCTTCTTCTTCTTCTTTTTTTTTATTGTGTTATGTTAGTCACCATGCAATACATCATTAGTTTTTGGTGCAGTGTTCCAAGATTCATTGTTTATGTATAATACCCAGTGTTCCATGTAATACATGCCCTCCTTAATATCCACCGCCAGGCTCAACCATCCTCTCACCCTCTCCCCTCTAAAACCCACAGTTTGTTTCTCAGAGTCCACAGTCTCTCATGGTTCATCTCCCCCTCCAATTTCCCCCGATTCACTTTTCCTTTCCTTCTCCTAATGTCCTCCATGTTTTCCTTATGTTCCACAAATAAGCGAAACCATATGACAATGTACTTTCTCTGCTTGACTTATTTCACTCAGCATAATCTCCTCCAGTCCTATCCATATTGATGCAAAAGTTGGGTATTCATCCTTTCTGATGGCTGAGTAATATTCCATTGTATATATCGACCACATCTTCTTTATCCATTCGTCTCTTGAAAGGCATCTTGGCTCTTCCCATGGTTTGGTGATTGTGGACATTGCTGCTATGCACTTTGGGGTACATGTAGTCTTTCTTTTCACTACATCTACATCTTTGGGTAAAATACCCAGTAGTGCAATTGCTGGGACATAGAGTAGCTCTTTTTTTTTTTAAGATTTTATTTATTTATTAGACACAGAGAGAGAGATTACAAGTAGGCAGAACAGCAGGCAGAGTGAGAGGGGGGAAGCAGGCTCCCCGCTGAGCAGAGAGCCCGATGTGGGGCTTGACCCCAGGACCCTGAGATCATGACCTGAGCTGAAGGCAGAGGCTCAACCCACTGAGCCACCCAGGCTCCCCAAGTGTAGCTCTATTTTTAATTTTTTGAGGAATCTCCACACTGTTTTCCAAAGTGGCTACACCACCTTGCATTCCCACCAATAGTATAAGACGGTTCCCCTTTCTCCACATGTTCTCTAACATTTGTTTCCTGCCTTGTTAATCTGTGCCATTCTAACTGGTGTAAGTTGGTATCTCAGTGTGGTTTTGATTTGAATTTCCCTGACGGCTACTGATGATGAACATTTTTTCATGTGTCTGCTAGCCATTTGTATGTCTGCTTTGGAGAAGTGTTTGTTCATGTCTTCTGCCCATTTTTTGGACATGATTATCTGTTTTTTGGGTGTTGAGTTTGAGAAGTTCTTTATAGATCTTGGGTATCAGCCCTTTGACCCTAGTGTCATTTGCAAATATCTTCATTGATTCCATGGATTACCCGTTTTGTTGACTGTTTCTTTGCTGTGCAGAAGCTTTTTATCTTGATGAAGTCTCAAAAGTTCACTTTTGCTTTTGAGAAACAAGTTTTCTAAAGTGGCGATCAAGTTAAAAGGAGGCTGTTTGGGTGGGGCCCTAATCTAACCTGACCAGTGTCCTCATAAAGAGCAGCAGTGACATGAGGGGTGGCAGGCACAAAGGGAAAACAATGTGAAGAGGCAGGAAGAGATTGCCCATCTGCAAGCCAAGAGAGAGGCCTCAGAGCAAACCAATCCTGCTGGCACCTTGATCTTGGACTTTCAGCATTCTAGAACTGTGAAACAAAAATCTGTTGTTTGAGGTGCCCAGTCTGTGGTATTTTGCTATGACAGCTCTAGCAAACTAATAAGCACCCCTAACATTTTCGCCTTAGAAAGTTAAAAGCATGGGTGCAGATAGTCCATGGTAGACATTCAGGAAACAACACACACACACACACACACACATGCACACACAGAGTGACAGTGAGAGGTGAGGATGGAGGGGAGGGGTGAAAGAAAAACCTCTTTACATGGTAGAGAATTATCAGCATCTTATCAGCTTGCTTGATGCTTCTAATTCCACACCCTGTACTCTTCACCTGGTTCTGTATCGCTTATGCTCTGCTCCACTAGAAGAGACCTTTCTTGTATTTTTAGTATCTACATTGTGAATGGTATATACTAAGTAACTAATAAATAGTTGTTGGGTGAATGAATGAAGGAAGGAAGGAGTATATCCCTGTACTTATGAATGTTTTCAGTCAGATTATTACCTGATTAACAGTGATACATACAACCAAGAAAAATAAAAGTATAATAATTATGCAAAATAACCATATATTTTTCCAGTTAAAATGACAAAAGTGTACCCAGAAGTAAAACATGGCTTCATTAGAGTACTTTACTTTAAAGATTTATTTTTATTTGACGACATACAAACCTGAGGTCTGGACCATTTTCTACCATTAGAAATCCCATGACTTTTCTTAACACACCAGGTTCAATACACCAGCCAAATTCTAGCAATTATGTGTGGTTTCTTTGGTAGAATTCCCGAAGAGCATGGATTTGAAAAATAATCATTTCTTTCCCCTGTTGGCTATAATGGCCATTTATTGAAACCACCAATGTGCAATGCAGCTAGTGGAAAATATCATCTTGGGCCAAAGTCATAGTTATGTTCTTTGGATCAACAAGCCCCCACACGTTAGTGAAACACTTACTTGATTTAGACGAGTTTGGACTCAAGGGAAGACTGGCTTGATGGTTAAAATGATTAAGAGTAAAAAAGAGGGGAAACTTGAAATACCAATATAACTCCTTTAGCTGGTCTTTTCAAACTCCTATTTATTCATGTGCCAGTGCTAAGTGTTTTACTTGTATTATATATATCCTTTATTTTATAAATTTTGTTAAAGATTTTATTTATTTATTTGTGAGAGAGGGAGAGAGCATGAGCAAAGAGAGGGCCAAGGGGAAAGGGAGAAGCATACTTCTTGCTGAGCAAGGAGCCCCATGCCAGGTTTGATCTCAGGACCCCAAGATCATGACCTGAGCCACAGGCAAACACTTAACGAACTAAGCCATCCAGGTGCCCCCATATCATTTATTTTAATTATTACCCAGCTCTATAAAGTTAGGATAATCACTGGCCCACTTTTTTAGATGAAGTGACTAACTGGCTGAGCGAGCTTAAGCAATTTGTTCAAGGTGACCCAGCTCTCACTACAATCCAGACTTTTCCTTCTTTGTGTACTGGTTACAAAAATATTACATTTATTATAATGTACAAAATAGAGAAAGTCTTAAGAACGGAATAAGAAAACAGTAACCTCCAAAGCCAGAAACAATCATGACTGACATTTTGGTAAATATCTTTCTAATGTCTATTTTCTATGATTGGATGTGTCTTGTAAAATGTTATAATATTTTGTATAGTCTTTTGTAATCAACTTCTTAAAGTTTTAAGTGTTATTTTATTGAACAGATTTATATAGCAGCATTTTAGTTATTATATACTATTTCAATTTATTAATAAATTATAGTAGATTTAATCAATTTTTAAAAATTTTGGACGCTTAGTTTATAGTTATCTTGCTGTTAAAAATAATGTAACTAAATCTTATACACCAATTTTTTTTACATGCATGATTTACTTTGGCTCTCTATAAATATATTTCAAAGATTTTATTTATTTGAGAGAGAGCACAAGGTTGGGGGAGGGATGGGCTGAGGGCGAGGGAGAAGCAGACTCCCTGATGAAGAGGGAGCCTGCATCAGGCAGGCATGGGGCTCTATCCCAGGGCTCCAGGGTTATGACCTGAGGGGAAGGAAGACTCTTAACTGACTAAGCCACTCAGGCACCCCTTGGCTGTCTTTTTAGAACTAGAGTTAATGCTTTAAAGGTAAATATTCTTTTTTCATATTAGTTGTAAAAATATTTTTGTAATACAATGTAAACTGTTAGAATTTATAATTTAATATAATTCATTTTGTCCATCTCTAAATTCTATGCCAAATATAGTTTTCTCTGGATTCATGGACTTCTTAAGGATAAATTCCATTTTTCTCTATTTTTACTTACTCTCCTTGCATGAACAAGTGTCCATGTGGCTTCCCTAAGAACCTGTGAATTCTTTAAGAACTCAAACTAGGCTAAAGCACACGGAGTTCACGGACTCTGAATTCCAAGGTGCAAGTAAACTTGACACAGATGGGAAATGGTTGCAGAAAAGCAAGATGAGGCCAGACTATGGATAGAAAAAGTAAAGGTTCTGTTTTGTTCTATTATAAAGAGAGGGAAAATAATTTTTTTTCTTTCTATCATCTACCATTTGTACAATCTTTTTAAAAAAGATTTTATTTATTTATTTGAGAGAGAGAGAGAAATAGAGAGAGAGAGAGAGAGAGCATTGAGAGAGAGAGCATGAACAAAGGTGAGAGGAAGAAACAGGCTGCCCACTGAATAGGGAGCCCAACGTGGGGCTCCATCCCAGGACTCTGGGATCATGACCTGAGCTGAAGGCAGATGCTTAACTGACTGAGTCACCCAGGAGCCCCTACTATTGTACGATCTTAAAGTCACTTTTTTTTTTTTTAATTTTGGGGAAATAACAAAACTTCTATAGTAAACCAAAACCCTTTCTGTAAGGAAAGAGATTGTTAATTTTGTGCACTTTTAGATAGTGTATTATAGGAACTATTTTGGAACAGTTTTTTGCTTGGAATGGAATTTTTTTCTGTAGAAACTATCAACTGAAATATTATCCTGCTCAATTTATTTGACCTAATAAATTATCCTTAAAATAAAAATAAATTAACTCCAAATGATATCGGTGTTTATTATTATTGAACATCAATTCTTCTGCTAATTTGAGGTGTGCAGTTTTTTAAAGTTTTTTTTTGTTTTTTGTTTTTTTTTAAGAATGGTATTGTGGGATCTATCTCAACAACTCAGACTATGGATTATATAGGTAGCACCTTTTTTTCCATAGAAACTAATGGTATTTTATTTTAAAAAGCACTTAAAATATATATTCTTGGTTCTCAGATCAGATCTTTTGAATCAGGATATCTGAGTAAACATCACAAGTATTTCTGTAGGACTCTAAAGCTTGAAAAAGCACTGTTTGAAAACAATATCTGGACGATTCATTTTGTTTCTGCCTTTGTTCACATAAAATAGCTCCTGAAGGGGTGCCTGGGTGGCTCAGTGGGTTAAAGACTCTGCCTTCGGCTCAGGTCATGATCTCAGGGTCCTGGGATCGAGCCCCACATCGGGCTCTCTGCATAGTGGGAGCCTGCTTCCTCCTCTCTCTCTCTGCCTGCCTCTCTGCCTACTTGTGATCTCTGTCTGTCAAATAAATAAATAAAATCTTAAAAAAAAAATAGCTCCTGAATACTCAGTGTGCTAGGGGCAGCATGCCATGTGCTAAGGGATATAAGAAGTAAGACATGGTTCTTTCTTGCAAGGGCAGAGAACCTCATGGGGAAAGTAAGATCCTTAAATAAAAACAGTAAATATGATATGAAGCAATATGTTTTGCTGTAAAATGAAGGTAACTGCAGGCTCTAGAACATCAGGAAAAACCTTCTGATGGAGGATCTATGAGGAGGTGAAGCAAGGCTTACAGGAGTGGAGGGCATCTGAGCTGACACCAAAACAAGAGTCTGTGTGCGTGCAAGTGGTTGGAATGCACTGGGGCTGGGGAGACTGTATTAAAGAAAAAGGAATGGTGGGACATTGGCTCAGGAGAGTGCAACTGAGAGGGATTCTAGCCAGCATGGCTGGTGCCTAGGAAGCCAGGAGTAAGACAGAAAGGCAGTTTGGGATGGATTTGGAAGTAGCTTGGAGTATGTGTATAGCAGACAAGAGGGAATCCAGAATATTTCTGTTAAGAATAGTGACATGGAGGGTCGCCTGGGTGGCTCAGTGGGTTAAAGCCCCTGCCTTCAGCTCACATAATGATCCCAGCGTCCTGGGATCAAGCCCCACATTGGGCTCTCTGCTCAGCGGGGAGCCTGCTTCCTCCTCTCTCTCTGCCTGTTTCTCTCTTCTCTGCCTACTTGTGATCTCAGTCTGTCAAATAAATAAATAAAATCTTAAAAATAAAAAGAATAGTGACATGGAGGACATTAGGAGAAAGAAAGGAAAAGTGAACTGGGGGAAATTGGAGGGGGAGAGGAAAGATGAGAGGCTGAGGATTCTGAGAAACAAACTGGAGGGGAGGGAGGTGGGGGGGATGGGTAAGCCAGGTGGTGGGTATTAAGGAGGGCACGTATTGCCTGGCGCACTGGGTGTGATGCATAAACAATGAATCTTGGAACATGAAAAAAATAAAATTAAGATATTGAAAAATAATGCTGCAATAAACAAGGGGGTGCATAGAAAAAAAAAACAACTGTCAAAGCTTAAAAAAAAAAAAAAAAAAAAAAAGAATAGTGACCCGATGAAGGCAGAGCACAAACTCAAAGCTGAAGCCATCTACCAGATAGATTGTCTGGAATAGTTGAGGGGCTCTTGTCAGGGAGCCAGATGTGAGGTCAAAACCAAATTAGAGATGAAGCAATGGGAAAAGAAACAGCAGAAAGTTGCAAAAAAGTGCTGAGGAGAAAAACAGACCCAAGTGGTGTTTAATTAGATATGTTGGGGGTGGGTGAGGAATGAGGCAGGATGACTCATGTTTGGAGCCTGAGAGAACAAGTGTACCCTTAACAAACAAGGAAGTCAGCAGAAACTGGTTCTTGGGGAAGTTTAATTTTAGAAATTTTAAGTTTGAGGTGCTTTCAGGGTATCCAAATTTAATCCCTTTGTTGGATCTTTTATTGCAGGAGATAACAGGCAAGTTCATTCCATTACCACAGTCCTGCTGTTAACCAATCCCCTACTTCACTTTTTCCCCTTGATCCCTCTAACTCCGCCCTCAGGATTCTCTAACTTCTTCTAGCCTGGGCATTGTCAGGTCTTTTCCATATGTTGTTAGATTCAAGAGACTGAAGAATCTGTAAGACAAGTAAACATTTATCCTTGTTAATTTTGATTACCACTCCTACTAAAAGGTCAGTGGGTCACTATGGCAACTCACAATGATTCTCTTCACTAGGTCTCACTAAAGATGCCTTTCATTTTAGCAGCAAAGCCACGGAGGAAAGACAAAGTGCATCATGGAGAAAGAATATCCCATCTTACCACTCCAGTGGAACAGGAATTCTGGGAGAGGTCAGGGTTAGAAAGAGATGTCCATGGAATCAAGTGGGAAAGCAGTGAAGCAGTTGATTTTCTGAGCGCATGCGTTAGCAAGTTTTGTTTTGCAGCGCATATTTTGTTGGTGGCTGGCTGTGTCTCCCAAAATAGATCATACTGTACCAGGGCACAGTGAGTCATTCCATATTGTTTTCCTCACTTCTCCGCATTTGTCCCTCGTCAACTTCCTCTCATATCTAAACATTTGCCAGTGTTTCTGTCTAAGTATTTCTCCTGTCTCCACTGGGGTCAAAGAAAAGGGAAATAGACTGAAATCACCATACCATCAAGGAGGGTTTATGGAGTACCCTGTATGTGGTCAGCATCATGCTAGGTGTTTCAGTCATGTCATAATGAGTGATTGGAGTTAGGTAAGAAAAGGTTTACTTTCCTATGACGATTATTAAATGTTTGAATGAGTTATCGAGAGAGCTCATATATTCTAAACATGGAAGAAATGGTTAGGTTTCATGCTGCCTGATAATGGATAAGGGAAAGTATATATTTTAATCATTTCTGAATCATATTTTTAAAATTAGAATGATAAGTAATTTTCTTTCTATCCACAGTAGATATTATGGAAATGACAAAATCTTTTTATTTGCATTAAGAGAAAAAGAGGAAATAGTGTCCTAATTCAGCAGGAGGTATTTTTGTTTTGCATAACTAAGGCATTTCCAATTTAGGGAATAAGTGTAGGTTAAGGTTCAGGGAGGTCAGAGAAAGACTAATGTAAAGTATTTTCTCTTTTTCTGCAGATTTCTATGAATAGACCAAAAGCAGACCTCTACAGGATGTCTAGGTGCAGGTGAGGGTAATTCGAGGCAAATCTGCTTTACAGTATCGCAGTTTACTTCCCTGTGGCTGGGGCTCCAGCCCCTGAGTGCAGAGTTCTTGCCTGCCTCCCTCTAACACTGTCCCCCCCAGAAAGCTCCTACCTAACGTTGGCCCCCACTGTTTACCTTGGTGGCTCTGATGGAAGGAGCAGAAGCACCTTGTATGTTCTGGGCATGAGAAATATATTTTGGGGCAGTATTTTCCTCTTTGTCATCTCTGTTTTATCTATTCTCTGGGTGCAGCTTTACTCTAATTATAGGAAAATTAAGCAGGGTGAGCTTTTGCTCAGGAATTTTTTCAGATCCATTATATTTTTGAGAGAAAGAGTTTTTCACATAATCTCCCTGCTTACTGGTTTTCATCCTGCTTTGTGGGAAACATCTAGTTCATTGATCGATCACATGATTTTGCTATTGGCAACATAGTGGACAAGTAAAGTCTCTAAGCTTATTTTCCTATCTAAAAGTAGACATAACCACACTTCAATTCTAGGTTGATTCTGAGGATTAAATAAGATCATGTGTAATGCCCAGAAGATATATTTGGTAAAGGAATCAATTACATTTAGTTTTGTCACCAGTATCATGATGTGCTAAATTCACTATTAATTCTGAATTTCAGAGTTTTGAGAATGGCACACTTAATTTTGTATTAACTTACTATAAGAGGAACCACTTATTGAGAGCTTACTACACGTGACCACCTGTGTTAAACACTTAATATTAACCAGTTTAATTCTGACTACAGCATCAGGTAGTAAGATCATTATCTCTATTTTATGATACCTGGATGGAAGTAACTTGCCTAATGGCAGCCTGTTAAAGTACCATACTGCTGATTATACTATACTGCCTCCTTGTGACCCTCTTCTAAATACTAGTGTCATGTGTTGAAATCACAATACACAAACTTCAACAGTAGTTCTCTGTTGATTGCGAGATTGACTGCTAGGCAGGAAATGCTGCAGCTGGATGGAAAGAGCTCATGGACTTGGAACTCTAGGACAGGGTGTATCATGGATTGAGGCCTCTAGGAACAGCTTTCTTCCTTTCTAGAAAATTGGCTAAGAACCTGGGCTCTGGAGTCATATTTTCTGGGTTGTAGCCCAGCTCTGCTACTTAGTAGCTTTGTGACCTGGGGCAGGCACAGCTCTCAGCCTCAGTTCCTTATCTATCATAGTATTACCTATCATAATATGACTGTGTTAGGGAGTTGTTATGAGGATGAAATGAGTTAATACACGTGGGTTCCTTAAAGTGGCGGTTGACACTTGGTAAGCACTGTTAAATGTTATTAGCGTTTCTATGCCTTTCACTTTGTATCTCTCTTCTGGCTGTCTCCATTTCTGCATTGTCGCACTTTTGCTAAGAAAGGCATAGATTTACTTAAAAGTGTTGTGATGCCTGTCTTCAAGATCATATTATGCTTTCGTCATTTCTAGTGTGTTTTAATAGAGAGAAAAGTTGATTGTTACCCTTGAATTTCTTCCATCTTCAGAAACAAATACTGCTTAAGAATTAATAGGGTCAGTCCTCTTTTAGGTGTTTCATTCTGACTTCACATTTATGAAATTGAAACCTGTTAAAAAATCAGTATTAACAAAAGCCAGATATATTGAGTGAAGTCTATCGACCTTGCCTTTAGTGATAACTTCAGATTAGAAGTAAAAGTGAACTTAAAGTTTGTGGCTGGATAGAGTTTTTTCTATTTTTATGCAATCATTGGATATGAGGTGCTTTGGCAAGGTATCTTGTGTAGCCTTTTGCCCAGCTCAAGGAAGAGTTAATAAAGTAAAGTTATGTAAAGTGCATCGAATTCCTCAGGAGAGAAGTGTTATATTAATACCTGCCTCACAGTGATGTTCTCAGACTTAATGATAGAAAGTTTGTAAATTGCCTTGGTACTCCCAGTAACATCCTGATGAAGCATCATTTCGTTTTATTGCGAAGAGCTCGAAGTTACACAGAATGCAAGTTAAGGGGGGAATAATATCCCAGTCCTTATTTTATAATCAGAAGTGCATAAAATAAAGGGAAAACATTTTTTTCCAGTTGTGAGTGCTAGAGTTGATTATTTTTATATTTTCTTTCTCTATTACTTTTGGGAGAGGGGTGGAATTTATAATGCACAGTTTAATCGAGCACTCATTAAAATATGTAATGGCAGAAATAGTGATCATGATACAGAGACCTTTAAGGACACTATTATTCAAACATTTAAAAATTAAATTCCAGTTTTAAAAGAGTCAAACCCCGTTTCATATGATTCTATTAAGTCTGGCATTTTTGAGATGTCTTAAATCGATACCTGTAATACTTACAAACATCAGTGGAGAGAATAGTATTGTAAACACATATTCTTGCTGTAGGGTACATTTTAAATGTCTAAACACTAATCAATATAGAGAAATTAAGTATTGACTAAAATAGCTTTATAATAAGTAATTATTGGTTTGCTCTTTTAGAAATTAGACATTTTCACTTTGGGAATAAAGAGTAAATTTGCTGTCATGAAATTAAAGTGTTTTTGACCTTTTTGTACAACTTTTCTCTCTCTATGAAATGATTAGGTTTAAATATGATTGCACAGCTGTATTATGTTGCAAGCATCAATTTTTAATTATTATAAGGTCAATGTTAGAACAAATGTGATTAGTACCGTACCTCAGTGCACTTATTTACTCTGTACTCAAAAACCACCCTGTGTTTACTAAAACCAACCTGCACCTCTCTCTGCTGTTATGACTAATTAGATTTATGTCAAATCCTTGTTTTCCCCCAGTGTTCATCCATGTATATGATTTTGTTGATTCTTTCAATTTAAAAAACTATAAAATGCTTGGTTTATCTCTTCCTTTTAAATAGTGGGGACATGTATTTTCCTATGTGTGTGTAGGTGTCTCTGTGTATATAACCACATATATTAATAACTGCACATTTCTCCTACTTTTGTATAACATGATGTCTTAGGCACCTTGGGCAGCTGTAACAGGGTATCATAGATTGGGAGGCTGAGATGACAAGCATTATTTCTCACAGTTCTAGAGGCTGAGAAATCCAAGATCAGGGGGCCAGTCAATGCAGTATCTGGTAAGAGCCCTCTTTCCGGTCTGCAGATGACTGTCTTCTGGTTATGATCTTATGTGGCTTTTCCTTGGTGGGTGCACAGGGAAAGACACACAGTGGGAGCCCTTTCTCTTCTGTGACCATTAGTTCTATTGTGAGAGTACTGCCCTCATGACCTCATCTAAACCTCCCAGAGGCCCCCACCTCCAAATACCAGCCCATCTAAGGGCCCTCTAAAGAGAAAAGGAGTTTCCTTTCCAGGCATGGGTTTATATGTTTCCATGTTTGTAGAAGTTGGTTGCGCTTTTCTTATTGCTTTAAGTGACTTTGGATTTAGCTCTTCAAATAAAAAGATACGGCATGTGAAAATGACAGAAAAGTACATGATCTACATAGTAGTCATTAAAATCCCTTAGCTGTTCAGCATGAATAGTAATTCAGATTAGCCACAAAGTAGTTTTCTAATTCATAACTGTTTCCTTATATTTCATTTTTGCTGATAGATTATTTATATTTTAAAAATAATAATATGTTAAAAAAAAAAAAAACCTCATTTGTTGTATTTAGTAAGTGAAGCAGTGTAAGGTTTCCTTACAAACTAGAAGAAGCAGACCAGATACTCCATCCTCATGGCTTGGTGAATGAATGGTCAGGTGCTGATTGGGCTCCCCTGGGGATCTTAAGAGGCAGGAGTGAAGAACAGATCATCACTTGGCTATGAAAAGTGGCCGAGGGGCTGGCGGGGTGGGGGGATTGGGGGGAAATGACTCATTAGTGGTATTGATCACGGTGGCCTATAAAGACGACAGGCCTTGCCTTTGATTTCTTCATGTTTCTTTGGTCAATTGAGGAGGGGCATGAAGAACTCTACTTCGTGTTGGTTGATGCAGTTTTCTCTGCCCTTTCCTTCTCGTCCACTATGTTATTTTCGAATCACATGTTCTGAAAGTATTTGCCTTTAAAAAGAAATACGTAGGGTGCTCCTGTCAAGAGATTTCAAGGCTTAATAATTAGGTTCGGATGATGGAATGTCAGACATTGAAACAAGGGGTTTAGAAGGTATTTTGGGACTGGATGGTTCTTTTCCAAACCTCTTAAATTATGTTCCTTGAGAGTAAGTTTTGTGAGACACTTACTCTCTTTCTGCAGCTCTGCTGCTGCGTCACCTTCCCTGTCTGCATACTTTGAAGAAGGCACCATAAACATTGCTGAAGAAATTCTTTTTTTTTTTTTTACCCATTACATCATGGAAACAAGCAAAAAACTTCTTATCATACACTAATGTTGTAGAAGATCATGAATGTATGATTTGAATGTAAAAGCCACAGAAATATTGTTTAGTAGGGTTAAAATCATGCTTTATTCCTCTCAGCCAAGGAACTTAGGTAAAAACTTTTTGAAACAGGAAATGCCGCTGTTTTTATTTTTATTTTATTTTTATTTTTTAAAATATTTTATTTATTTGACAGAGAGAGAGACACAGTGAGAAAGGGAACACAAGCAGGGGGAGGGGGAGAGGGAGAAGCAGGTTTTCCAAGGGGCAGGTAGCCCCATGCAGGGCTTGATCCCAGGACTCTGGGATCATGACCTGGGCCAAAGGCAGACTGAACCACCCAGGCACCACGAAATGTCACTGTTTTTAGAGATCACACATGGGTTGCAGCAGTTATATGAAGCCTTTTGTCAGTTACCTTCATTGTGCCTAACTCTTTCCCCATGACATAATTAAAACACTTAAAAAACAAGAGGACCAACTATGGTACTTCATTGTCAGTCTCTGACTCCTTTTAGATCTTGCTTTTTTATTTCAAGGCTATTGTCCTGATTTTGGACGCATAGTAATTTGTATGGATTACACATTTAGAGCAGATTATACTGTGTTCAGTTTGGTGGTCCGAGGAGTCTGGCACAGGAAGTATAAATGGGCCACAAGATGAAAGTGCAACAGTATCATATTGCTACATGTTTCTTAGTAAAATAAAGTCCATGTATTAAGTCCATGTTTGGCTAATATGCAATATTAGTCATAATTCACTTGTTAGTCTCTTCTTTTTTGCTATGGTACATGTAGGATGCTCAGGTGGCCTACACGATTTGAAAAAAAAAAGGAAAGAGCTATTGGTTATCAGTTTACGTTTTTTGCCATTGGGATTGATGCTGATGGTATAAACTTTGATGGCCAGTTTGGACGTGCAGAGCCCCACTCTGTCTAAGTAAAAGTGGAACAGAGAATTTTTCCAAAGCTCTGGTTTTTAAAAGACTATTGGAAAATGAAATTTTTGAACAACCTGGAGCCATTTTATGTAGCCCGATCTTATCTTCCCCTCTCTGGCATGGAGAAACACTTTCATAAAGATACATAAATAGCCAATTGTCCTATAAAAACATGATCGATCACATGAGAAAAGGGAAAATATTGTAATGAAAATATATTTTACACCCCTGGATAATCAAAATGAAATATCAGGACTATAACAAGTGGTGGGGAAGAGAGGGTGAAATGAGACACATGATCTGTCACTGGGGGTACAAGCAGGTACAAGAGCAAACAGTAGTCGTATTTAATCAAGGTCAGACATTACTCTGAATTGAGAGAGGTTCTTTGATGACTGGGAGGCTGCAGGGTAGGGTGACTGTCTTGCCCTGGTTTGCTGGGAACTTTTCTGGTTTAAAACTGAACATCCTTTGTCCCAGAAACTCTCTGAGCTTCAGGCAAACCAGGATAGTTTAGTCATCCTAGGGCCATAGAAAATATACAGGGATCCTCAAGCAACTCAGGGGAGTAGTTATTTCTTAAATGTGGAATTATTTCATTATTTTAAAAACCAGTGACTCTATATCCATGTGTACCAGCTGAACCATAGCTCTGCATAACCCACTTTGAAAGATAACTTGGTGTTGTCAAGTTCAATATGCAAACTCCCTGTAACCCCCCAATTCATCTCTATGGCATATAGATTAGAGCAATTTTTGAACATGTTATAAATATGTTATATCCACCTGTTTCATAGCCCTGTTGTCCCTTATAACAAAAAATTGGGGACAACTTGAACACCATACAGCCAAACACTAGATAAGTATATTATGTTATACACACATACACACACACACACACACACACACACACAACATTTAACAAAAATTTTGAAAATTCCAAAAGGTTAAATTTTGGGGTCCCTAAATTCCATTTGTAGGTTTCATGTCCTTTCAAAGGATACAGGAAACTTATCACATAACAAATATTTATTGATTTCTTAATGTATATTAGTTATGTAATGTTGAAAAAACCCAAATCCCTGCCTTCAAAGGGCATACATTTTGGTGGGGGAGAAGAACACTAAGGCTCTACATAAATAAATATATAAATACATAGGTACAATATATAAATTTTATAATTTTAGTTTGAGATCAGAATTAGAAAGTAATAAAAGACAAAGCATGAAGAGAGAAGGTGATGGTGGGGTGTCAGAAGTAGTTATTTTTGAGTGACTGGGAAGGATTTCAGAAGCTCATGACAAGTGATCAAAGTCCTGGATGAAGTGTGGAACCAGCCATGTGAGTATTTGGGGGAAGAACATTCTAGGCAGAGTGAGGAGCCCTGACTTACCTCCCAAAGCCCACTTCAAAACCTCCCCCCTCATCCAAGGCACTGTGTACAAAAAAGGAAGAGTCTCCACCCCTCACACATCCTGAATACCTTTTATTTTTCAAGGCTCGGAAAAGTTATCCTCTTGCTCTCAGGTAGGGCCATCAACCCTATGTCCCTCACCAAAGTCTAGGGCCTCTGTAAGCAGAAGCATTTCCAAATGGAGCCCTGTTAACTTTCCTCTTTGGCAAATGAGTTTCCAGACCTCTAGGACTTCAAGGTACATTTGCTATCTAGTAGGTGGAAGAGAACAACATCTCTCTCATTCTTTTCGGTCTTCAAAGAAGCAAGAAGAAAACACAAACGATATTGTAATAGATTATCTTGCTATATTATGCGTGATAAAAATGTTTTGAAGTCTGATCGACAATCATTTAGGAAAGATGCAAAACTAGTCTTCAAAAAGGCCCAGAGTAGAAGGTTTTCTATAGGTAGTGTACGAAAGTATCTTTCCATGAGAAGGTTTTGCATGGTTAGCTCATGTGATCTTTAGCTATGGGTGATAGAGAGTCCTGGCATAGTGAACAGATGGTATAATGATGTTAAACCAGTCAGCTTCTCTGAGTGTTAGTCTCTCATCTGCTTCTACCTGGAATGGTTATTGTGTAGATTAAATAAACCAATGGATATGAAGTTGAAGTTGCCTTGTAGCTGATGGGACTCTGCAGTAAAGATAAGAATAACCATTTGTAATTTAAAACAATTTTTTTTAATGATCTGTGATTTTGTTTTTAATTATTTTAGGCCTTATCACATGATTTATAAATTTGTGCTGAGGATATATCTCTTCTACTTTAATCCTTCTAATGAGTTGGCAGAAGCACCATTACCAATCATACATATATGGTAATTATACAGTTGTGTTTTTGAATAACTATTTAGAAGACAATCCTGAATTATAAATTTGTCTGACTTAGTAAAGAATATATAAGCCATTTTTGCTACTCTATCTTGTCATACTGAATTTTAAAAGCATCTGACCTTATAGATCATCTATAAAATGTGAGAAGTGTTAAATATTCTTTACTTAGTATTATACATAAACCAAACTAAAATGCCTTTCATAAAACAAAAAAGGCAATATTTTAGATGCAGGGAATTTTAGTTAAGCTGGCATAGTTAAGACCAAAAAGATAAAATGAACATTGCCAGCTTATCATCAGTCCTTGCCTTTAACAGGCTAACGAACATGACTTGAGCACAGCTGAGTCTTGCTGTACTGTGGTCAGTGAAGGGATTTCCTCAGTATTTAAATGTATTGATATAACAAGTTACATACAAATTTAAATATAAAACCAATATCCTACAGGTTTAGAGCTGGCATTTGCCATCTCTATGAAAAGCCGAGCATTACTAATCGATTCCAGTCATGTCTCTTGAAGGGGAAAACAGTGGCAGCACTTGCTGAACCAGAATTACTACCAAAGTTCCAAAAGCTGATCATATTCATTTCACCACAAGCCAATCTTACTTATATCAGGACTGTCTAAAAGTAATAGTCTGTCAGCCATTCATGGTCTGAATTCTAGTGTATGAAATCAAGTTAAATATGGTATACACAAAATGAGACATTTTTTGTTTTGTAATGAATAAGGCAGTAGCCAACTATAGCTCCTTGGGGGCTTTAAAAAAATTCAATTTTATTTAAATTAATTATGATATAGTGTATCATCAGTTTCAGAGGTAGAGTTCAGTGATTCATTAGTTCATGTAATACCCAATGCTCATTACATCACATGCCCTCCTTAATGCCTATCATCTAGTTACCCCATTCTCCCACCCACCTCCTCTCCAACAACTCTCGGTTTATTTCCTATAGTTAAGAGTCTCTTATGGTTTGTCTCCCTCTCTGATTTCAGCTTATTCTCTTTTTCCCCTTCCTTCCCCTGTGGTCTTTTTTGGGATAAGCTATCAAGTCTGCCCTTTCCCCTGCCTTAATGCCAGTGAAGACCACTTTTGTTCCAGGAATGTACTTCTTGGGATTCTCCAAATACTCCATTCATGTCTCCTCTCTCCAGGTGATGCTTTTGTTTCTTGTTGGCATCGGTGTAAGAAAATCCAGGGGCCTGACCTGTCTTTTGTTCAAATACACCTTGGAGAACTATCCCAGTCTTCTTGTTTCCCTTTTCCACAGTATGGCACTGGGCATACTTCTGAACAAAAATCTACTTGCCTTCTCAACATCGCCCATTTAAAAGTCACTCTTTCATTGTGTGTGAATTGTGTTTGAGATGAAAGTGCCCACTCTCAAGCCTGACGTCCCGCTCTCAACACAACTAACTTCCTCCCTCCCTTCCTTCTTCCCTTCTGTCCTTCCTTTCTTCCTTCCTTCCTTTCATTTATTTTTAAAAGATATTATTTATTGGGGCACCTGGGTGGCTCAGTTGGCTAGGCGTCTGCTGTCAGCTCAGATCATGATCCCAGGGTCCTGGGATGGAGCCCCGTGTCGGGTTCCCTGCTCTTTGGGAAGCCTGCTTCTCTTCCTCACTCTCCCACTGCTTGTGTTCCCTTTCTTGCTGTGTCTCTCTGTCAAATA
Source organism: Mustela nivalis (assembly GCF_964662115.1). Taxonomy (NCBI): domain Eukaryota; kingdom Metazoa; phylum Chordata; class Mammalia; order Carnivora; family Mustelidae; genus Mustela; species Mustela nivalis. The sequence continues at coordinate 66,535,213 of NC_139022.1, read as the reverse complement.
AAATCTTAAAAAAAAAAAGATTTTATTTATTTATTTGAGAGAGAGCACAAGCTGAGGAGAGAGGCAGAGGGAGAGGGAGAAGCTGCAGGGAGACTGAGGTGGGGCTTGATAGTATGACCCTGGGATCATGACATGAGCTGAAGACAGAGGCTCAATGGATTGAACCATCCAGATGCCCCAAGACAAGTTTAATTTTGAATTCTGGTTCTGCTCTTACTAGATATGGTTAAGCTTCTGAGTCTTGACTTCCTTGTTTGTAAGGTGAAGATTCACTCAACAATTTTGGTAGCTTATGTAACCAGACCCTGTGTTAAGTGTTAGAAAATAATAATAATGATGATAATACTCATTATGAACTCAAAAGTTTGTCTTGAGGGCTAAATAACTTACCTCCAGCATCCATTGCATTGTTTGGTGTGTAGTGGGTGAAGGTAATTATTATTAATATCTGAGTAATATTTGTGTTTTCAGTCAGATATTTTCCTTGACTGCCTACTTGCTAGCTTGGTTTGGATATATTATAGATATTTGAAATTGAACACACCAAAATAACTCCAATTTTTCCTACCATCTTCCTTATCCCAGTAAATAGCAAAATCATCTTTTAATTTGCTTAATCATCTTTCACTTCCTGTTTTCTCTCACATGCTACATCCAATTTTGCTGACACTCACCACCATTTTGAAAATAATGAAAAGGAGGCTTAGAGAGTTTAAGTAATGTGTACATGGTCCCACAGCTAGTAAAATAAGTGGGGGTATCATGATTCCAGTTCAAGCCTTCTGATTTCCAGTCCATTGCTATTTTATTTTACTATTACACTTTTTATTATACTATTTTATGCTATCAGGGGATGAATAAAGTTCTTCTTTATCATCTTGGTTAATTCCATGAATTAGTGCATGTTGATTTAATGCTCATAATTACCACGTCTTACAAATACCAGAGGATATAAATGTAGACAGAAACTTATGACATACTATTAAAGAAAATTATTTGTTTCTGGAAGTCTCAGTTTCAATAGGAAGACAAAAGGAAATTTATATTTTCAAATAAATAGAGCACTGATGGGAAGCAAGATTTTGATGAGCTTACGCTAGGATATACTATCATATAAAACTGATGGCATCTTTCAGAAATTGTTAAAAGCTACATCAGCAATAGAGGGACTGGAAGTATCTTCAAATATCTACTCTGCCTAGTCATATGGAAATCTCTGGGACAGTAGGAATGGTAACTCTTTTTTTCAAGCGAAATCAACACTCTTCTCTATTACCAAACATTAGTGAGAAACATAATGGGGTTAGATGGAGAGAGAAAAGCCAGAGAGAACTTATTTATGCTGATTTAAAGAATGCTGAGTATAATGTTATTAATTGCAGGAAAAAGACACTAATTAGACTTGCATTTGGTTTTGAAAGCAGCAACCTTCTCTGTGATTTCTCAGACTCATATTTAAATGGAAATATGGTCACCCAAGAAAATGATTTGATTAAAACTCTTCACTTTCGACGTTGGTAATTACCACAATATTTTTTATTGAAGTCTCTTTTGAATATTACTTATCTGTCTAATTTTATAATGCCTATCACTAACATACCTAACTGCTAGAAGTTGATATGGTAATACACTTATCATTAGTGCTTACTGATCTGTGAATTAAACATTGGTATAAAAGATGCTTCTCACAGTCATGGAAATGTTAATTAAATTGGCAAGTATAAAAACACTTGTTATGAGCAATTTTTAATTTAAGGAGTTAGAATAAATATATTACACATAAGGGTATTCTGAGTCATGTATTTTGGAAAAGAGGACAAATGACGTTGCAGGTTCCATCTTTGAGTCACCCAATAGGTGTCTGTTTTTCTAATTAAGTATTTTGAAACAAACTTTGAACGTAATAAGATAATATTAAAAGATTATTTATAGAAAGGTAACTCATAAGGCATAGGATGATGAGGCTGCCAAAGAAAGCATAATTTTTAACTATTTAAAAATCATGGTATAAAGAAAGGAGAGGTGGTAGTGCTACCATATTTCCTGTTGGTGGGAACACGTATGGATGATTATCTTCACCAATAAGGGCTGTGTCTTTGGGGTGAGAGAGAGAGAATAACGAGCATTGGGAGAGGATTTGAAATCATGATAATGAAGTCAGTTCTGGAAGACATGAGAACATTTAGTCTAGAGAGAGAAAGGCATAGATAGATGTGTTAGTCCTCTTTACATTTTTTTTTCCCCTTTGGTTATCTGGTATCTTTGCTATACTGGTTAGTAAACATTTTGAATTTCACCCACTGCCTCTGTCTGCCACATAAGATTCTCCTCAAGTGTGTCAGAGGCCATTGTAATGAGAGAGCTTTTTTCCCCCTCTCTTTCTTTCTTTCTTTCTTTCTTTCTTTCTTTTTTTTTTAACAGAACTATTGAACGATCTGTCAATTGAAAGGGTCCATTATCCATAAAAGGCAGTAGGGGTTATGAATAATGTATATATTTTTCTGAATAGATGTATACAGAAACAATATTTTGAACATATATATTCCCCCCAAAAAATATGTGTTTAAAACCAGGAACTAAATGGAAGGATTCACTTACAATTCGACAGCTAGTTATATAAGGAGTCCTATATAAAACTTCTGTTGACTAGTGCTATATTTTAAATTTATTTAAAGAATTTTTGGTGTCTGTTACAGCCTGGCATTCTGGCTCTCCACCCTACCTGCCCCTTAATACAACTTTGGCTTGATGGCATGTTTTTATTGGAAAGATAGATAATAAAATCAAGTGGAGCTTAAATGTCTGGGATTCAGGACTCTTAAGTTCATCCCCACCCTAGAATACTATAATAAAATATCAAAAAATAAGTTGGTAGTCAGGGGTACACATAAACATCGCGATTGAAACTATTCAGCTAACCAATTGATCTGTTTTGTTTTTTTTTTGTATGTGTCTTGAAATTAGGATATAATGGTTGTAGCTACAGATTAATGCCAGAAAAAAGAGGCAGTAAATTTCATGCACTGTTCTTCCTGTTTGTACTGTCTCTCAAAAGATAAGTGTTAGTCCTTAATTACAGAATCTTCCAAATGAAAATGATTGAATTTCTGACTTTTCAGAATGAGATTTTTTAAAAATTATGAACTTGATATCTGAGGTAGAGAAACAACATTTTCTTTCATTACTCATTATTAATGTTACTATTAATTACTCATTATTAATGTTACTATTAATGTTACTATTGTTATTAATGTGATTTCCAATTAAGACAGAGGCAGTTTGCTGAAGAGACAGTTTGTGTGAAATGTAAATCTGTAAATTTGCAGATTGGGTTTTTTTGCCCTTGCCTCCAGTTAGCATTTTATTTTAAATCATTAAAATATATAATGATTTAAAATAAAATGCTAACTGGAGGCAAGGGCAAAAAAACCCAATCTGCAAGGGAGGGAGACAAACCATAAGTGACTCTTAATCTCACAAAACAAACTGAGGGTTGCTGGGGGGAGGGGGTTTGGGAGAAGGGGGTGGGATTATGGACATTGGGGAGGGTATGTGTTTTGGTGAGTGCTGTGAAGTGTGTAAACCTGGTGATTCACAGACCTGTACCCCTGGGGATAAAAATATATGTTTATAAAAAATAAAAAATTATATTAAAAAAAATATATATATATATTTAAATAAATTGGCTACTTGTAAAATGTCCCTATCAAATCCATGGAGTAAATATTGTGCTCTTTGTGTGTGTGTGTGTGTATCTGTTAGTGACCATGAATTTGCTCTGGTTCACTCATGCTTTTTGCTGGCCTGATGTAACTGGTCAACAAATGAGACAATTGTCTTTGTTAATGCAGAGATCGCACTAGCTCAGGTCTTTAATAAAATTCTGGTTAAGAACTTGGTCATGGCTCATACTGCTTATCCAAGAGCTAAAAAAAATGAAGTTTATAACTTAGGCTTGTTTGCTCTTCACTACCACATCAAGTAAGAAAACTATAAATGTTAGAGATAAACTTATAAAGAAGGAAACTATACCTATATGAAGAAAACTATAAAATCTACCTAAGTACATTAACCAGTCTGGAAGATACCATGCTTTTGGCTGGGAAGACTCAATAATATTAGAATGTCAACAATACCAGATTCATACATACATTTAATATAATTCCAACTATAATCTCAATATTTTTAAAACACTTTGGACAAAATGATACCATTTAAATGTAAAAGAATGAACAACGAGGTTGGCCAAAAAAGTTAGGAAAAAATAAGGAGTGACATTAACTATGTCTTGATAGGTATTGAAATATTAATCTATATTTAACAAACAATAGCGTATTAGTATATTACCATAAATAAATCAAAATAAATAAATATATATATATATATATATATATATATATATATACTAGAAGAATAAAATAGAGAGTTCAAGTTAGTATACAAGGGATTTAATATATGGAAATTTTATGGAAACAACTTTTTTTTGTGTAATCAGTGTGAATACAATTGGTTATTCATTTGGAGGAAAGTAAAATGGGCTCTTTATTCTTTTTGTCATACACAAGATAAAACTGAACAGGAGTAAAGATTTATATATTATTAATTCATTGAGGTAAGTTGACTCTCTACCTTCTACCAGTCGAGTTGGAGAGACTTATTTTCTTTCTTTCTTTCTCTTTCCTTTCCTTTCCTTTCCTCTCCTCTCCTCTCCTCTCCTCTCCTCTCCTCTCCTCTCCTCTCCTCTCCTCCTTCATTCCTTCCTTCATTCATTCGTTCCTTCCTTTCTTCCTTTCCTTCTTTCAAGTTTTTATTTAAATTCCAGTTAACATAGAGTAAAATATTAGTTTCAGGTGTACAATGCAGTAATGCAACACTTCCATACATCAGCCTGTGCTTACCACAAGTGCCCTCCTTAATCCCCATCACCTGTTTCACCTATCTCCCACCCACCTCCCCTCTGGTAACCATCAGTTTGTTCTCTGTAGTTAAGATTCTGTTTCTTGGTTTGGCACCCTCTCTTCTTTCCACCTTTCCTCCTTTGTTTTATTTCTTAAATTCCATGTATGAGTGAAATCATATCGTGTTTGTCTTTCTCTGACTTATTTCACTTAGCATAATACTTTCTAGCTCCATCCATGTCATTGTAAATAGCAAGATTTCATTCTTTTTATTCTTTTATATGATTGAGTAAAAAAATTTATATATATGTGTATATATATTTTATATATATATAATATATATATGAGAGACATCTTTATTTATTTATCAGTTGATAGACACAGGTTATTTCCTTAATTTGACTATGGTAGATATTGCAGCGGTCAACATTGGGGTGCATGTATCTCTTTGAGTTAGGATCTTGAGGTAGTTCTATGTTTAACTTTTTGAGAAACTGAGTTGGAGAGATTTTCAAAAAGTAAAGATAAATCACAATAAACCATGCACACATATACACATGCACAGTGAAAGTCACAGAAAACTATATTCTAGGTTTCTAATGTTGATTACCTTGATGGAGATATAATGATTTATAGATAGGTAGAGAGAAGACAAGAAAAACACACAGATAAAGAGAGAGTTAATAAGAGTTGTTTACAATAAAAATTACCCTGAAAGAGGTAAGAGTGTGCTTGTGTGTGTGTGTGTGTGCGTGTGTGCGTGAGCACACACGTGCATTAAAAGAACTATGGGCGGTTGATGCTGAAAGTGTTGATAGTGGATGTTGCAGTGTTGTGGAATTTAATACTTTTTGCTTCATTTTTGCTTCATTTGCTTTTCTATATTGATTAAATTTCATTTACAAAGAACATTTATAATTACATAAGCAGAGCAAAAACTGCTGAAGGATTTCTGAATGATGAGCAGTCAGACCTGAGAAACGAGAAGAGGGAAATGGAAGGGTCTTACAGGTGCACAGGAAGATACTAAGTGATTACATATTGCAGCAAATGTTTATGGTTCTTCCTAATTTTCTTAAAATTACTAGCATGTTAAAAAAATCACAATTAGTTATGGAATATGAAGAGTTTAATTTTCACAGTGTTTGTAGAAAAAGAGGGATAAGCTTATAACAAAGGGAGGAAATAATGTTTGCGGCTTCTATAACTATTATGGTTTTTTGTATTGTGTCAACTAAGCTTGGCTTCTTTCCCACTGTTCTTTTCCCTGTGTGGTTTTGGGTTAGGGTTGCCAAAAGAGAAATGTAAATGAGATTTGGGGGCAACAGTGAAGCAGCAGATATTATGTTTGGATATATGTACCTAATGAACTTAGGAATCTGGCTGAATATATTTAGATATTGCCAAATAGGTTTTTGTGTGTATGTGTGTTTGCCGGTGATAAAGCAAAATGAGAAGAGAGATATGAACTCAAGAAGAAACTGTTTTGAATAGAATGTTAAGACTTAAGGAATGGATTTAATGAAAGTTGAAATAAACAGCAGTCATGGTATTCTGTATTAAAAAAAAAAAAGTTTCTCACCTTTAGAGTCTCCCAACACAAGATTCTCAGTCAGTGGTGACATCTGAGCAAAGATCAAATCTACGATGGCACAAATGCAGATTTCTAGAGTATGCCTGTGTGACCCTTTGTTGTGACCTGAGGAAAAATTAACAGTGTGCTTAGCAGGCTTCTAAGAATATCCTGGTATGCTTTCTCTGCTAGAAAATAAAGACCCTGAAGGATTTTACCCTGACTCAGATATTTACTTAGGTATTTACTTAGATATTTACTCCCTTCTTTCCTCCCTCCCTTCCTTAAGATTTATTTTATTTGAGAAAGTGAGAGAGTGAGAGAAGGCACAAGAGCGGGGAGGGTCAGAGGGAGAAGCAGACCCCCCACTGGGCAGGGAGCCCAATGCGGAACTCAATCCTGGGACTCCAGGATCATGACCTGAGCTGAAGGCAGTTGCTTAACTAACTGAGCCTCCTAGATGCCCAATTTTTAGATATTTTCAATGATACAAGGCTTCAAAGTATTTTTTTTTTTTTTTAGAGGTGGGGAGGGTGAAAGGGGGAGAAAAAATTTTAACCAGGCTCCATACCCACCATGGAGGCTGATGTGGGGTTTGCTCTCACAACCCTGAGGTAATGACCTGAGTCGAAATCCAGAGTTGGGACACTTAACTAACTGAGCCACCTAGGATCCCAGGGCTTCAACCTATCTTAAGGTTATTGTCCTGTGGAACCTTGGTGTTTAGGGCATGTATTTTTTTGGAAGACGTAGAGGTATAACTTTTGTTGAATGGAGTGGATTATGATTTGGCACATAGGAAGTACACAAAACTTTTAAAGGAATTATGTAAGCTTGGTATGCAAAGGATGAGATAGTATAAAATGAAAAGGTGTTGTTTCCTTAACCTGGAGGAGGCAGGCTGAACAAAACTACATATTACAGGCTTGTCTATTCTTTCTCAAGGGGATAGGATGACTCAGAGGGCAGAACTAACATCTCAGAAGGAGCAGCCAAAATTCCCAAGATTCCCAAGAAGCATGACTGTGCCATTATCAAGAAACTGGCAACATACACCCAAATGGATTTCAGAGCTGCTTGTGGACCTGCTGTTTGTTTTCCATTTTGTCTTTTTGTGAAAAGCGGTATCTACTTCAGTTATCCTGAGTTTTCTCCTCAGTATGTGGGGTGTGTATATGGCAGATAATTAGTCTCTTCAGTTAACAGTCTTCAGATTGGTAGGAACCATACTTGAGGAACTAAACTCAAGGAAACGTAGCACATCTGCACCTGGACCTGACTGAAATGACAAGATCTTGGAGACTGAGACTGATGATATAGTGGTACAAAAATTTTGGGAGTGTTGAGTGAGTGGGAGAGGCATGAATTTTGGTGGCCCTAGGATAGACTGTGATAGACGGTAAAATATGGTCCTTTTGAATTCTGTTCTTCTTTACACAAGTATACCTGCTCCTGTCAAAGGATACAGTTTTGTTTCCTTCCCCTTAAATTTGGGTTGATCTTCGTGACTTGCTTGACTAATAGAATGCAGTGAACATGATTATATGGGATTATATGGGACTTCTGAGGCTAGATTATGTGGGACTTCTGCTTTGCTCTATTGTAGTGATTGCTTAAAAGACGTCCTGTCTCAGAAATTAGCTGCTGCTATGAGAAGCCTAGGCAATGCAGAAAGGGCACTTGTAGGCATTTCAGGTAAGCACTTCAACTGAGCTCCCTCCAAGACCCGGAATCACTTGCCATCTTGGATAAGCTGCTCAGCTGAGCCTTAGCCATTGTATTAATCGCTCTGGAGAACCCAAGTAAGCACCACCCAGCAGAGTTCAGTCAATCCACTGAACTGTGAGAGAGTACAATAAGTACTCTCTTATTGTAGAGAAAAAGCCTTAAGCCACTGGATTTTATGGTGCTTTGTTATGTAACAAAACACGGATCATTTTTGCACACTTAGCACACTTCTTTCCCTCCACATGGAATGCCTTGCTTTGATACTTTTTAGCATTCCAGAAGTAAATCTTACATCTGGCCTCTACTTGAAAACTCTAAAGTTAACTCTTTTTCCCGAGTATGTCACTTGTTTCTGACTCCTTTGTACTTGAAATATAATTTGTCTCATGTTAATTTGTACTTAGTTAAATTTTTTAAATAAGTCCTTGATTCATTCTCGAGTAACTTATCCTCTGCTTTTTGCATTCAGTTGTGGATTTCTCAAGACAGATTCAATCTCTTATTCCTTCCTTCACAGCCCTCCAGTTTATTCTGATCACTCAGTCATTTTAACTACTTAAACCTCTTATAGAATGCTTTTTGGAATTGGAGGATGAATTTTTATGTTCTCTGTTGTCCTGTCAATCCTCCTGAACTTGCTTAGTAACAACTATTAATCGCCACATGAAATTTTCTGTTCTATACCACATTAATGGTTTGAAAATCTGGGGACTGTGTTCTTCTTTTTCTCTGATCCTGTTTTGATTTCGCCCATCTACCACTTTTCTTCATTTCCTACCACTATGGTAGTTTTCCTGTCTTGTGTCAAGTTTTTTCCTTGCCTTAGGATTTTTGCCTCTAGGTTTTTTCCAACCCCAAATTCTCTGTCTTGGCTCCTCCATACTCTCCTTCTCTCAGCTCAAGTGTCACATCCCCAGAGATCTTTTCTGTCCATCCACTCCAAAGTAACTCCAAACTCTACGCCTGTCTCTATCCTTTCATTTGAATTTATTTTTATAGCATGAACCATTACTTGGAATTTTCCTCCTCATTTATTTGCTTGCTTGTTCTATGGCTCCCTTTAATCTTGTTTGTGCTTCCCTCTCACTAGCATGTGAAGTCCAAGAAGATTTTTTTTTTTTGGGTGGTATAGTTTATTTCAATTATTGCTGTATTCTCAGAGTATGGCAGATGCTTGTTGCATCATAGGTATTTAAAAATTTTTTTGTTGAATGAATAAATGAACTCTCATATTCTTCTCCCCCATCAGCCTAGGGTGGGCCTTGGAAAACCAGCTCAACCCAGGATCTCTTGATTCTGCCCACTGGGAACTGCAGTGACAGCACCTGGCCTGGCTGGAGGAAGCAGTAACAGTAGGGAGCTTTAACAAGTTTGAAAAAGTTCAACTTACTGCTGCTATTAAAGTATGTTGGAATATTAGATTTCTATTAATATTTTTTGTGCTTAAAATCCGTGTTTGTGCTTCAACAAGCCAGAATTGGAATGACTGGGCATCAGAATGAAAAACTGTATTTTAAATTACTTTTGTTGCTTTGCCAGTTGGAGTAAGGTTTATAAAATTTAAAGATAGGCACTTTCATTAGCTTAAACTATAGGCAAAATATTTGCTTTCTCTTTTAAATATATATGGCAACTTAAATAATGGAATCAGTTGTTCATTTATTTATTGTCGTACAGGTAACTTTGTCTGAAAATGCATAACATTATAAATTCCAGAGGAAGTACATGGTATTCAAGATTCTACAAGGAGGATCAAGGAGAGTTGCCTATAATAAACTTGGAAATTTTTCATTCTTTAAAAATCTGTAAGTTTTAGATTTCTTAGGCTCATCCCTACCCTATTTTCTCTTTCCAGGCACACAGAAGGATGATGTTTTCTGTCATCCTTGCAATTGGGAAGAGCCATGTAACTCGTTCTGGCCAATGGGCTATGAGCACAAGAGACTAGTAATTCAGTCATGTAATCACTGGCTCGGGACCCGCAGCACTCTCTTTCCCTTCTATGGTGTCTCAGGAGGCTACATATTCCAGATGGTGCAGACATAAGATGGTAGAGCCTTCGTAAACCGGGCTCCCTCAGTCACTCTCTGGTGACCTATGTGGAGTCTGTAGCGTGGGTCCCTGAGCCATGGAGTCCCTAAAGGACTATCTGTGGATCTGTTTGGGGTACATAGCATGAGCCAGAAATTATAGTTTTGGCCACTGAGATTTGGTGGTTGATTGTTACTGCATTGTAGCCAATCCTAAATGCATAATATCGTTGAGGAATAGGAACTTGGATTGATTTTTATTAGCTTATCTCTAGTTGAAAAGATTTAAAAATATTAATAAAAATCACTTTAAACTATCTTGCAATTTTTTTTTTTTTGAAGAACAAATTTGTGCCATGGATGCCTGCATTTAACAAAGGGGAATACTTTGTGTGTTCCTGAGTTTTCTTGATGGTATAAGGGAACAATCAGGTATTGAGGTATGTGGTTATAGTATTAGAGATACCTTGATTGTATGTGGACACAGAGAGGAAAGCGCCAGGTCTTCTGTGATTTTAGTTCACAAAACCATCCTTCATTTGCACTTAAAAGTAGTGCAGCTACTATCACTTGAGATATTTTTTCAGCTTTCATTGTGCCATGGAAATTAGCATTTTTATTACTGCAAGTTATTCTTGTTTGCTAATTCCAAAGATGTCCAAAAGCAAGAACAGCTTCCCGAGCTGTTAGACTTTGGAAGAGAATAGTAAATCAATGGGTAGATAGGACTATATATCATATTAAACACAGGGAATTCACCACGAAATCATTACACTAAAAAGCGACAATTTTGATTGATTAAAATGGTATGGGCTGGATAGTGTTAAATCACTATGAGTGATATGACATTATAATTTTACATAGCATATTTCTGCCAGGACAATGAAGGTAAAAGGCATTGTCATCAGATGATAACAGACAATAAGAAGAATCCTGATGTTAGATTTATTACCTGGTTTAGATTTAGAAAGAAGTAATTCTTGTCCTGTTCCACTTATCAAGTGACTGTAAATTCAGTGATGATGTAAAATTCTAAGGCAGAGCCACTTATAGGTTTGACAAAGTGCCAGCTGTAAAGTATTTATTGTTCTCAGTGGTTCTGCCTTACACACTTAAATATTTATCAGAAACATAAGCCCCTCTGATAAATGTTTCTGATCTTTGTGGCTAGATATATTTTTTTTTAACATTTAGATTTTTCATCAGAAACTATGTCTATATTTTTATTAGAAACTTTGAGTTCATAATTTGAAAAAGCAAAGTGTGAGTCTTAAAATTTTTTTCTTTTAACTTATGCTTTTACATGGAACATTTTCCAGGTGGTGTTCTAACTTAGAGATGAAGACTTCCTTAGTTTGCCATTACTATAGAGATGGCCCAGCCAGTTTTTCTGAATTTTATCCTTATGTATATACCAGATGAGATTTACATTGATGATGGTCTAGATACAGTCTGAGAAACTTATGGTGTCCAGATCCATTAGATAATTGTTTTAATACCAACTACCTCCATGTTTTGTTTCCAAAGGACACAGGCATAGTGGTTTCTTATCCTGGCCGCACAGGAGACTCTGTTTGGGAGCACAGTTGACTGGACCATGGATTAGCACCTGCATCAGAGAAGGGCAGCACTGTCCCAACCAATGATCTGTGGGTGACGTGGCATGATGTGAGAACCTCAGGAAACAGAATGTTCTGCATCAGAGAGAGGAGACTGGACCTGGAAGATCTCCTTAAAGGATTCAAAGGTGAGACACACAAATGGTAAACAACTCAGAAGCACAGAGACTCACAAAATGAAAGCAATTAGCAGACCCCATAGGGTTGCCAAGACCACCACATGCAAAAGCCATTGAAAGAAAGCAAAGTCACAGAGCAGTAGCAGGAGCAGTAGCTTTTATGGAAGCTGACATAGAAAGTAGTGGAGCCATTAGGAAATTAAAGGAAATTAAAACTTGACATTTCTGAAGACTACATGTGGGCTGGGTTGCTATGGTAAAGGTGTTGAGATTTATTTTCTTGTTATTCTTCAATTCATACAGCAAATGAACTTCAGCTATATTAAACTGGGCTTCTCACTCTTCCTCCAATTTCAAAAAATCTAGTACAGTTGAGAAAATATAATAAATTTATAAGATCACAGAATTTCAGCTTTGCAAGAGAATTTAGAGATATCTTACCAAAATGTTTTTCTGTTGATTTTTACCATGAAGAATTTCAATGCAAGAGAGGATAAATATCAAAATCCTTGCTGTGCTCTACCAGCTGATCATACACTGTGATCATTACTTTGTAAGGCTGCAAATATATCTTCAGTAGTTGTTTCCTCTGGTCCTGGTACAAAATAGGACCTCAATAAATGCTTTTTGAATAGTGAGCCAGTGAAGTCTTATGGCATTTGAGTTTAGGTTTGCTTGCAGGGTTGGTTAGTTCTAAACAGTTAAAATAAAGGGTATGGTTAAAAAAAAAAAAAAAGAAGTAAGATGTGCTTAACTCCCAGTAATCTGTTTTGTTAACACTTTTTCTCCTGCACACCACACATAACACTCTCATACTCGTGCTCAAATAAAGGAGTTATTAGTCCTGTAAGCTGGTAAAGAGGTTTGTATCCATCATATTGGCTCTGGAAAATTCATTGCACACGGCTAGCATTTGGGGTTCAAAATTGCATGGCCAATGGGGCACTGACAGCATCCAACTAATTTACAGTTCAGTCAGCACATTTGCTTAGATTCATGGATTAAAAGTGGAAAAGGTTTTATGTTTGGAACATTTTCTGATTCAAGGATAAGGAAGGTTAGCATGAAGCTAGGTTCTCTGACCCTTTGATAATTTACATGGAGCTTTCAGTATCAGTGTCATTTTCTTGAATATCTGAGGCTAAAGCGTATTTTGAATAAATCAAATCTTAAAAGAAGTTTCTGGGAAATGTTACATATCTGTTGAGCAGGCTGTTTTATAGAAGGAAAACAGCTAGTTGAATTCAGGGACATTTCTTTAGTTTTAGCCACCTCTGAAGAACAGTAAGAGCTATCAAATTTGTATCTACCACTTTGTTGTTATTGCTGTTTTTTTAAAAAATTAATTTAAATTCAATTTAGCTAACATATAGTGGTTTTTAGTTTCTGGGGCAGAGTTTAGTGATTCATCAATTGCATATAATACCCAGTGTTCATTACATCAAGTGCCTCCTTTATGGCCATCACCCAGTTGCCCATTCCCCACTCTCCTCCCCTCCAGCAACCCTCAGTTTGTTGTCTGTGGGAAAGAGTCCTTTATGGTTTGCTACCCTTTAATTTTATCTTATTTTATTATTTTTTTCTCTTCCCCTATGTTTCATCTGTTTTGTTTCTTAAATTCCACATATGAATGAAATCATGTGATTTGTCTCTGTCTGGCTTATTTTGCTTTGAACAAATTCTAATTATTTTGCTTAGCACAAACTCTAGTTCCATCCACGTTGCTGTAAATGGCAGGATTTCATTCTTTTTACGGCTGAGTAATATTCCATTGTATGTATGTATATGACATCTTCTTCATCTGTTCATCTGTCCATGGACATCTGGGCTTGTTCCATAGTTTGGCTCTTGTGGACATTGCTACTATAAACACTGGCATGCAGGTGCTCTTTTGGATCACAACATTTGTATCCTTGGGGTAGATACCCAGTAGTGTAATTGCTGGGTCATAGGGTAGCTCTATTTTCAACTTTTTAAGGAACCTCTGTACTGTTTTCCAGAGTGGCTGCACCAGCTTGTGTTCTCCCCAACAGCATGAGAGGGTCTCCCTTTCTCTGCATCCTTGCCAACACCTGTTGTTTCCTAAGTTGTTAATTTTAGCCATTGTGACTGGCGTGAGGTGATATTTCATTGTGCCACTTTATTTTAACTTTCAGTTTTGTTTGCCCTTGAGATAAATCCTTAGAGACAAAAAAAAAAAAAAATAATTCTTCAAAATAGCACAAGGCAGAGAAATAATTCTATTTCTAATCTTCATCATGGGTTCATTTTAGGAGTTATAAAAATAGATCCTTAGTTTTGGACAAACTCTGAATTGTGGGATTATATTGGAGGATTGGGTTCCTTTTGACAAGAAGGTTTTGTAGTCTCTATTTCCTATGAAAGGACTACTGAGAATTGTGATGATTATGAGACATTATTAAGGAATTGGGTTGTGGAAAGAGAAAACCCCAGCAGTTTCTGTCCTGCTCTACCTCGGAGAAGCAAGAAATACTTAAGGTGAAGGGCATATGCGAGAACAAATTCTAATCATTCATAAAATTATTTTACTCATTGTCCCAGATGGGGTTGTTTGGATTCTGCATGACACAAGTAGTCATTCTCTACATTCTGGAATAAAATAAATCCTAAAGAAGGCAAAGTCATAAAAGTTTGCAGTCCTAATTTGTGTGAAATGAAAGAAAGAAAGAAAAAAGGTTAGATGAATTTCCTATAACTAGGTGAAGTTTGTATCATGTGCTGAGTACAAAAAAAAATTCAAATGTTGAGATGCATATGCTAAAGGATATCTTAACAATGTCCTCTCAGTACTCAGGATGACAAGCATTCAAGGGGGAAGTCCTAAGCTCTCTCAAGGAGATAAATAAGATCGTCTTAATATCGCATAATTTTTTATGAGCCAGGCCTTTGTTTTAAAAATCAGTTCTAAAGGACTCGGGGACTATCTTTTTTTTTTTATATAATTTTTTATTTTTTTATAAACATATATTTTTATCCCCAGGGGTACAGGTCTGTGAATCACCAGGTTTACACACTTCACAGCACTCACCAAACACATACCCTCCCCAATGTCCATAATCCCACCCCCTTCTCCCAAACCCCCTCCCCCCAGCAACCCTCAGTTTGTTTTGTGAGATTAAGAGTCACTTATGGTTTGTCTCCCTCCCAATCCCATCTTCTTTCATTTATTCTTCTCATACCCACTTAAGCCCCCATGTTACCCTAAAGATACAAATGTAGTGATCCAAAGGGGCACGTGTACTCGAATTTTTATAGCAGCAATGTCCACAATAGCCAAACTATGGAAAGAGCCTAGATGTCCATCAACAGATGAATGGATCAAGAAGATGTGGTATATATACACAATGGAATACTATGCAGCCATCGGGGACTATCTTATCCTAACTTAAAAGAAGTTTGAAATTTGAGAATGGTTCCTTTTAGTTTGGTAAATTCTCATTCTCCATTAGCTGAGTAATTCTTCCTCCTTAACCTGGGGTGATTATTGAGTGTTGGGAGACTGATTGATACTCAAGGTATAAAGCTCCTTGAGTGGATGTTGGTATCCACACAGCAGGTGGGCTACGATTTGAGACCGGCCACAGTTCCAACAATCAGCAGTACGAAGGCAAATAGGATTGGTGAATACTGAAATTCTGACTAAAAATTGCTCCTTTGATTCGTAACTTCATTGTGGTTGTTTGATACCCATTAATTGTTGCTTTTAAAAATTGAGGCTGTATCCATCCATCAATCCATCCTATATTTTTTGATGCATTTTAAAATTAAATTTTCTGGTACAGGGGCGCCTGGGTGGCTCAGTGGGTTAAGCCGCTGCCTTCGGCTCAGGTCATGATCTCAGGGTCCTGGGATGGAGCCCTGCATCAGGCTCTCTGCTCAGCAGGGAGCCTGCTTCCCCACCATCTCTCTGCCTGCCTCTCTGCCTACTTGTGATCTCTCTCTGTCAAATAAATAAATAAAATCTTAAAAAATTTTTTTTCTGGTACAGATACCAATCAACACTCCTTACCTACTGAGTACTTTAACAAAACAGACACTAGAATTTAGTATTTGATTTTTTGAGGTAAAATTATAGATAATAAAATTCTCTTCTGAACTTTTTTGACAAATGCATAGTGCTGTGTAACCCAAACCAGTTCCCATCACCCAGAAATTTCCTTTGGGCCCTTTCCCAGTCAATCCCTAGTTGCACCCCACTGTTCTGATTTTTTTCATGATTAGTTGTGCTGTTCTAGAATTTCCTGCAAATGGCATCATTCATATCGACGCTCTTTGTAAGATATTCACTGAGCATGTTTTTGAGCATGATACCATATCAGTAGCTCATGTATTTTCACTGTTGAGTACTACCTCAAATGTAATGACTCTCATTTGTTTATCTTTTGTTGATGGATGCCTGTTTCCTGGTTTTGACCATTATGAATTAAACCACTACGAGTCCTTGTGTGGCTATATGTTTTTGTTTCTCTTGCATATATAATTTAGAGTGGAATGTCTGTTCATAGCAAAGGTACACATTTAGATTTATAAACATTTTCCAAAGTCAAAGCAAATGATACTTTCCTAAGTATCATTGTACACTCTCATCTTTTTTTTTTTTTAAAGATTTTATTTATTTATCTGACAGAGATCACAAGTAGGCAGAGAGGCAGGCAGAAAGAGAGGAGGAAGCAGGCTCCCTGCTGGGCAGAAAGCCCCATGTGGGGCTTTATCCCAGGACCCTGGGACCATGACCTGAACTGAAAGCAGAGGCCTTAACCCACTGAGCCACCCAGGCACCCCTACACTCTCATCTTTAATGATGTTTTAAAAAGTTTTTTAAAAAAATATTTAATTTATTTATTCATTTGACAGAGAGACATCACAAGTAGGCAGAGAGAGAGGAAGGGAAGCAGGCTCCCGTCTGAGCAGAGAGCCCGACGCGGGGCTCAATCCCAGGACCCTGAGATCATTACCCAGGCTGAAGGCAGAGACTTTAACCCACTGAGCCACCCAGGTGCCCGGATTTTTTAAAAAGTTTTTTTTTTAATTTATTTTTTATTTATTTTCAGCATAACAGTATTCATTGTTTTTGCACCACACCCAGTGCTCCATGCAATCCATACCCTCTCTAATACCCACCACCTGGTTCTCCCAACAGCCCCCCCCCAGCCCCTTCAAACCCCTCAGATTGTTTTTCATAGTCCATAGTCTCTCATGGTTCACCTCCCCTTCCAATTTCCCCCAACTCCCTTCTCCTCTCTAACTCCCCATGTCCTCCATGCTATTCGTTATGCTCCACAAATAAGTGAAACCATATGATAATTGACTCTCTCTGCTTGACTTATTTCACTCAGCATAATCTCCTCCAGTCCCGTCCATGTTGCTACAAAAGTTTTATTTATTTATTTGAGAGAGAGAAAAAGAAGAGAGAGCATGAGTGGGGGGAACGGCAGAGGGAAGTCATTGAGCAAGGAGCTCACTGTGGGGCTTGGGTCTCATGACCCAAGAGAGATCATAACCTGAGCAGAAGAGTCAGACACTTAACCCACTGAGCCACCAAGGCGCCCTCCTCCCATCTTTAATGATTTCAGTCTCTTAGTTCTCCTATACCACATTGTCCTTCTCTGAAACAAGGGTCTGAGATGGGTATAGGAATATTATTTTCATCATAGTATAGCAGGCCAGGGCTTGGCTGGGGTTGGGAGGAGGAAGCAACTGTTCTGAATGAATTCAGAGCCCTCAGTGCATTATTACTGTAATTACTTCAGGATAGGTAGGAATGTGTCCACATTACACTACTGTGACACAGTTTATAGACGAAGCTCTCCCCTACACAAAATGTGTTAGAAGAGGCTAAGCATAATGTAGTATAATGGTGTCAAGTGTTTTCTCTAAATCAATAAGCCTTATTGAAGACATTGGTGGCTGTATGAGTAGAAAAATATCAGTACAGTTCTATAAGTTCAGTTCATATACCTTAGATTTCTTCCACTCATGTTTAGCATATATTTTGTACTTCATTGAATACATGCTAATCCTCTATAAATGGTAAAAACAAAACCTGATTTATTAGTTGACTATTTTACTTAACCATAGAAATTGGCTAACATATAGCATGATCTGAGATATGTATCATATTATATATAATTATAATATAATTATATATACTATAATTATACATATGATTATACATACACACATATATACACATATACATATACACATATGTGTATATATATAATTTTAAACACAGGGAAAAGCCACATGCCTATGAAGTTTTTACAAGTTAGAAAATACATATACTTTTCTAATTTCTTTTTATTAAAAATATTATGATAATTGGGATTTTCTAGGTGTAAGTTTTTAATGACCTTACTTATACTTACCTAACTTAATTTCCCCCTTTTCCCCTTGCCTTTTTTTTTTTTAAATTTGATTTATTTATTTGACAGACAGACATCACAAGCAGGCAGAGAGGCAGGCAGAGAGAGAGGAGGAAGCAGGCTCCCTGCCGAGCAGAGAGCCCAATGCGGGACTCGATCCCAGGCCCCTGGGATCATGACCTGAGCTGAAGGCAGAGGTTTTAACCCACTGAGCCACCCAGGCGCCCCATTCCCTTGCCTTTTTAACTATAGGATTCTTTTTCACCAGGTCTCTTCTGAAAGGATCTTTGTGATAGTCCAGGAGACTCTTCCTATTTTAAGGTCAGCTGATCAGCAAATTACTTTCATCTTCAACTTTGCTTGTGTTTTTGAGAGCAGAAACTTCAAACCCTGGGTCTGTCACTTTCTAGGGCATCCTCTAGTATATCCCGTTTTTTTCCTGGACAAGTTGTGAAAGGGATCCTCCATTGGGTGGACAATTAGAAAGTGGTGCCAGGATACCCAGGTTGGTTAGAAATCAAATGACAGATTTCAGCACCATCTCACCAGGGCACAACCTACACAACAGCCCTCCTTTGTCACTTGCAGTTTTTAGAGACCGAGTCCCATGATTCCAGCCTTTAAGCCCTAATCCTTTGTTTGCCCCACAGTTGGAGCTAACAGGAAGACCTGTGTCTTATGAAGTTCCCTAGGACTTACTCTAGCAATGAGCACAGAATTGCTCTGGACCCCGTTCTGCTGAGATCTATGGGTGGCAGTGCGAAACTACATTCTCTCTTTAAACAAAATTTAAGCATTTTTAAATAAAAATTTACAGATTTCTAGCTATCTAAGACCACTTAAAGTCATTACAAGCAATATTTTCTATCTAAATGGCTAGGGAGATGGTAGTTTATGTACCTTTAATCTCATGCAGCAACTAGCATGGAACCTAGTGTATTGTAGGTGCTCAATAAATATTGGTTCAGTGAATGATGAAAATGTTAATTGACCCATTTAAGTCTCAAATTTTCAGGCTAATCAGGAATGGAGTATTTCCAAAGAGATTAGAACACTTTTAATTATTAGAATACTTTTTATCTTTTTTTTTTAAGATTTTATTTATTTGAGAGACAGAGATCACAAGTAGGCAGAGAGGCAGGCAGAGAAAGAGGGGGAAGCAGGCTCCCCGCTGAGCAGAGAGCCCGATACGGGGCTCGATGCCAGGACCCTAGGATCATGACCTGAGCTGAAGGCAGAGGCTTTAACCCACTGAGCCACTCAGGAGCCCCTAGAACACTTTTTAGGTGACATAAAATTCTCCAAACTTCAAAATTACTTAGAGAAAGAATAACACATGTTGAAAATATTTTTCTCAAGTTATGTGTTAAATACTGTTATGGTAAAAAGTTGGAGGTTGCCTGGGTGGTATAGTCAGTTAAGTGTCCCTCCCACTCTTGGCTCAGGTCTGATCTCACTGTCTTGAGATCAAACCCCTGTGGGGAGTCTGTTTGGGTTTCTTTCTCCCTCTTCCTCAGTCCCTCCCTACTGTGCACTCTCTCTCTCTCTAACTGAAATAAATTAATCTTATTGTTTTAAAAGAAAAGTCATTATAAGCAATCTTACTTTATGGTCATTAAAAAATAAATGAGGCTTCATCTTCTGTGATGCATCTAGGCTGAGTGCCCTATTATCTGTGTAGGCCTACAGAATCACCTTACTGAGAGAACCCAGGCATAGCCAAGAACCCTTGGAGGAAGAGTTTCTCTGTAACCACATTATCTCTGAGTTCTAGCTTCCCTGAAGAAATAGGTGTCTGACATTTTATGAAACAAATTTTCTCGATAGGGTTCATGTAAAGTAGGATTTCTCTGCTACTAGCTTTATTAAGCTTCCTGGACACTTTGGGGGAAGAATTCTACATATCCTGTAGTCATCTTATTATTCCATAGCTTCTCCTAAAACCAGGCATATTAAGGAAAGTTTTGAGACACAGAGTTTATGAGGCTTGATTGGAAGTACATAGAAGAATTTGGAAAGAAATTTTAGGACACTAATGACAAACTTCATCTGGTTCCTAACTTCACTTGGTGCTGTTTTTAAATGGAAACTTTTAATAGTTTATAGTAGTTCCTCAGGTGTCTTGGATCACTGGACATATGTCAAGCTATTAAATACTTTTTCATTTGTCATGGAACAATAGTTAACTCTCTTTGTAGGAGCATCTGCCATCTTGGAACTGAAGGTTCGAGGCATTAGACCAGCTAAAAGAGTTCAGGAAAAGAAAATGACTTTTTTTTTTTTTAAGTGATACCTTAAAGAACTTTTATTTATTTATTTTTTATTTAAATTTTTTATTTTTTATAAACATATATTTTTATCCCCAGGGGTACAGGTCTGTGAATCACCAGGTTTACACACTATTTATTTTTTAAAGATTTTACTTATCTACTTGGGAGAGAAAGAGTTTGAGTGCGGGAAGGGGCAGAGGGAGAAGGAAAGGGTGAAGCAGACTCTTTGCAAGACCCTGGGATCATGACCTGAGCTGAAGGCAGACACTTAACTCACTGAGCCATCCAGGCGCCCCCAACATTTAATGATGAAATCCTAAAATTGATGAAGTTTCTTTTGGACATGTGAAAAAAGTTCAATTCAAATTACCTTGGGCAGAAAGGAAATGCGATGGCTCTTATCGCTACAATAGCTCACATGCCTGAAGGAATTGCTGCTGAAAGAACTAGAACCTCACATCCTGGAAGGGGTCTTTGTACCTCTGGACTCTCTTATTCTAGTGAACTTTTATCTCTGCGAGGTCTCTGTTAGGTCTCTGGTCTCTGTTAGGCTTTGTTCTATAAACAAGCCCTTTTCAAATCATGGAGAAGATGCCTGGTGACTTCCCCTGAGTCCTACCTTCCAGACTTAGCAATCCCAGCTTAGTAAGAACCCTCTCTGCCAGTCCAGCTCTAAAAAAGGCCTCTGGTCTTCATTACATCCTGTGCTTAAATGCTGGCATAAAAAACCCTTCTCTTACCAGAGTGACGGGGCACTATAGTTTGGTAGTTTGGGCTCGTGCTTTCTGGAGCCTTTCACTTACGTATTATTTGGAAGCACCCTGAGAAGAAGGCTTATAACTTAGAAGGGCTGCGATTAGGATAAGGAGGAAGGCAAGGTCATGCAAATCCAGGGTTAGATCCTGTCTTTTTTAAAAATTGTGGCTCTGGGGGCGAAGAGGATATAGAAGATGTAAAAGTCATAGATGCAACTTGTTAGGGTTTAAAACTGTTGATTTGATACACTTTTCCTCCGTCTGAATTTGGTTGAGAGCTCAGCATGGTTAGGGAGATACAGATTGAAAGATTTAAAGTCATTCCTCTTCCCCCCACCCCATGAAGCTTTTGGGGAAAGTGGTTTAGAAATGATTCATTGACACTTTTCCACATCTGCCCCTCTCCCATTGGATGATAACCCTTGGGACAGCACACTTCAAGGGCAGGAAGTTGTGGTGTTTAGACGAGTTCCATTTGCCTGGATCCCTGGTTTGCATTGGTTCAGGGCATCAGGAAAGAAAATCCCTGATCTTCATTCTTTATAGAACTCCATAAATTACCACCACCCACCAGGCAAGTCAGTTACTCCTAATTTGTAGAAAGAAAATGGGGCAAGGGGTGAGGCATACTACCAGAGGTCTCTGCCTGAAAACAAGAAGGAGTCAGGGAGAAAAGTTTCCACCAATAATGACTTGAAAGCACGTAGTCTTTATTTACTTACAACATTTGAAAGTCCGATTTTCATCAAATAAAATTGGGTCTGTGGGTTGACTCTGGATGAAGGCTGGCATTTATACTCTTGCTTCCAGAAATGCTACACAACTGAACTTATCCACTTCCTAGCTATTGTCAAGGTTATAAAAAGCTGGTGACTACTAAGTGCCTATTATATGAAATTATTCAGTGTTTAACTCTGGTATGGAATCTCCTCCCAAAGCATCTTAAAATCCAGTGCAGAGGGCGTATTTGTGACACTAGATGAGTCATGTCAAGAGCTCATTCACTGCTCTGAACCTGAGAAAGGAGAAATTAAAGCAGAAGAGGCAGTACTGAGGGAGTCTTCATGAGGGGGTGATTCACTTGAGTGAGCCCTTGAAAGAGGATTCCAAGCAAAGAGAGCAGCATGAGTAAAGTTACACAGCTTGGAATAGACACAGAATGTTTGGGAACTGATAGGACATTTGGCTGGTTGTGAACCTAGTGGAAGAACTTTAGCAAGGCAAATTACCAAACACATTAAGCACTTCTTGTGAACCAAACTTTATGGAGCTTTTCATATATCATTTGATTTGATCCTGGCACAGTAGGGACTAGCTCATTTCTTCAGTGAAGAAGCTGAAACTTGTAGAGGTTAAGCAATGTTTCCTGATCACATAGATAATATTCAAGACCCAGGAAAAACATGCAGATCTACTTGACTTCAGTTTTCATGCTCTCAACTTTTGCAACGTGGTGAAGCCAAGGATAGGAAGGCTGGGTAGAGACAGGCTAAGGAATCTGTCTTTAGGTTTGCTCAGTTGCTCGTGAGGAGGGAGAATGCAAAAAGAGACTGCCGAAAGGCAGTTGGTGCACATGTGTTGCATAAAATTTGCCCACACATTGAATATTTATTTTGAATAACCCTCACTGTACATTCATAGCATAAGGTATGGATAAAGAACATGAATATAGCAAACACAAGGCTTTAGCTTGTATTTTTTTGTCTCATGTAAGAGAGACAAGCCAGTAATCAGCTGCTAAACACAGTACAAAATTAAGTCACTTAGAGAACACACAGGGTGGCAGAAGCAGAGTCAGGTAAGGGCTTTGTGCCTTTACACAGAAATGGGAACTATTTGTTGAAATAACCTCTCATTTTCAACACAATTTCTATTTTTACCCCTAATTCAACTAGATTAGCTAGCATTCACCACTAGATGTCACTGTAAGACTAAAATTCAATGCCTTGACTTGGCACTGCCCTATGGCACCTCCACCCGTTTATTTTTCAGGGAATAAGTGGATTAAAAAGTATTAAGAAGGGATACATTTAAGGGGGGGTGCTGTTAAAAAGTGAATGATTTTATCTTTAATATATATTTTATTCTACCACATTACTTTTGGAAAACAAAATTATATCACAGGAAAAGCAACTCCTGGTAAGTATCTATTTAGGGCTAACATTTCAAATTAATTTTGGTTTGAAAATGTATTCATTTACCCAAAAGTAGGATTGTAGTTTTAGACATACACTTTGGTGTGCTCGTTTGAGATGGTATTTTAAATTGTGGTTTTAATGAAAAGAAAGCAGACGTTAGACAGTGTCCTGTGACTACTGCTATCCACATTTGTGAAAACAGTGTATCTCCAGAGTGATAAGGTGTTGGCGAGATGTTCTTTTGATTTTGCAGTCTCAGTGAGTTTAAAAGAAAGTAGCTCAGCTGCCTTTATGAATGCCATTTTATTCAAAGGTATCTTGCTTTGTTAAATTTCACAGAATTTCATTGCCTAAATTACATGATAAAGATTTTTCAATAGGAATGCATCTTTATTTTCCTCCCTTCTCTGTCATAGGCCTTGCATTAACACATAGATTTTGTTTAAGATAAAATATTCAGCATTTTGGATTTCTAATTTCACTTTTTAATATTTCAGAGTCTTAATATTTCCTGCTATCATTTCCTTCATGGTACTGGTTTTATCATATTTCATCCCTTCTCAGATTTAGGAATCCCTTCTCTCCTTCCTTCCTTTGCCTGGATTCTTTGCTCGTCACCTCTCTGGTGGCTGGCAGAACAAGTCCATCACAATGGCCCCTCTGCTAGATCCAGGCTGGCCATGCTCACTGATGTGAGTGCTTCCTTTTCCTTAGTCACTCTTCTAAATTTAGTTTGTCATGTAGTCTTATCCTTTTCTTACGAGTTTTCTTTCATAGCATCTGTCATTAACCTTTGACGACAATAAAGAACTGATAAAAATAGCAATAGTTTACTTCCCCCATTTAGCTTGCATGTCATGTTTGTGATTATGTGACACCAAAGTAACTGGCTGACAATGTGAGATGACCAGTTGTTAGTTTTTACACCTTCTGATCACTTACTTGGATTGATACTTACTCCCGGTGAAAAGACTGCATATTTGGATTCATATGGAATTAGCCTTTTCCTACAGTTTCCCAATTTTTTACTGTTCCTACCCACTTGTTATTTCATCCAGCTATTTCCTACTGCCTTGAGGGGTTCTGAATTTTAGGGATTACACAAAGACACAAGATGATGAGAACAAGGTTTCTCATCAAGGTTTTTCTTTTTCTTTTTTTTTTAAATTTAAAGATTTGTTTTATTCCTTTTTTAGAGAGAGCAAGAGAGCAGGGGAAGGGTCAGAGGGAGAGAGAGAATCTCAAGCAGATTGCATGCTGAGCTTGGAGCCTTTCGTGGGACTAGATCCTAGGATCTTGAGATCATGACCTGCCTTGAGGCAAAACCCAGAGTTGGCTGCTTAACTCATGGATCCACCCAGCCACCTCTCAGGGTAGTTTTCAAGTCTGCTATTAAACAGCATTTTCTATTTTGCAAGCAGACATAGGAGGAAGACCATATGCCTGAGATTTAGATATAGGTTAATTCCTTTCCTCTTTTTTGAAAACTTCACTTTGTGCAGAAAGGCTACATTAAAAATCTTTCCTCCATATATTCTATATACAAAAGTTCTATAGAGGTGACACATGAATTATGCCATTTCTCTTTATTAAGGACACAGTAAATGAATGTTGGCATTTGGCTGCCAACAGAGTTGGCGGAGGTTTTTTTTTTTTTTTTTTTTTTTTTTTTTACTGCGGAGTTATTTAGCAGGAACAAGAATCATCACCCCAAATCTGATTTCTGCAACATAAGGATACACTGTTTTTCTTAGTCCTGGAGATCTCATCTGGGCTGGCATCCTGCTTTTCTTACGTGTGGCCAATGCTGGCTTGTTAGTGAGCCCGCTACTTGATTATCTGTTACTCAGCCTGAAACTGCCTGCTTCTTTCTACAGTAGGAAATAGGTTTTGAATGTTTTATCAATAATCAAGTAACCAATATGCGGAGTATATGGAACACAAGGAAAGCAATAATCAAATACTCCATGGTTCTGTGGAATGCAGCTAGGAAACATGAAAGATATGACTGATAGTATACTAAGAGAAATAATTAAAAAGGCACAAAGTAAAGCCAGTTATTAAGTCTTCTTTAGACACCTTAGAGCAAAACAGACCAATTACAATTTTTTGTTTGAATGAATCCATCTAGTAGAAACTCTTGTCAACATGGGGGAAATCTAGGTCATTGTTGCTCAAAGTGTGGCCCACAGAACAGCAGCAGCAGAGTCAGTTAAGTCCCTTGAGAAAAAGACTCCCAGACTCCATTCTAGATCTACTATCAGAAGTTGCTGCTTAGGAGGACCTCCAGGTGATTCTCCTGCACATGATGGTTTCAGAAACACTGCTGTGGGTCATGGTTAGAATTAAGAATTAAAGTAACAGGGGTGCCTGGGTGGCTCAGTGGGTTAAGCCGCTGCCTTCGGCTCAGGTCATGATCTCAGGGTCCTGGGATGGAGTCCCGCATCGGGCTCTCTGCTCAGCAGGGAGCCTGCTTCCCTCTCTCTCTCTCTGCCTGCCTCTCCATCTACTTGTGATTTCTCTCTGTCAAATAAATACATAAAATCTTAAAAAAAAAGAATTAAAGTAACAGATAAATTACTTTATCTGTTTCATTCAGTTGCATCAAGTTTTGAATGCTGGAGTCCTTCCCTTTCTTTCTCTTCTTCCTCCATCTTTTTCCTTATTTTCATAAAACATTAGGGAGAATATGGTTAAAGAAAGAAGTCTCAAAAATTGTTTGAGACAACAACAACAACAACAAAGGGAAAAACTTGAACTTTTCCCAATTCCAACTTGCGATTCATTTGAAGGGAAAACAGAAAATAGCTCCAAGTGGTTTGACTGGCTGTTGTATTACTTGGACATTATTCTGTATAACACTTTGTTCACCAAATAAACAATGATACAACCCCCCCTCTAAATTAATATTCCTTAAGTTCTTATTGTGTTTTCTGTCCCTTCCAACGGTGAAATGACTTCTTTTTTTCAGCCTCTTGCTCCCAGACCTCACTGCGCTCGCCCCGTGTTCCAGCTGGTAACAGTTTATGGAGCATGTTGCAGTGTTAATACCTTGTTAATGTGGTTTCAGCTGTTGGGTCTTTGAGACATCAATGTCAGGACTGTTTTATCATAAACCCTTTACGGAGAGGGTAAATCTGGGATGTGCGGAGTTTGTACCTCGCCACACTGCAGGAAGCCGTAAAACTATGGACATCTCTTCCCATGATGCCGTTTAGTTGGCTGGGTAAGTGATTAGAACTATTCTGCTTCCAGTCAAATAATTAGGACAATTTTAAAATTTATTTAAAATTATTAGTGGGCTAAGCATAGCATCATCGGGCTCACCTGATATTTTAAAATTTAGTGTAGTCAGGCATAGGGATGAAAGATGGGATGAATATTATGACCTTTATTTTTAACAGGTAATACATAACATTGTAGAATTTATAACAGAAAAATAGAAATTTTTTTTCTCTAGTTTTAACATACCTACACGTTTAGAATTGTCTAAGTTGATTAGGATGTTTAAGTTTGGCTGTCGATGTTTCAGAGTTTAAAAATTACATTTTGGCAGCACCCGGGTGGCTCAGTTGGTTAAGTGTCTGCCTTTGGCACAGGTCAGGAGTTCAGGGTCCTGGGATGGAGTCCCATGTTGGGCTCCCAGCTCAGTGGGGGAGTCTGCCCCTCCCTGCTAGTGCTCGCTCTCTCTCTCAAATAAATAAATAAAATCTTTTAAAAAAGCACTTAAAAACATACCATAAAGAGTAATGCATAGAATTATGAAATCATATTGTACACCTGAAACTAATATAAAACTATGTAGTTGTACTTGAATTAAAAAGATAAAATAACATGTATTAAATTTTTTTAATATGGCATAATTTATTGAAAGCAGTTCTTTTGCTTTTTTTGTTGAAGAAACTTGCACTGTTCAGATCTTCAAGTCAGGAAAGAGGAATAAAAACATTTTGGTGGTTCAAATGTAATGTTATCCAGTTTCATCCCAAATGTAGCATTTTTAATCTTTTTTTTTCTCCACAAAGGAAAATGTAGTGTGAAACATGTTTTTCTTTTTTTTTTTCCACACTCTTTTTTTGGTCAATTTAAACATGCAATTTGGTCAATTTTTACTCTTGCTTGCAAGGTTAACTATAGGTCAGCACTGTTTGTTTCTTTAATATTGACTTAGCTCTGACTGCTGTTGACATTTTTTAAGGTCTATTTCTTTTAATACTACATAATTTAAGGGGAAAAATCAAGACTAATTAGTTGTTAATGAGAAACATGTATAATGAGAAACAAATGTAACATTAATGTCATGTACAATGTATATCTGTGTGGTTTAAAAGGTAAGAACACAGCCATTATTCAAAATTAGGGAATAAAATCATTGTAATAATTACTAGCAGATGTGTTGTAACTTGTGCTGCAAGTCAAAATTTCTTTAGACGATGTGTTTCAGTGTTTGATAGTAAGCATTTGATACGGATTTTTGGAAGGGCTTATACATGTTTTTTAATCAAACTCTCTTTTAGTCCAGCTGCCTGGCATCTGTAGAAGACTGGAACAGATTTAAGCTAATGTTTTCTCTTCTGCACAACTTTGTTCTTTGTGCTCACCAGCACAGAGATAAAGTTGACACTCTCTGGTCTCTGGTTTGGCTGTGACGGCCCGTCACTCTGCCAGACTGATGTATGCTCACGGTCTCAGGAGCAGCCGGTGTGTCCTAACTTCCAAGTTTACATCTGTGTGTCTACCACCAGACACTGTTTAAAATTCCACGCAGGGGCTGGATGGCCCCATGGATTCCTCCCACACCTGAGGCTGCAGAATTGGACCCCCTAGTTCTTCAACTCATGCGTGTGGATTCTGGAATGCTGAGCGATGTCTTGGGTTCAAGCAATAGTCTATCCACTTCAGGGAAGTCTAGATGGAGGCAATTTGAAATGCCATCTTGTGAGAACTGAGCACAGAAAGTACTGTGTGTCTTGGCTGGGGTGGTGAGAATGTGAGGAGGAGGGTGAGAGAGCCAGGAAGAAAAGACAGATGGTGAAACAACCTAAAAGTATCACCAGTCGTGAGGTTTTAACCCTTGAACTTTTGAATGGTGTCCCCCAAGGAGGTGATAGTAATCACAATTTTCTAGTCCTGTTGATCTGTCCCTCTGTCTGTTCACCCAACAGATACTTACCAAGTATCCTCTGTGTCTTAGAGCAGAAGGTAAAGAAATGAATAAAACATAGAAGTCTCTACTCTCATGAGACTTATAGTCTAGCGAATGTTAATATCTAGTGTTATTCAGGCATCAGGCTTGGGATATTCTAAACAGACTTCTCATTCTTTTAAATATGGTACCTCATTTAATCCTTTTAACAATCTTCAGAGACTGTTCTCATTGAACAGATAATAAAACTCTTTAAAATATGCCGTCACCACTAGTACAAATGAAAACCCATCCTTACAGATGTATCCTTGTTAGAGAAATATTTTTGTTTTAATCAAACATTCAAGTTACTGGAAGAATTATGTAGGTATCAGTTTAAGTGTAAGGAAACCTATGTAAACATGTAAGGAGAGTGAAGAATCTTCAATATAATGTTAAAATTAACTCCGATAAAACAAATTTAAAGGAAGGGCAAGCTCTGGGGTGTGTGTGGAGAGTATGTTTTACATTTATGTTGGAGCCAGTTACTGATGGGCTCTAGTAAAGGATACTTTTTTCCAAGTTACTGTACATGGACTGCTTACATCAGAATCATCTGGGATTTTTGCTACAATTGCTATTTGGGTGGAATTTCTGTAGACACCGTGTATACAAATAGCTGGAGACAGTGGTCGGGAATCTGTATTTTTCACCAAATCCCTAGGTTATTCTTATTCACCTTCAAGTTTGAGAACCACTGATAAAGAGTGTCATTTTCACAGCCTAATATCTCAGATGGTCTCTATTTGACATTCTCAAAAGTTATGTTGTCAGCTCGTGAACATCTGTCTACAATTCTAATACAAACAAATAGTGCCAAAAAATAATTGTGCATAGCATATAGTATCCATTACTGTTGAACAAGGGTGTGTGTTCTCTGCTATTTGAAACCTAGAATATTGCTTTTCTTTTTATATGTGTTATGAGCCAGTGACATAAATTTCTAGTTTTGACTAACTTTATTTCAATTGGATGTTATTTCTCTTATCCTATCCAGTGCTTCTTTGTTTGTTTCCTGCTCTTTCAATATGTCCTCAATCTTCTCTCCAAATTTCCTTAAAGTTATTTTGGAAAATAATTATCTTTCTAAGGGTAAGGATGCCTAATTACTAATTTATTTATAATCAGAATCATGCCATTATTAAATTATATATTATATTAAATTATATGCCATTATTAAATATATATATATATATATATATATATATATATATATATATATATATATATAAAAATATGTATATTTCTTTCCTTTTTATTCAGGTAAGAGTGGCTGAGCCATGGTAGCAAACAATTTTAAAATCTCAGTGACTTACCATGCATGAAACTTATTTCTTGCTTATGCTACTAGTCTAATGTGTGAGTGTATGGGGGGGCTTTTCTCCTCACAGTCACAAAGGATCATAGGCTAAAGGAGGCTCTTCTTCTTGTAGCTGCACTGTCTGAAACATGGAACTTCTTTAACAAAGGTTGAGAATTGAAGGGCCCTGAATGGACTTGGAAATGCTTTGGTCCAGCAGGTGCCTATACCATTTCCTTGCAGAGACCATGGGCTAACCATGGATCATGTGACTATGTAATAACAGGGGAACAGGGAAGTGTGAGAGAGCACTTGTATACTGTGGATAATAATATGCCTGCCTTATTTTTGTACCTTTAAATTTCTGGTTCATTTCCATACTGCTTGGCGTGAATGAAGCAGATGTGGGTTACTCTGTTTCATTTATCCAGGAGGGAGGCAGAAGGAAGACCCCTTTGTTAAAATGAGTTGTTATTTGTATCAGCCACACAATGAAAACAATTTTTTCTTAAGCAGCTGTGGTTAGGCACTACGAAAAAAAGTACAAATGATGTGTAAGATGCAGAAGGAGAAAAATGGTCATACAAAAGAGAGACAGAATACTTGACCAAGTGAGACCCAAATTTTTAAAAGCATGATAATGCTAATAAAAAGGCATAATGGACAGGTCAAGGAATGACATAAAAATTTTTAATAGATAGTTTATATAAAAATAGTTTAATAGATAGTTTATATAAAAATGCTATAACATCTGCTCACACACAAAAGTGTGTGAGCAGATGTTATAGCAGTGAATAAAACAAAGTCGCTGCTCTCCTGGAACTTAGCTTAAAAAGCATAATAATGGCTACTGTGTATTTAGGCTTACTGTTAGTACTCTTGTTACCACTTTACATACATTATTTAATCCTTATAATAGTCTTTCAAGGCTGCTATAATTGAAGAGGGAATGAACTTTGAGGAGATAAGCATCATATTTTTAAAGGCTTTTTAAAAATTCCAATGAATAGAAATGTTAGGTTGGACCATATAAAATAATTATTTTTATAGGTCAGATATGACCAAATATTGGCAATTTCACACAATTCAACCAAATAGTCAAAATTTATGGGAATTACTCTCAGAAAAAAGTAGGCATTATTGTCCTCCATTACGAGGCTAACAACATGGACTGAGTATTTCAATGTGTCCACTATTTAACTAACACTTCATGTATATTTTTCCATTAGACTTTTTTCCATTATATTTTCCATTATATTTTTCCATTAGATTAGTTTCCTACAGCTCCTGCAAACAAATGATCACAAACTTGGTGGTTAAAAAGGCCCGACAAATTTATTACCTTTTAATCTGGAAATCCGAAGTCCAAATAGGTTTCACTGGCCTCAAATAGAGTTATGTGGGATATGTTTCTTCTGGAAGTTCCATGGGACAGTCCTTTGGTTTTTCCAGCTTCTTGGGCTGTCGGCCTTTCTTTACCCATGGCCTCTCCCTCCCACTTTACAACCAGTGATCCCATCACTCTGACAGCTCTTTTCTTTGATTCTAAAGGACCCCTTATGATTACTTGGAGCCACCTGGATAATACAAAATAATTTCCCTGCTTTAAGGTCCTTAACTCTTTTTATAGACTCTTTAGGCCCACTTTCACAAAAATTTTAATACCCTTCTGCTCAGCTGAGAACACAAGTCAGGCTCATTAATTTCAGAAACAGTATCTAGCCTGTCTTTGTCACCCATGCAAAGGGACTGTCCTATATCTGATAGCTCTGTCTAATCATATGTGTCTCCATCATGCAATTCTATCCCCCCCCCACAGACATGCCAATAACACTTCTATCCATAGTAATAATTTTTAATTCAAATGAGAACATCTGTTGATTAGGCTTTAATCTGAAAGCCCTGCCTTGAAAGGATCACCCTCAAACTCCTGCCAAAGCCTGGGTGTAATGATGGGTACTTCAAAAAGACAGAACTATTTAAATTGTTATTTTCTCTGGTTCTCTAATCACTATTATTATTTAAAAATAGGACTACCTCAAATACACATAATAATAAAGCCCTTAACTTCGATCATGTAAAAACAATGGCATTATAAAGAATATTCCTGTAACTTTTGTAAGAGCAGTTTCTTGAGCATATTTTTGGGTTTTTTCCCTCTCTAGCTGCCCCTCATGGCCACTTCAGCTCCTTGCTCACTAGCACTGCCACCACCAAGCTCTGACTGACCAAGTCTGTACTTAATTGAATGTGCACTTAATCAAATGTGTGTGTGTGTGTGTGTTTTGTCTAACATATAATGTGTTATTTGCCCCAGGAGTACAGGTATATGAATCTTCAGGCTTATACACTTCACATCACTCACCATGGCACATACCCTCCCCAATGTCCATAACCAAACCACCCTCTCCGTAACCCCCCCACCCCAGCAACCCTCAGTTTGTTTTGTGGAATTAAGAGTCTCTTATGGTTTGTCTCCCTCCCTATCCCATCTTGTTTCA
Organism: Mustela nivalis; assembly: GCF_964662115.1. Lineage (NCBI taxonomy): Eukaryota > Metazoa > Chordata > Mammalia > Carnivora > Mustelidae > Mustela > Mustela nivalis. The sequence continues at coordinate 66,502,711 of NC_139022.1, read as the reverse complement.
TTTTTTCCTTTGCTACTCCCCAGACCCCCCACTCTACTTCTCAGATTCCTCATATCAGGGAGATCATATGATAATTGTCTTTCTCTGATCGACTTATTTTGCTCATCATAATACTCTCTAGTTCCATCCATATTGTGGCAAATGGCAAGATTTCATTTCTTTTGACGGCTGCATAGTATTCCATTGTGTATATATACCACTTCTTCTTTATCCATTCATCTGTTGATGGACATCTAGGTTCTTTCCATAGTTTGGCTATTGTGGACATTGCTGCTATAAACATTCGGGTGCACGTGCCCCTTTGGATCACTACGTTTGTATTTTTAGGGTAAATACCCAGTAGTGCAATTGCTGGGTCATAGGGTAGCTCTATTTTCAACTTTTTGAGGAATCTCCATACTGTTTTCCAGAGTGGCTGCACCAGCTTGCATTCCCACCAACAGTGTAGGAGGGCTCCCCCTTCCCCACATCCTCACCAGCATCTGTGGTTTCCTGACTTGTCCATTTAAGCCATTCTGACTGGTGTGAGGTGGTGTCTTATTGTGGTTTTGATTTGTATTTCCCTGATGCCAAGTGATGTGGAGCCCTTTTTCATGTGTCTGTTGGCCATCCGGATGTCTTCTTTGGAGAAATGTCTGTTCATGTCCTCTGCCCATTTCTTGATTGGATTATATTATCTTTGGGTGTTGAGTTTGATAAGTTCACTATAGATTTTGGATACTAGCCCTTTATCTGATATGTCATTTGCAAATATCTTCTCCCATTCAGTCTCAGTTGTCTTTTGGTTTTGTTGACTGTTTCCTTTGCTGTGCAAAAGCTTTCAATGTTGATGAAGTCCCAATAGTTCATTTTTGCCCTCACTTCCCTTGCCTTTGGCGATGATTTTAGGGAGAAGTTGCTGTGGCTGAGGTCAAAGAGGTTGCTACCTCTGTTCTCCTCAAGGATTTGGATAGATTCCTGTCTCACATTGAGGTCTTTCATCCATCCGGGGTCTATTTTTTGTGTGTGGTGTAAGGAAATGATACAGTTTCATTCTTCTGCATGTGGCTGTCCAATTTTCCCAACACCATTTGTTGAAGAGACTGTCTGTATTCCACCAGACATTCTTTCCTGCTTTGTCAAAGGTTAGTTGACCATAGAGTTGAGGGTCTATTTCTGGGCTCTCTATTTTGTTCCATAGATCTATGTGTCTGTTTTTGTGCCAGTACCATACCATACTGTTTTGATGATGACAGCTTTGTAATAGAGCTTGAAATCTGGAATTGTCATACCCCCAACTTCAGCTTTCTTTTTCAACATTCCTCTGGCTATTCGAGGTCTTTTCTGTTTCCATATAAATTTTAGGATTATTTGTTCCATTTCTTTGAAAAAATGGATGGTATTTTGATAGGGGATTGCATTAAATGTGTATATTGCTTTAGGTAGCATAGACATTTTCACAATATTTGTTCTTCCAATCCATGAGCATGGAACATTTTTCCGTTTCTATGTGCCTTCCTCATTTTCTTTCATGAGTACTTTATAGTTTTTTGAGTACAAATTCTTTGCCTCTCTGGTTAGGTTTATTCCTAGGTATCTTATGGTTTTGGGTGCAATTATAAATAGGATCAATTCCTTAATTTCTATTTCTTCTGTCTTAATGTTGGTGTAGAGAAATGCAACTGATTTCTGTGCATTGATTTTACATCCTGATTTTGATGCTTGTTCCCTTTGCCATATTAGGGAAATTCTCTACTATAATTTGCCCTAATATACCTTCTGCCCCCTTTCTCTCTTTCTTCTTCTTCTGGAATCCCAATTCATTCATATATATATATATATATATATATATATATATATATATATATATTTTTTTTTTTTTAATTCTAATATTGCTTTGTCTTATGGTATCTCTTATTTCTTGAATTTCCCCCTCATGGTCCAGTAGTTGTTTCTCTCTCTTTTGCTCAGCTTCTTTATTCTTTGTCATTTGGTCTTCTGTATCACTTATTCTCTCTTCTGCCTCATTTATCCTAGCATTAAGAGCCACCATTTTTAAAAAAAATTTTATTTTTTATAAACATATATTTTTATCTCCAGGGTTACAGGTCTGTGAATCGCCAGGTTTACACCATTTTTTATTGGACCTCATTAATAGCTTTTTTGATTTCAGGTTTGTTAGATTTGAGTTCTTTTATTTCTCCAGAAAGGCTTTTATTTTTCCAGAAGGGTTTCTCTAATATATTCCATGCCTTTTTTGAGCCCAGCTAGCACCCTGAGAATTGTCATTCTGAACTCTAGATCTGACATTTTACCAATGTCCATATTGATTAGGTCCCTAGCCTTTGGTACTGCCTCTTGTTCTTTTTTTGTGGTAAGTTTTTCTGCCTTTTCATTTTATCCAGATAAGAATATATGAATGACAGAATGAAATACTAAAAGGGTGGCAAAGACCCCAGAAAAATGTACACTAACCAATCAGAAGAGACCCCAAATTGAGAAGAAAAGTAAAGGGGTCAAAAGAAATTAAAAAAATTTAAAATAAATTAAAAAATATATATTAGACTGGTAAATAGAACAGAGCAACCCACTTCTTGATTTTGGGTGTATTTTGGTCCCTTAGAAGAAACTACCTCCCAAAATTTTAAAGAAAGAAAAACTTATATATATACAAAAACAAGAGTAAACATGATGAAAGGATGGAATATGACTGTAAAGATGAAAATTAAGAAAAAATTCTAAAGTTGGTTAGAAAAAGAAAGAGAAAGAAAGTGGAGAGAATTTGCTCAGGCTGGAGACTTGAACAAAGTCCCGTGCTAGATTCAGGGTATATTTTGATCTATTAGAAGAAATTGTATCCAAAAAGTTTTTAAAAGAAAAAACCCTATATATATCTATACAAAAAATAAAGTTAGAGGCAGTGAAGGATAAAATATGACTATAATAATGAAGGTTTAAAAAGTGTTTTTATGAAAAGTATTGTTCAGATAAACTAGTTAAAAAACATTAAAAGAGGAAAGAGGAAAAGTTAAAAAATTAGAATAAGAAAAAAATAAATTTAAGAAAATTTAGTTAACTGCAAGAGTAAAGAATCGTGGGGAGAAAGCCATGAATTTGATGCTTTGCTTTCCCCTCCTCCAGAATTCTGCTGTTCTCCTTGATCAGTGAGCTTGGTCTTGGCTGGATGTTCTTGCTGATCTTCTGCAGGAGGGGCCTGTTGTAATGATTCTCAAATGTCTTTGTCTGAGGCGTAATTGTGCCTCCCTTGCCAGGGGCTGGGCTAAGTAAACTGCTCAGGTTTGCTCTCTGGAGCTTTTGTTTCCTGAATGCTTTCTGTAGAGCTCTGGAGGATGGGAATGAAAATGGTGGCTTCCCAATCTGTGGTCCAGAGGAGCCAAGAGCTCGGGGCCCCACTCCTCAGTGCACCCTTGTAGAAAAGTAGTCAATCACTCCCATATTCCTAGTCTCTGGCTGCACTCTGTGCTCACCTGGCCTGTGACCAAGGGTTCCTGTCTCTGGCACACACCCCTGCTTAGCCTCTGGAGTGATGTCTCTCAGTGGAGCAGACTTCTAAAAGTTCAGATTTTGTCTTCCGTTGCTCCACCACTTGCAGAGAGCTGGCCCCTCCCCCCACAGTCTATCTTCCTGTCGCTTTGGATTCACTTCTCCACATGTCCTACCTTTCAGAAGGTGGTCAATTTTCTGTTTCTGGAATTGCTGCTCTTCTTCTCTTTGATCTTCTTTTGGTTTGTAGGTGTTCGGAATGGTTTGATAAGTATCTAGCTGAACTCCCTTGACCTGATGTCATCTCAGTTTGCTACTCTTCTGACATCTTCCAGGAACTTATCTAGAAATAATAATTTGAAGGGCTTTATGCACCCTTGCATTTATTGCAATATCTACAATATCTACAATAGTTACATTATGGAAGCAGCCTAAGTGTCTTTGGATAGATTAATGAATAAAGATGAGGTTGTGTATATATACAATGGAATATTATTCAGCCAGAAAAAGAATGGAATCTTGTTATTTTCAATGATGTGGATAGAGCGAGGGAGTATAATGCTAAGTAAAACAAGTCAGTCAGGTAAAGACCTACCATATGTGGAATTTAAGAAACAAAGAAGCAAAGGGGAAAAATAAGAGAGATGAATGAAGAAACCAATTCCTAATTAAAAGAATAAATAGGTGGTTACTAAAGGGAAGGTGGGTGGGGGAATAGGTGAAATAGGTGGTGGGATTAATTATCATGATGAGCACAGAATAATGGATAGAAGTGTTGAATCACTAAATTGTACACCTGAAACTAATATAACACTAAATATTAACTGTACTGGAATCAAAATAAAAAACTTAATAAAATTAAAAAAAAATGGGTTAGTGGGTCAAAGTAAATTGAAGCTGGTGGGAGGGTGGAATGAGTGAAGCCTTAGATATGTTGAATGTTTCTTTTCTTATTTTTCTAGACTTACTGGATATGATTCCCTTGTGTGTGTTTGCACATATTCTGAGGTCCTCTGACCCAGGAACCCTGTGTACGTGGAAGCACAGGTTGCATAATGCAGAGAGCTTACTGTTCTCTAACTGTAGGGTCCACACTGGTGTCTGGTCTGATAGCCAGGATTTCTCTCCAATTTCAGCTTTCTCAAAAGAACTCCAAACAGTATTAGCTCCAAAAGCTTAACATTGATCCAAAAATTCTTTCCAACAATTGAAACCCTGTGCTTTTTCTTAGACAGAGTGTTCAGGAGAAAATAGAAAATCTTTTGGTAAAAAAGGGAGTGCAGGAACACTTTATTTTCATAGTTAATTCAGTTTCTCCTAAAGATAGGAAAAAAGTAATGTAAGAGAATTCAGAGGAGACAAACATCTTCTGGTTTTAACATAGGTTTATTTTTCTGTTTGTTCAGTTGGCTTTTAACTACTGAAGTTTTTCTTTTTAAAGTTAAAATGATTAAAAATGGCAATGAGAAAATAGAACTTAAACACTGGCTTTTATTTAATAAAGTTTGTGGCTAGAAATTGTGTCTGTGGGCATGATTATTATCTTTTATCATCCTGATAGAAATACAATGTAGTATACATTGTAGTGCATGCAGTATTTATAAATTCAGTCATTTTGGGTATTGAATAATTGTTTAAGTTTATATAAGGTCAAATCTTTGCTATAATTAAGATAATTTTATATAATACTCTTTTCCTTTTAGTTTTTTTAAAAAAATTTTTACAACAGTATCTTACTGTTAGATACAACAATCTAAAGATCTATAAAGGAAAAGTGAATGATTCCCTGTCTTTCTATTTTCATTTACCCTTATAGCACAGGGCAAGACATTCTGTACCTTTCTTCATGTTCATAAAAGGATATAAAGCATATATATACAGAAACAGGTTTTTGAATAAGAAGATATTACTGTACATGATGTTTTAGAATTTGCTTTTTTAAAATAGACCTTCAGATTAATAGAGAACATTCTTTTCACTGACTGGTGTATATTGCATAGTATGTTTAGTATGTTAGTTATATTGCATAGTATGTTTATGCATATATATTGCATAGTATGTTTAATAGTCTTCCTGTAAATGAAACTGAAAGTTATTTCAATTTTTTTATTACAAAAAAGTTCATGTACATATATCCCATAAATACCTGTGTTCTGATGCTTTTATTACTGTCTAATATATTTCCCAAAGTGAGATTTCTGATTTTAGGAATATTTGGCATCTTACACTTGTTTTAATTTTAATTTCCCTGAATATTGGTAAGAGCATGCACCATTTGTTTGTTCACAGTTTGGATATGCTTCCTAAGTTCTCCCAGTTTGATGTTGGCTCTTTATTTTTTACCAGGCTGTAGGAGCACTTTCCACTCTTCTAGGTTATTAATGAATTGGTTGTCCAATTCTCAGTCCTCTGATTTACTAGAAAGAATATTCTCTGCTCTAAGATTTTTTTTTAAAAAAATATATTTATTTATTTGGGTTCCAGAGAGAGAGAGAGAGAAAGAGAAAGAGAGAATGAGCAAGAGGGGCAGAGGGAGAGAAAATCTCAACAGACTCTGTACAGGCCGTGGAACCCAGTGCAGGACTCCATCCCACAATCCTGAGATCATGACCAGAGCTGGAACAAAGTATTGGTTGCTCAACTGATGTCCCCTCTGCTCTGATTTTTTTAAGGTGTAAGAACAGTCTTCTTGTTACAGAGGCTGCAAAGTATTTAGTTTTTTCTTGTGGCTAGTTATCTTCCAAGATAATTGGGGTAAGTGGGATTGTGCTGCTGGCCAAAGGATTCCATGTAGCAAGTGCCCAGGAGAAACTTTTTCTTATTGTTCAATAACCAATTGACTTTTGGTAGCTGTAACCCTTTGGAGAGCCAAAAATTTGTGGTGTCTTAGGTCTTGAAGAGAAATCGTTCTTTATCTTTGTGATTTTTTTCCCCTTTGGCTTTCATTTGCTTCTAGGAGAAAGAAGCCCTGGTTAGAGTCTCCTTGGAGACCAGTAGAACTTGGGACTTCAGAGACCTCTGTTAGTCTTTGCCAGCATGCTTGCAGAGGTTACTAAGTTACCTGGTAGGTCTGTAGAAAGCAGATGTGTCAGGGCTATTTGTCAAGATTGCTGGATTCCCTGTGTTCAGATTTTAAATTAAAGATTTGCTTGATTTGTAAGCAGAAGTTTTTGAACTTGTACTTTTGCAACTGTTTTCCCATTGAAATGCTTTGCAATTTGGGGTTATCTAACCCATAGGATTGTGTAGTCAGCATAGCATAACGATTAAGAACCAGAAATTTTGGGGGACGCCTGGGTGGCTCAGTTGGTTAAGTGACTGCCTTCAGCTCAGGTCATGATCCTGGAGTCCCAGGATCGAGTCCCACATCGGGCTCCCTGCTCAGCAGGGAGTCTGCTTCTCCCTCTGACCCCCCCCCCTTCTCAAGATCTCTCTCATTCTCTCTCTCTCTCTCAAATAAATAAAATCTTAAAATTAAAAAAAAAAAAAGAACCAGAAATTTTGGAAAGAGATGCATTTAAGGTCCTAATTTTACTTGTTAACAGGGTCTCCATTTCTTGATTTACAGAATAAATATATATTTTTAAAGATTTGTTTATTTGAGAGAGAGAGAGAGCGAGAGCGAGAGCGAGCAAGAGAGAGCACAAATAGGGTGAAGGGCAGAGGAAGAAGCAGACTCTCCACTGAGCAGGGAGCCCAATGTGGGACTTGATCCCAGGACTCCAGGATCATGACCTGAGCCAAAGGCAGATGCTTAACCAATTGAGCCACCCACATGCCCTACAGAATAAGCATAATTATTCATACATTATAGATTGAAAAAAAAGTCCTTAACAAAATGTCTGACACAATGTAAATACCTAATAAATAAGACTTTAAGGAATAGTAAAGATTAACCCAATCATGAGTGTTCACATCCTTCAGTTAGTTCCGGCAAGCCTCACTGCTGTGAATCCCCTTTACTGAACAGTTTTCACCATTGCTGTTCCAATAAACATGTCATTCCTTTTTATGTATCCAAAGTCTGCCAAGCTGTTTGGTCCATACCTACCTTACTACCAAGTTTCTTTGACAGTTTTAGAATTTTCACTTAAAATGCATTAAAAACAAAATGCACATTGCTGAGGGCCCTGTGGAATTTTGTTTTACTTGTTTTCTGATTTCTTTTTTAGAAAGTCTTATTCACTTTTGAAATAATTTATTTTTAATGGATTAAAATTGGTTTAATATAAGTAATGACCATGGCAGACAACTCACAGAATGGAAAACAAGTGTCTCCCCCCTCCCCACCTTACTTAGTAAAGGTTTCAGGTAAAACTTGAAGTTAAAGTAAAGTCTTAAGCAGGTTTGGGCTCTGCAAACAATTGCTCCAGCAGCAAATCAAGGAATGACGTTTATGTTTCTCTTACAGAAAGATCATTGCCAGTTGATCTTTTTGGCAAAACCTACACGCATGTGTAGCTGTGGAATAACAGAAGTAGTATCAGTATATTTTTGAGAAGTGACCAAAAATACTGTGTAATACAATAAGCCGTTGGAACACATTCTATCTGGAATACATGGAAACATTCAACTTTATGTGTTGGTAAAAATTCACATAGGATTTTTTTGTCTTGGAAGTTTTCTTTTTAATTGTTTTCCATGATGAAATGTGCCTTTAGTGACCGTCCGTAATTCAGGTAAAAAGGCAGTTGCTCTTGGAGAAAGTCTAGGGACTTTGTTCATTCAGTTGGTACACTTTATTTATTTATTTATTTATTTTTAAAAAGATTTTTAATGTATTTACTTGACAGACAGAGATCACAAGTAGGCAGAGAGGCAGGCAGAAAGAGAGGGAGAAGCAGGCTCCCCACCGAGCAGAGAGCCTGATGTGAGGCTCAATCCCAGGACCCTGGGATCATGTCCCAAGCCGAAGGCAGAGGCTTTAACCCACTGAGCCACCCAGGTGCCCCCAGTTGGTACACTTTAAACACTGGTTCCTGTGCTTGGTTCTGAGGTTGCAGGGATGGGAGACAGTTGGTCATGTTCCTCATGGAGTCACAGCTTAGCAGAGGGTACAGATATGAAAAGGTGGTGACTGGAACATGGTTGCCTTTATATTCAGATTTTGTACAGTAGAATTCATCCCAATCCTTTCTGATAGATGGTACCTGGGAGTTTTAGATGTGATAATTGTAACTGGACAAGGGATGGGGCAAGGGCATGGAGGGAGCTGATGTTTATTGAGCCTTACTGTCATGTACTCAAAATGTATTATTTAGTTTTGAGAATAGCTGTAAGAGAGAGAAATAATTATTCCCATTACACATGAAAAAGCCTTACGGAGAGGTCAAGTTATTTCTCTGTGCTGTCCCAGTAACTGTGTAGCACTGAGCTCAGACCTGGGTGGCCCCAACATGCTACTTTTAGATAGCTTGGGCCTTCTGGTAGAATTTCCACATTAATCAATAGCCTTCTTTCACCTTAGGCCAATACACCTCATGAATATTTTCTATAAAAATACTATAGAATATTATCGCACAAGTCAGTATTCCATCTTTTCACTTGAGACCCTCTCAAAGCAAACAGAAAATGAGACATAACTGTGTCTTAAGTGACCAGAAAAAATTTAATCTCCTTACAATCATGTGAAATAGTTTCGCTTGAAAAAAGTCTATAGATTCAGGAAAACTAAACTTGTAAAAACAAACATAATTCAGGAAGTATAGTTTTTTGGTATTAGAGAAAGTGGTCAGTTCCGCAGATACTCTTAGTTCTGTGTGCTAATGCAATGCAGAGCATTTAAATTAGATTTTGCAATGTGTGGCTTTTAAGAAAATATTAAATGGAAAAATATTTCAAAGTCATGTTGGCATATGAGGCTGAACTATTACATATATATATATATGTATATATATAATGTGCAAGCTTTTGATTCACATAATATAATCTATGAATGTGGAGATGATTCACAAAGTAGAAAAGAGTGACACAAATAGAGGAAAGGAGAAGAAAACTGCTTTCAGGTGCAGAGAATTGAATGCATAATTCAACAGTTAAAAAGAATAAATTTATGGCTAGCTGATCAGTTAACATTATTTGTGGCTTCCTGTGGTTAAATGATATAGCTAATTTCATTTTCTTTCATGAGCCACAAACAACATTCATTTGCCAATATGAGAATTAAGCTGACACACTGAGTAAGTGGGTCTAAAAACCAACTAATAGAAGTGGAAGTTTGTGAATATTGGTCTATCAGTGTCAATTTCAGGTTTCACACAAAACACCCAGCCTGCTTCCCAGAAATTCTCTTCCATTGGTATTCATTTGGTATTGGACATTAGTTATTTACTTATAAAATATGTGCTCATTACAAAGGTCTGTGAGTGCAGTTGCATTAATTATTCATCCTAAGATTCTGAGACATGTTGGAGGTTCTGAAAGGTAATTTAAATTGCTGATGGGAAATGTTTCACATGAGAACCCATCAGCAGTGTTTCAGGAAGTAGGTCGTGGATTTAGAAGGAAGCAACCAATCGCAAACTTTTATAGTTTTTCTTAAAGTTCTCCACCGTTTAAAAAGGTAAAAGAGATAATAAAATACCCCTTTTTCTTAAAAAAATGAGTATGTTAAAAATAGGTAAAAAGTACATAAATTTATTTACCTCCTCTTACACCCATCCACCTCCTTGAGTAAGTATAGATTAAGAGTTATAACATGATAAGATTATAGAAATCAGATTTGTTTTTTATTATGTTTGTTGTTATAATGAAATAGGGATGTACTACACTTCAAGGATAGCCTATATCAATATAGAAATACAGATGTAAAGACAAAAATTAGAAGATTGTTAATTCATTTTTTCCTTTTTTAAATTTAAATTCAATTAGCCAACATACAATACATCATCAGTTTCAGATGCAGTGTTCAGTGATTCATCATTTGTGTATAATTCCCAGTATACATCGCATCACATGCCCTCTTCCGTGCCCATTATTAATTCATTTTAAGGAATGTTTCATTTTCAAATATTGAATGTATTTTCCATGGTATTTGTTTTAATACCAGACTCTCAATGCCTTGAAATAATTTCTTTTACTTTTTTGGGAAATTTTAGATTTAATGACTCTAAAACCTAAAAATACTAGTTATTGGTTTCATATGGACACACACAACCATTCACATGTGTTACACAAAATTTAGATCTCACTGTTAAAATCTCTATATATTTCTGTAGTCAGGAAGATATAGAGACTTTGTTTTATTATTCTCTTCACCTCCATTTTCCTCCTGAGGGGCAACACTGTCAACAATTTTGTGAGCATTGTTTTTATCCTTTCTTTTCATTTGCACATAAACATACACATGCATATATATCTTTTTTGCAAAAATGGGACAAAGTACTTTTAAAAAATTAAATTTATTAGAAATATAGGATGAATACTCTATCACATGAAGAGATGTTTATTTTCATAATCATCATTAACTCATTCTGTTTTCTTTTGGGTTAATTACCTAGTGTGAATTTGTAGCAGTCCTTCATTAATGGTAAATCTTGTAATCTTATGTTCCATGGTATCAAATATCAAATGCTTGGAAGATATTATTGGTTCAAACTTTTCCCTTTGTAATCAACAATGAAGATATATTTGTACTTTCTGATTAGATAATCTGTGAAGGCATAGTATGAAAGTAGAGGCAGGTACATAAATATACAGTATTTGATTCTGCAGTGAGAAGAAAGAAGGATACATAACAAGAAATCTCTAACTTCCTTGGGAGACTTAGTGAACTAAAAACGAACTCTGGTATTTCAGGAGAGTTAGAGCCCTTTTGATAAAGATAAAAGATACTATTTTTTTTTATTTTTTATTTTTTATAAACATGTATTTTTATCCCCAGGGGTACAGGTCTGTGAATCGCCAGGTTTACACACTTCACAGCACTCACCAAAGCACATACCCTCCCCAATGTCCATAACCCCACCTCCCTTCTCCCATTCCCCCCTCAGCAACCCTCAGTTTGTTTTGTGAGATTAAGAGTCACTTATGAGACTGAGTGGTCCAAAGGGGCACATGCACCCGAATGTTTATAGCAGCAATGTCCACAATAGCCAAACTATGGAAAGAACCTAGATGTCCATCCACAGATGAATGGATCAAGAAGATGTGGTATATATACACAATGGAATACTATGCAGCCATCAAAAGAAATGAAATCTTGCCATTTGCGACAACATGGATGGAACTAGAGCGTATCATGCTTAGCGAAATAAGTCAAGCAGAGAAAGACAACTATCATAGGATCTCCCTGATATGAGGAAGTTGTGATGCAACAGGGAGGCTTAAGTGGGTAGGAGAAGAATAAATGAAACAAGATGGGATTGGGAGGGAGACAAACCATAAGTGACTCTTAATCTCACAAAACAAACTGAGGGTTGCTGGGGGGAGGGGGTTTGGGAGAAGGGGGTGGGATTATGGACATTGGGGAGGGTATGTGCTTTGGTGAGTGCTGTGAAGTGTGTAAACCTGGTGAATCACAGACCTGTACCCCTGGGGATAAAAATATATGTTTATAAAAAATAAAAAGTTAAAAAAAAAAAAAAAAAAGAGTCACTTATGGTTTGTCTCCCTCCAAATCCCATCTTGTTTCATTGATTCTTCTCCTACCCACTTAAGCCCCCATGTTGCATCACCACTTCTTCATATCAGGGAGATCATATGATAGTTGTCTTTCTCTGCTTGACTTATTTCGCTAAGCATGATACGCTCTAGTTCCATCCATGTTGTCGCAAATGGCAAGATTTCATTTCTTTTGATGGCTGCATAGTATTCCATTGTGTATATATACTACATCTTCTTGATCCATTCCTCTGTTGATGGACATCTAGGTTCTTTCCATAGTTTGGCTATTGTGGACATTGCTGCTATAAACATTCGGGTGCACGTGCCCCTTTGGATCACTACGTTAGTATACAAGATACTATTTTTACATGTAAGAAGGAACTTGGGGGACAGGAGTAGGTTTTAGCAAATTTAATAAGCATTTTTCCCCCGAGTTTATTGAAAACATTTTATATTATGGTAAACTATTTTTAAAATTTCAATGGTGATTTATATGCATGGATAAAATAATTTAAATAGTCCAGAATGATATTATCCTCTGACCTGCCACTGCAATAATGATCAATCTACCCTAAAAGATAAACTTTTTAAAGTGTGTGTGTGTGTGTGTGTGTGTGTTTTAACCTCTCTCAACCCCAACGCCAGAAGTGAATTCTTTTTATTTTATGGAAGTTGAATTTGATTCAATCAAGAGAGATTCTCTATTCTCTAACAATAGGGCCTTATGACGTCAAGGTATTTGACCCTTAGCCTTATGCTGGGATTTTTCAACAGAATGTGTCTGGGGTCCTGACAGTCACAGCTGAAGATGTACCTATGGTAAGGGATGCAGATGACAAAGGGTTACCCAAATCTTTTGCTCGAGGGCACATCTGTGACTAAGAAGTAAGTGGATAAAATGTTCATTCAACAAATATTTATTGAACATCTGTTACATGAAGTCTTAGAAAGGAAAGTTCTAGGTTTAGGGCATATAAATATGAACCAAACAAAGTACCTGTGCTCATACAGCTTATAGTTTAATAGGGCATATTGTCATTAAACAAGAAGAAATATATAATAAAGAGTGAAATAGTTATAAATTCCATAAAAATATAATATACATCAGGATATATTTTGGATAGAATGTCAGGGAAGGCCTTTATCAGAAAAATACATTTGAAAAGAAACCAAAATGAAATTAGTAACTGAGCCCTCAGAAGGAAAAGCACTCCAGCCAGAGAAAATGTGAAGTTAAAGTTTCTTCAGCAAAAAGATAGTGTTTTTGAGGGAATTTCACAAAGTCCAGAATCCTGAAGTGGAGTGAATACAGGGGAAAACACTACGATTTCAAGTGAGAGACCAGAAATGTGATCAGGGGATAAGATAAATGGGGTTTAGATGTGAGGGAGAGAACTTTTGATTGGTTTGGTGTGACAGGAAACCATTGGAAGTTTTTCAGCAAGAGATTTTTGTCATCTCATGTTTAAGAGAATTGGTCTGGCTGCTGTGTGTCTATTTTCATACTATGGTTAGAAATCGAGGTATAGAAAGCACCTCAGAGTATAAATGCAAACTTTGGAAAAGTAGACAATCTCGGGTTCATACTAGAGCTATTCTATGTGAAACTCATCTTTTTAAGATTTTCAAGGTGCCTAATGGCTTTGTCACCTACTAAAACTGGTTAAGGAGGAGAAGTAGAAGCTAAAGGCAGTGTGGGAGAGCTGCAAAGTCCATCCTAGAAGGCAAACACTCCAATCATGTGCAGGGCTTAGGGTGAGAGTTTGAACTGAGGACCATGTGTAGTATTTCTAAATATTTAAAAATTATTACTTAAGCTAATAATGCATTCCATTCTCACACTTTAAATGATTACCCCTCCAAAATTACCTGCAAGACAAAACTTAAATTTAAACTTCCTTGACTTCTTGGATTTGCTATATTCAGCTATATTAGTAGGATTACTTCATCATCAAAAGACATTATGGAGTCAAAAGATAAGCTACAAATTGTGAAAAGGTATTTGAAACCCATGTAGCTGACAAAAGTAGTTTTCAGAATGTAGAAGAATAAAAGAGAAATAAATCATGAAAATATGAAATATTTAGCAATCTCATTAAAATCAAGGAAATGCAAAGTGAAACTAGAATGAGGTATGACTTTATAATCACTAGACAGGAAAATTAAGATTGGAGAATACAAGTTTTGAAGAGGATGTGGAGCACTAAGTACCCTCATATGCTGCTAAAGTGGGTATAAATGGGTGCAATCAGTTTGGAAAAGAGCATTATTAATAGGGAGGAGTATGTGCATATACTTTGACTTTTATACCACCTGTAGGTATATATCAGGCTATCTTACAAGTCATCAACAGAATGTGCAAGAATATTCAAAGCCCTATTGTTTATAATAGCAAAACAGGCAGCAGCAACAATGACAACAAAATAACTTGACATGACCCAAGTCTTGATATCAATAGGAAAATGGGTAAAATGGAGAACATTTATACAATGGAATCCTATAAAGCAGTAAAAAATAAATTACCTACAGCCTGCATGTATCAACATGTTCTCAAGAATATGTCAGTCAGGGGCACCTCAGTGGCTCAGTGGGTTAAAGCCTCTGCCTTTGGCTCAGGTCATCGTCTCAGGGTCCTGGGATCGAGCCCCGCGTCAGGCTCTCTGCTCAGCAGGGGGCCTGCTTCCCTTCCTCTCTCTCTGCCTGCCCCTGCCTACTTGTGATCTTGTCTGTCAAATAAATAAAATCTTAAAAAAAAAAAATAACATGTCAGTCAATTGAAAGTAAGTCACAAGAGAGTGTACACTACAATGGGAAAAAAAGACAAGACTAAATATATTTTAAGAATACATATAAGTGATAAAGCTATAGGGAAAACTAAATAATTGACAAATTCAGAATGGAGAATATTTCTGTGAAGGAAAAAAAATACGTTGTGATCAGAGAGCATCATACAGATATTCCTAATGGTAACTTGCTAATTCTTACACTGGATGGTGAGTAAGCACATGGATTACCATTTCATTATTTTTCATTAAAATGTATATACACTTTACATACATTTTCTTATCTATATATTTCACAATTAAAAGATGAGTATTAGATATAGGTAGATTATTTCTGATATGATTATTTCTGAGATTATTTCTGAGATATTCATCATAATTAGGAACACAAAGAGATTCTAACTTCATATTCCACCATCCATAAGGCACATTTTTTGCTGTCAAGCTATATACTGAAGCTCCATACTGTCCACATACTAGGCTGGGTGAAGTCACAGGAGGGAGGGGTAAAAAAAGGCTCCATATGGCTAAGCCTCTCCATCTTTAAGGAACTTTCTTAGTGTCACCTGATGTTAACATTTCATTGTGCTTTTACCTATAAGTAGACATCCTTAAGACACCCTAAATAAAATAGATACTTGTTAATAAGGAAGAGAATGGATGGTGAATCTGTATATTTCACAGTATTTGCCAATCTTTTAAGCATGGTCTTTAAGAGGCTACATGTGAAGTTAATCTTTAGACTCCTTGCATGTCTGAAAAAGACTCCTATTTTCATTGTTGTTTGATTAGTTTTGTAAAAGATTTGAAGCTTTTTTTTCTTTCTTTTTTTTTTTTTCATTTAGCCTAGCTTTCACAATGAAAAATTAATACAATGCAACTCCGATATTGGTTTTGCTTTAGGTAACCTTTTTTCTTGGAAAGACTGTAAGCTTTGTTTTTTTCCTTAAAGTTCTGAAATTTCCCTGACATATGCCTGAATGAAGTTTTA
The DNA here is from genome assembly GCF_964662115.1 of Mustela nivalis. Classification (NCBI taxonomy): domain Eukaryota; kingdom Metazoa; phylum Chordata; class Mammalia; order Carnivora; family Mustelidae; genus Mustela; species Mustela nivalis. Next base: position 66,486,850 of record NC_139022.1, on the reverse strand, counting down.
AAATTTTATTTATATATAAATTTTAAATTCACCCTGTCAGGGTCCATCAGCCTAAAGATTCATTTCTTTCCTCAGCTCAAATATATCTTCTTGAGAATATCTTTATCTTATGATTTTTTGGTTTCTCTCTCTCTCAGATTCTTATGATGGATATTAGATCTTATGCTTTTATTCTATCTCAACTTTTCTCTCATATTTTCTATTTTTGTCTTTTACTTCTATATTCAAAGATTTTCTTTGAGCTTTTCTTCCAGATCATTCATTTGCTTTTTTTTTATGGTTGCCTATTACTTAACACTTCTATTCATTTTTTCATTTCATCATTTATATTTTCTTCTTTTTTAATTCATTTTATCTTCATTTTTATTTTTAAATTTATAAGGATTCTTCTCTTTGATTTCTCTTTTTGCCCACATCAGCGTATTCTTACTTTGTGGATATAGTAGCTACCTCAAATATTCTGATAAAACCAATTATAATTTTTGTTATATATCTTCTCTTCTAGAGTTATCTCTCTTCAGCCATGGGTCTTATTTATTTATTTATTTTTATGTGTTCAACTTGACCCCTCTCTTTTTTGGTGTCAGTTTTTCTGAAATGGTATATTATTACCCATTCATATTTAAGAATAAAAGATTAGATGGCTATGTAATTCAGGTAAAATATAAGAGAAGGATGAACATACTAAGTTATACTTAAGTTTTATTGATTTTAGTAAGTAGGAAATTATGGATGTTTTGTTTTTCTTTTAAGCATATGTTTGTTTATAAAACATCATATGTAGTTGTTTCTATCTGTAATCAGGAAAGAATCAAATTGGTGAGGGAGCCACACAATTAATGGGGGGGGGGGGCAGAATGTAACTGTAGTCAGAGCATAACAAAGACTTTAGGAGAGATAAGAATAACTGTGTAGATCAGGGGCTTGGTTTATTAATTATAGATGTCAAACATGTTAGTCATTTGTAAAGAGAGCCCAACAGTGTGATTCAGGAATGATTAAAATAGCTAAATTTTCTTGAAATGACAACTCTATGTCACCAAATCTAGGGTGAATTTGAGTATAAGATGCATCATTTTTTGTACCACTAAGGAAAAAAAAAACACTGCCAGTTATATCCTAAGAAAGGTCTTTCTTAATATTTAGAATAATTGGACCTGGTTAGATATAAATTTAAACTATGCACACCTAAAAAGGAGAACATAAACAAAATAATTGGTTAAGGTCTAACTAAAACTTTTTTACATTTCTGAGTCTTCTGAACCACTTATTGGCTCAAAATTATTAGTGTTTGTGTTTTTCTACATAATTCACTACGTTTAATATTCAGAGCATTGGTGACACAGAATTTTCTAGAAACATGATACACTCACTCTGGGATTTTCTTTCAAACCAGTGACATCCTTTTGGCAAGTTTTGTTACTGATGTTTTTGTGTTTTAATAGCAGGTATCAGTGGAAGATTTTCAGTCAATAACCAAGCCTCATAATTCTTTCTTAAAGTTTCCTTAAACATTTTGTTGTCTGAAATATCAAAGCCTTGCTCTTGTTCAGTCATATTTCTTGGGCTAACAACCAAGTAAGTTCAAGAGCAAGCAGAGACTACAGTCACACCTGCTCCTGGTTGACCGAGACTAAATGATACCTTTCATTGTAAGATGTACCCAAATCTCAAATGTGTTAAATGTGGGGAAGAAAAGGGAATGTCTTAGAAATGATGAAATAAGCAGAACTTATTCTCTATCTCTGGAAAACAAAGCTTTTAGTTTTTAATGGCCTCTGGTAATTATGATAAAATACTGATAAGAGATACAGGCATTTTTAAAAACACCAATAACCAGGATTTGTAGATCATAATTATAGGAAAACTGGTCAGATATAGTAGGTTATTTCACTCTTCAAGAACACTATATTTCTGGGAAAGGCAAAATATCTTAAAAACTTTGTGGAGTAAAGGAGTTCAACCACATGATCAATGACTTGGGTATGCTTTTTTGAACTGTGTTATCAGGCACTATGTTCTACCACCAGCATCAACTACTGACAACTTAGGTCTACAATTTGGTTTTCATAAGATTATATCGCTATACTTCTTGGTTTAAAAATGATTAAAAGGCTAGGAATTAAAATAAGCAAGATTGGGGCACCTGGGTGGCTCAGTGGGTTAAGCCTCTGTCTTTGGTTCAGGTCATGATCCCAGGGTCCTGGGATCAAGACCTGCATTGGGCTCTCTGCTCAGCTGGGAGCCTGCTTCCCCCTCTCTCTCTGCCTGCCTCTCTGCCTACTTGTGATCTCTCTCTATGTCAAATAAAAAATAAAATCTTTAAAAAAAAATAAAATAAGCAAGATCTTACAGAATCAATGAAACCCAGAGAGGTATAAGGAGAGGGAAGCAGTTACATCTAATGGCATTGGTGTTTTGTAACTGTTTTTATTGTAAAGGTGTATGTTTTATAATTACTGTGTTTATACAAGTTTGTCTTTGTTTAAGGGATTTGAAATGTTTAAAAGATTTAGTCATATTACATTTGTAATTGCAGTTTAAATTTTATTAATCAAATTTGTATCTGATGTCAAAATCCTCAAGAAAAATTGGCTTGCCAAGTGTTTTATGTTAGAGATGATTTTTAATAAGCTAAACACTAAACAAAGCACAAATAATAGTGAACTCTACGGAAAAGGCTCCCTGGGAATTAAAAATCTATCAATAGTAAGGAGTTCTCTACTTTCAAAAGATCGGGCTTCTCTTCACATGTGTTGCTTCTCTCAGCCTCACCCCTCTTGTTCATTTCTAGTATCATAATTAAGAAGGCAGGGAAGTGAATGTATGCATTCTGCCATCTTGTACTAGAAATACGAACTTTTTTTTTTTTTTTAAGTGTCTGACTTGTGATTTCGTCTCAGGTCATGATCTGAGGGCCCAGGGTTCGAGCCCCGCATTGGGCTCCCTCCTCAGCGGAAAGTCTGTTTCTCCCTCTCTTCCTCCCCCTGCCCCCACTTGTGCTCTCTCCCAAACAAATAAATAAAATCTTTAAAAAAAAGAAAGAAAGGAAGGAAGAAACTTTGCCTGGGACTGATCGCAAAGAGCCTCCGAACTCTGACACTTAGCGTCTGTATTTACGTACTCCTTTTTTTTTTTTTAAGATTTGATTTATTTATTTGATAAAAATCACAAGTAGAAGAGAGGCAGGCAGAGAGAGAGCGGGAAGCAGGCTCCCCGCTGAGCAGAGAGCCCGATGTGGGGCTCAATCCCAGGACCCTGGGATCACGACCCGAGCCAAAGCCAGAGGCCCAACCCACTGAGCCACCCAGGCGCCCCGACCTACTCATTTTTTAAAGATGATCGCTACAGCAACCACTTCTTGTGCCTTGTGAAACCTGACTTGGAAATCCACTTCTCAGCCAGTTCCTCGGGGTGCTGGGTTTGGCGGAGGAAGCGAAATCCGAACTTTTAAAAAGATGTTAACACACAAATTGTATCTTCCACGAAGTTAATGCTTTTCTTGGGGGTTTAAATGCACCTCCATTTTAAGATATAAATGGCTTGAGCCTGCAGGTAGGTATTATGTTCAGGTTATCATGACATGTCATACAGATCCTGCAGGTACATGTGTCAATTTTGCAGAAAGGTTTCGAGTTACTCTTTAAGCTGTCTCAATTTAGTTTGGGATATCCCAGTTGTACATCTCAAATTTAGAAACATTTAGAGTTCTTAAGGAACAGATTATGTTTTAATTAATGCATTTCAGAGTCACAAAATATTCAGTCATTTTTACCACTAGAATATGTTCCATAAGGAAATAAAATCTAAACCGAAGTACCGTTCCTTCTGTTGCTAAGAGGAAAATGTTCTTAAAAGGCTTACCTAATAGAGTTGGATTTACAGACTACTTTCTAAGCAGCTCACCTCACAGCCATCACTGACTTCCATAACTTAATATAAAGAAAATCTGTTTCTTCATAGATTATGGCTGTAAGATTTATTACTGACTAAAGCATATAATTCCCATAAATAAGCCAGTTCTGGGTTGGATTCTCCAAGGCCAAAGGGCTCACGTGACATTTTTCATTTGGGTACAGAATGGCCATTTGGGCTTATAGGATCATTGAGCCTACATTTCTAGTAGTTGACACTGATCCATTTCAAGTCTATAAAATATAGGAGATACCTCAGATGCCTTTAAAGTTTTAAAAATAAATAATTCAGACACCTTATAATTTTTGCCTGCAAGCTCTCTGAAACTAAGTGAAAGCAAACTTGGTCAGTAGTTAAATGGAAAATAGTTAAATAAAGAATGAAGCAAGGGATGGCTAAAGTATCAGTATTTTTCTTCCTATATTATAATTTTCATGGAGCAATTTCTGATACAGTGTTAATACTGTTTACCTGGGAGTAGTAGTTTTTCAGTTCTTAGATCAAAGTAATACCACAGAATAATCCTGGTTACACACAGACTATTTAATCTTTATAGTTTGACAAGATAGGAATTTTTAATTCTTATAATTAATAATTCCTCCTAGAAGTTAATGGAAGCATTTCTTAATGTTAATAGAATGACATTTTTTCCAGAAATTGATATTTTTCCATTTTTCCCTTACTTTGTTCACAAGTCTCAAACGAGTAAAGGACTAGGTTAATATATATGTTCTAAACATTTTAAATGTAAAAGTATAGTAAATTATGTACTATTTACATGTATGTTTATACAAAGGTACACATATAGCTCTTTAACAGTTGGGTAAATTTTTTATCTGTTGCGGAATATAGTATTTAGGATGACTCAAGTTGGTTTTTTTTTTTTTTCATGTTTTTAAAATTACGTTTATTTAGCGTATGTACACATAAAAGAGAAATCGCCCTCTGATCCCACCCAGCAGAAAACATGCACAACCCCCAGGGAAGGGGCCCCAGCCCTAAGTTAGTGGTTGGGATGGTGCAATGCTGGGAGTCCCACGCCCTAGTCAGGAGAGGGCTGGGCTGAGGGGGTGGACAGGCCCCTCCTCCCTCTCCCAGGTCATCAGGCCTAAAACAAGCGCGCGCCATAGCCGAAGGTCTGTTTGATGCCCTTGAAGTAGTACCGCTGCCAGCCCTGCCGCGTCCTCTGCTCCTTGGGGGCCGGCACGCCTCTGCCTTCCATGCACAGCTCAGTATAACAGTAGTTGAGCTTTATATTTATTGGGTACTGATAGTGGGGAAAATCAGCTGTAGATATGTGCTACATTTCATGATTGTAGGATGGAATAAAATAACATTAGCTACTTCCTGTCTAGCCTTCTGTATCTCCTGCATCTGATCACAGACTAGAGAGAGACAATAGTATTAGATTTTCCTTGACATTGTTTTTCAATATTATGTATTCAGCTATATTTTCAAGGTCTCTTAATCTTATATATAATGTTATAGGAATAATATCAAATAAGTAATAACTGGTGACTTATCAAGGATTAGGTCTGGTGTGGTGGTCTAAAGGGAATTCTCCATTCATTCTCATGGTTTGAGTCATATATTGATGATCTTCAGTCTTATCTCCAAACATGGCATTTCTCCTGAGCTCTAAATTTTTTAAAAATTATTTTTATTAACATATAATGTATTATTTGCCCCAGGGGTACGGGTTTGTGATTGAGCTCTAAGTTTTTAAGTCCATATTTAACTGCCTTAATTTATGATAGGTACTTCAAAAAGATCTGCTCGTTTTAGGATCCAACTAACTGCAAAGAGATTTGGGAAGTGTAGTCCACCGGCATGCTTAGGTAGAAGGAAAGCATGGGTTTGGTGGAGTTACTAGTCTCAGACTCAGTGCTCCACTTTTTAAAGATTCTAGTTAATGGTTTTGCCTTTTTTTTTTTTTTTTTTTTTAGTTTCAAAATTCCACTAATTCTGTCTCTTTATTTCAGTTTCTTTCCATTCTACTGCTATCTCATTATTCCTTGTGTGGCCAGTTGCTTCCTACCTATTTCCTGTTCACCTTGGTCCTCCGACCATCCTGGTGAAACAGTTATATTACTCCAAAATTAAATATCAAGAGATCATCTTTGCTTTTTTTAAAGGAAAGACTTCATGACTTGCTAAGTTTAAAATTCAAATGAAATTATTTTAGTATACATTGCTCCTTGTAGATGCTGATAAAGGTCAGATTGCCACTCACCTATTACTTCAACTTGTGCTCTAGTGACACTGAACTCTATTTACCAAATATATCATGCCTTTGTGTCTTTATGAATGTTGTTCTGCCAGCAATGCACATCCTTATATCTAGTTCAGATGGTAGCACTTTTTCTCCTATGTTCTCCCAAGAGCCATGTCATCTTTTTTATGAATTTGTGAATAACACTGATCACATTATTCAGAAATTTATTTGTTAATATGTATCCTGTTAACATTTAGCACAGTGCCTGGAACATTATAGTGAAAGTTTGCAGAACTCAGCAGTTAGCTTAAATTGGCATTAACTCATCATTAGTAGTTCTTGCACAGCTATCCCAAGGCTTCCAGACAGAGAATTAAACAGAATTCTCAGTTTTTAATACTATAGCTTTGGTCACTTCTCCCACCTAATTTATGATATATGAATGAACAATATTTGGTGCTAAAGAGTAAAACTGTGACTCAGGCCAAAATCACCTGATGATCTAGAGAGGATGATTACTGAAAAGACCCACAGTTGAGCCAGTTGGGGGTCTGCCAGTAACCTGACCATGCTACATTCCCTATGATTTAAGCAGGATCAATCAATGTGGCTTTCAGCCACATCTTTCTGTATACTAGAAATAGGAATATGTTAAAAGATTTTTTAAAATTTGAGGCAATGATCTCATGATTGTTCATAGTTAAGACTGACTTTTGAAGTTCAATTGGCCTCATCTGTTTGAAGCTTACAAAAGCTTACAAAGCCCTAGCCTTCTTCCTTTTCTTCAGATTGGATGAAGTAGGATGAGAACTTAGGAGGAACTCTTTTGTTAGTTTGGAATGTAAATACACTTCTAGTTGGTGAGAACTTGTCTTTCAATACTCAGCTTAAAGCAGCCGTTTTAAAAGACTGCAAAAAACATCTTGTTTCTTAGAACCACAATTTTTCCTTTTTACTGTGGTTATTAAACTTCTGATTTTCCCGATTCTAGACCCTGTTTTTCTGGTCCTACTCTCCTGACTGTTTTAACTTCCTGAGACTTTTGTTATCAATTTAGTTTTTTGCTTATTGGGCTTTATCCCTGGCCTCTTATGGGTATCCTGAAAATTTAGGATGCCTCTAGTAGTCACCTATATGTCACTCCCTTCTGCACCCATCTGCAGTAGACTGTCTTGAAAATTATTTTTTAAGCTAATTGGATCTAAATAAAAGGCAAGAAAGGAAGTACCTGGAATCATTCTCTGGCCAAAAACACTCTTGATTTTTTTAAAAATTTAAATTCAGTTATTTAAAATATAGTGTATTATTAATTTCAGAAGTAGAGGTCAGTGATTCATCAGTTGTGTGTAACACCCTGTGCTCATTATACCAAGTGCCCTCCTTAATGCCCATCACCCAGTTACCCCATCTCCCTACCCACCACCTCCCTTCCAGCAACCTTCAGTTTGTTTCCTATAGTCAAGAGTCTCTTGTGGTTTGTCTCCCTCTCTGATTTTATCTTATTTTATTTTCCCTCCCTTCCCCTGTGATCCTCTGTTTTGTTTCTTAAATTCCCTATATGAGTGAAATCATATGATAATTGTCCTTCTCTGATGACTTATTTTGCTTAGTATAAAACCCTCTAATTCTATCCACATCATTGCATATGGTAAAATTTCATTTTTTTGAAGGCCAAGTAATATTCCATTATATATATATACATATATATATATGTATCTATCTATCTATCTATCTATCTATCTCACATCTTCTTTATCCATTCATCTGTCTATGGACATTTGGAGTTTTTCATAGTCTGGCTATTGTGGACATTACTGCTATAAATGTTGGGGTGCACGTGTCCCTTTGGATCACTATGTTTTATCCTTTGAGTAAATACCTAATAGGGCAATTGCTGGCTCATAGAGTCGCTCCATTTTTAACTTTTTGAGGAACTTCCATACTGTTTTCCAGAGTGGCTGCACCAGCTTGCATTCCTACCAGCAATGTAAGAAGGTTCCCCTTTCTCCACATCCTCACCAACATCTGTCATTTCCTGACTTGTTAAGTTTAGCCATTCTGACTGATATGAGGTGATATCTCATTGTGGTTTTGATTTGTATTTCCCTGATGCTGAGTGAGATGGAGCATTTTTTTCATGTGTCTGTTGGCCATTTGTGTGTTTTCTTTGGAGAAATGTCTGTTCATGTCTCTTGCCCATGTCTTGACTGGATTATTTGCTTTTTGGGTGTTTGATAAATTATTTATAGATTTTGGATACTAGCCTTTTACATGATAAGATATTTGCAAATATCTCCTCCAATTCTGTTGGTTATGTTTTAGTTTTGTCGGCTGTTTCCTTTGCTGTGCAAAAGCTTTTTATCTTGATGAAGTCTCAATAGTTCATTTTTGCCTTTGTTTCCCTTGTCTTTGGAGACGTGTCTAGTATGAAGTTGCTGTGATCAAGGTCAAAGAGGTTGATGCCTGTGTTCTCTTTTAGGATTTTGATGAATTCTTGTCTCACATTAGGTCTTGTATCCATTTTGAGTTTATTTTTGGATATAGTCTAAAGAATGAATGGGTCAACCAGGAAATTTAAGAAGAATATAAACAATTCATGGAAAGAGGGGTGCCTGGATGGCTCAGTGGGTTAAAGCCTCTGCCTTCAGTTCAGGTCATGATCCCAGGGTTCTGGGATCGAGCCCCACATTGGGTTCTCTGTTCAGCAGGGAGTCTGCTTTCCCTCCCCCACCGCCTGCCTCTCTGCCTACTTGTGATATCTGTCAAATAAATAAATAAAATCTAAACAAAAAATTCATGGAAACAAATGAAAATAAAATTCTACAGAACCTTTGGGATGCAGTAAAGGCAGCCTTAGGAGGGTAGTATATAGCAATACAAGCTTTTTTTTCAAGAAACAAGAGAAGTCTCAAATACACAACCTAGTCTTACACCTAAAGGAGCTGGAGAAAGAACAGCAAATATAGCCTAAATCCAGTAATAGAAGATAAATAATAAAGATCAGAGCAGAAATCAATGAAATAGAAACCAAAAGAAGAATAAAATGGATTGATGAATTTAGGAGCTGGTTCTTTGAAAGAATTAGTAAGATCCATAAACCCCAAGCCTGACTTATTAAAAGGAAAAGAGAAAGGACCCAAGTAAATAAAATCATGAATGAAAGAGGATAGATCACAACCAATGCTGAAGAAATACAATTATAAGAACATATTATGAGCAACTATATACCAATAAATCAGTGAATCTGGAAGAAAAGGATGCATTCCTAGAAACATATAAAGTACCAAAACTGAAAAAGGAAGAAATAGAGAACCTGAACAGACCCATAATTAGCAAAGAAATTGAAGCAGTAATCAGAAATCTCCCAACAAACAAGAGTCCAGGACCAGATGGCTTCCCAGTGGAATTCTACCAAACATTGAAATAATTAATATCTGTTCTTCTGAAGCTGTTTCAAAAAAAAAAAAAATAGAAATGGAAGGAAAACTTCCAAATTCATTCTATGAGGCCAGCATTACCTTGATTCCCAAACCAGGCAAAGACCCCACCAGAATGGAAATACTGCTGATTTTGCCAGCAATATGAAATTTGCCCTATTACCCATTGGCTTTAGAGCATTGGCCAGGGCGCAAACATGGTACAGTGCCTCTCCTTACAAAGAGTGCAATTTACTGAAACTACGAAATGTTGCTTCATTAAAAATAAATGTACAAAACAGCTCAGAAATCCATGGTGATATTCTATCTGTAAAATGAAAAATATGCGTTTTTCCACTCAGTAGGTCTTTGCGAAGATTATTCATTCTCAAGTCTTGGTCAGTATAACCCAGAAGGAGTGAGCTCACCATGGTTCTAAGAGAAGGCCATGTCTTGCCAGTCAGTATCACATTCTTGGATAGAACAAACAAGTGAGAAGTGGGCATGTTACTCAAATTCAATCCGAGTTAGAGGCTTTAGCAGAAACTATTGAAAGAGAGACACTCCCTTTTTATTTGGGTTACTAAACTGATAGAAAGTCCTCCTGGAGCTATTAGCAGCCATCCTTACCCACTGCCTGGGAAAAGCATACTTGACAATAAAGCCAACATGGGGGGGATGGAGTTAAGACAGAGAGACAATGCTCTGATGAATTTACTAGAGCAACTGTATTGTGCACAGCTTTTGTCATCTTAGGTGATAGAGTCCCTTTTTGTTTTAAGCTGGTTTGAATTGGGTTTTTATCTTCTGTAACTGAAAGAAGCTTGACTAATTAAGTCAGTAATTTGAATATAACTTTTAGATGAGAAGTGTACTAGTTTTGTAACTGATATGCTTATTTTCCTTGTTGGAAATAACATACGGCTTTAAAGACATTTTTCTTGTTTTCCTTACATAATGTGATGTCCCTCTGAGAAGATACTATCTTGCTAACAAGGTGTTTGATTACACCATGTTGAATTTTTTACACAAAGCAGTTCTTAGACAAATTTGAAGACAAATTCATTACCTTGTTTTCTGTTTGGGTCATTGATCCCAGCACCTATTTTCTAAATATTAGGAAAAAAACTTCTTTTTTCCTGTTGATTTCCTGTGATTGTACACTGATAACAAAATATACCCACACAGGGGAAACATGATAAAATGCATTTAAAGTTTCACTGGCCTTGGAGCAGCTTATGCCCTCCGTCAGTTACAGAGATGGTTAGCTGAACAATTTCCCCCTTTTTGTGGCTTGAGACTTTTCATTTCACTCTTTGACCCATCACTGAACTTGAGATGGCACGGTGGCCATTTCTTATGTCAAATCTTATCTTTTCAGACCTCTAAGTCTGCCTTTTTAATTTCTTTGTTGTCTTATGAATATATGGGCTTGTCTCTGAGTAAATTTCCAGAATGAAGGAGAGCTTGGAAAACATCTCATTATCACAAAAACACGGTTTCTTATGAGCTCTATTCCATATGTAAATACCCACTCATTTGAGTTTCTTTTCAATGTTTGGCATTTCAGTTTGTATACATCTACATATTTATATATAAATTATTCCACACACTTTAGGAGAAACTATTATGGGGGTGGCAAACATTATGTTAAATAATTATCATTTTTACAATTTGAAAGACTTTGTTCCCTTTCTGTTTTAAAAACACTACCCTTTACAGCTTATGTGGCCGTGACATTGAAAGTTCTACCGTTCAGATCCCCGGAATTCAGATAACATATTTTATTCCTGAATAATTAAAGTTCATTGTAATTGGAGATTTCTGTAGAAACTATTCAGCATATTTCCATGGTCTCTCTACCTTGTCTGTTCAATTGATGAGTTACTGTTTCCAAACTTCTCTGTGAGAAATGCACCTAACAGCTTGTGATGCAAATTATGCACATACAGGATTATATATTTATACACACAGAGCAGTATTTGTGATGGCACTTGTGAATGAAAATGATGCTTCCGACCCTTGCTCACTGTCTGATCACATTACACCACTGCTTAAAAGTATGAAATGCTGCTCCATGTCTGAGAGATAAGTCCCCGCACCCCTGCATGCTGACGTGCTTTACCTCCTGCATTCCCTGTTTCTAGTCCCACTCACGTGTCCCAGGCTCTCATGTGGTTTCCGACTGCTGGGCTTCAGCACAGGCTGTTGTCTCAATCTGCAGTGCTCCCTGCCTGCTTTTGTCCCTGGCAAACTCAAATCTCCATGTAAGTGTAGTGACTTAGATAAGGACTTTATTGACTGCTCTAAGTAATCTTTTCCTCTTTGATCCCCATGCACTCTTTATACACTATTATCACAGCAATGATAAGATTTGTATTTGTTGAGATGTAATATTAACACAGTGGGCTAAGAACTGAGGCAAACTTTGTCTAGCTTTATTTTGTGGAATGTTCAGCTGGAGTGGTTTTGATTTAAGAGTCATAGTTTCTTTGCTCACAACTGGTGGAAATAGAATACTTTGTGCAATGAGCATACTTCCAAAACTAGAACTCTTTCATAGAACTCATCTCAGACAAGTATTCATTTATAGTTTTACTGATTTGGATCTATTGACCACTTAGTGATTGATTTACATATACTTCAAGGACTTTGCATCCAGGAATTCTACTTTATCCCTTGATGTAGAACTACAGGACACATGCGTTAAATTACCTGTATCTCAGTTCAAAGCATTGGTTTAGATTTAAGACAGAGAAACTCTAAATGACATGAGTGGTGGTAGGCTCCAGAACTGGTATTTTTGGGCTATACCCCAAAGTACCCAGCCCCACTAAAGCTAATTGCTGAGATTGTACAGAGCCAATACTCAGATGAATCCAATCTTTGCTCGAATTAATAGCAACATAAAACCAGTTCCGAGGAATTATGACACTTGTCTGTCTTATTGAGATAGGTCATGCTTGGCTATGGGAGGCAGCCACTGCAGTGTGACTTACTGTTTGTTATTCTCTAGAGATGCCTGACCCTCCTTGAGTTAAATATGGACATACATAAATATGGATATTATCTCTCCTAAGTGACCCAGGACACTAGAAAATCTCAAGAGTGGGTCTGGGGTACAGAGTCCATAGCCTGCGCAGTGCTGGATCATAGCAAAAATGTTGAAGGAGGGAAAACACCAGTTTTCCCCCTCAGTTTTTCTCGATGGATGAAAATAATCATGTCAATAAAACTGAAAATGACCAGATATATCTCAGAATAAAGAGCAGTGGTGGCATGTCCTCTTGATGATGTTTCCTCTTAACTTTTCTTGGCTTTATATGAACAGTACTTTCAGAGTATGATGGAATTGGTAAGAGAAGTCATGGGAACTTGATAATTAGTCTGAAACTGGCCTGATCCCGAGGTACAGAAGATAATAAAAATGTCCTAAGATGATGCAGGCCAAATGATTCTGCCTTCCATATTTTCATTTCTATTATCCCAAGATCCAGAGGCCTGAATATCGGGAGAAAGGAGTCCTCAGTAGCAAAAAATATGACATAGTTGTTACATGTCTTTTGTTATTATTAAAAAATATTTGTGTGTGTGTGTGTGTGTGTGTGTGTGTGTGTTTAAACATTTTTTAAAACGTTTACTACAGGGAAAGACAGCACAAGTACACATGTGGGGGAAGGGGCAGAGGGATAAGCAGACTCGCCTGCTGAGCATGGAGCTCCAAGGACGGCTCTCTCTAGGACCCTGATATCAAGCCCTGAGCTGAAGTCAGATCCTTAACTGGCTGAGCCAGCCAGGTGTCTCTGTTACATGTCTTTTAAATAGCTTTCCCCCTTCTCCATATGAGCATCTTGTAGCACATATGTCTTTGCATTTCAGTATCCTTAGCATGTAGAGTAAGCCCAGGTCTCCATTGAATAAAGGAGTGCTGAATGTGTGAATGGGCATGCATGGTGCCCTTAGATGAAAAGCAGACATTTTATGAGATTGCTGATCTGCTTATTCATATCAAACTTATGACCCCCGTGAGCATGGCACTCTGTAAATATCCCTATATGAATATGTCTGCTGCCAACTTTTGTTTTAAAACCTTTTTGAGGTGGTATACTGACAAGATCAATGCAAGATTGTATGAATGCCATTATTTTCAGCATTCACTCATTTTAGAAGAAAAGGAGACTTCCTTTCCTCACCTCCCACAGCCTGAAGAAAGTTTCCTTTTTGAGAACAAAATTACCATTTGTTTCAAGCTTTCTCTTCAATTATAGCAATTTCCACATGTTTTAAAACTATTCTCAGCAAAAGAAAAATCAACATTTGCACTTTTGATGCATAGGCTAATCTAGCAGATACAGGTTTAAAGGCATCATTGCTGTGACAAATAATTGGGAAGATCTTTCTTTCTTTGCTCTTGGCTATTGCCCACGCTGTCTGTGAACTCAGAAGCAGGACAAACGAAACTGTTTTTTGAATGCTGTTTAATGGTCCACATAAAGTGGACCTTGCTATGCACTTTCAGACAGCTCCATCTTTTCTTAAGGATAAGACAGCATAGCCATTTAGCTGCAGTTTTCCTATATATTTTTTATGTTTCACAGACTTTGGTTGGGAGTACAGTAAGGGAGCAGCCACGGCAGGCAACCAGCTGTGGCCTGCCAATTCTAGTTCCTGACAGGTAGCAAGCTGGATTCTTGGCTGTAAAGAATCTCAAGCAGTTTCGATATGCTCTAGGGAGGGCAACTGTTTAGCCTAAGCAATTCAAAGAGGCATAATTGTGCTTCACAGTACACAGAAAGTCACCACATCTGTTTCATATTTTTGGCTTTTAGAACTGAACTAGAACAGAGAAATAAACATACAGCTTTGAATATAGAGTAAAAACAAGTTCATGGTGCACAGATGAGCATATTGTATGTAACTCAGTGAAAATTTCCTTAATGAGGGTTTCTTTTGGTAAAGTGAGAAATATTTCTGGTGTTAATCAAGGTTTTTTAAAAGAGATTTAATAGAAAATATTATCTATTTAAATGTCAAGGCAGCCTATCATTCTCCCTTAAATCTATTATAGTCAATTGTTGAGATGCCGCGGCGGCGTTCACGTGACCTATTGCAAATATTTGGGGAGTCATCTGCACTGCATTAGCCTTTCTAGTGGTAGTTATTTAAAAAAATAATTTGGATGTAGTAGGCTAAAAACATTCAAGGCAATGAATTAGAACTTCATTAACCACTTTCATCTTTTATTTTGGTTCAAATGTAAATGCAGTCATTTGATATCTAAGTGTATATAATATGTGATGACTGTCTTTTAAAAATGTAATCTAGCAGAAAATACATCTTAATTTGAATGTAACACTGTCTTAAATATAATTTTAATATTCTTCAGCATCTGGTGTCTCAAAGGCTGAGGTCATTTGAGGTTAAGAAACTTTTCCCTGAAATAATAATAATAATAATAATAATCTTCAGACAAACAGTGAAAAAGGCAAGTACTTATCTAAATGATCAGATATCATGGAGAAAGGGGAAGAAAGAAACTGACATGTACCATGGTTTTCCTTTTACTAGGCCTTTACATTATGATGCTTAATAGCTACCATGTAGTTAATAGTTCGAGATCTTTCAGATGAAGAACCTGTCCTGAAATTAGTAGCTCAAATATTATGAGATCTGCCCTAATGATACTCAGATCCTTTCTTTCTTTCTTTCAACCTGCAGTTATGTATTGTTGTATGTACGTATGTATATGTGTGTGTATTGAGTTTTTGAGAAAGCGAGAGAGAGAGCGCTTATAGGGGAGAGGGGTAGAAGGAGAGGAAGAGGATCTTAAGCAGGCTCCACGCCCACTGTGGAGTAGAACATGGGGCTTGGTATCATGATCCTGATATCACGACCTAAGCCAAAATTCAAGAGTCCAAGGCTTAACTGACTGTGCCACCCAGGAACCCATATATATATATGGGCTATTATTATTTTTTTTAAAATGCCTCTCTTTTTAGTAGTCTGTAAGTTCCATGAGGTCAAGGACTATGTCTGTCCTTTATTACATACCTGGGAACACACTCACATATAAATAGAGGCTAACCAATATTTTTTGACGGTGATTGATGCTTGTCCTGGTTCTAAACTACTTAAATATGTTAACCCATTTAATCTTTCCAACACAACTTCAAATGGGTTATTATTGTACCTATTTTGTAGATGAGTAAGGTGAAGCACAGAGAAGTCAAGTTACTCACCTGAGTTATGCAGTTCAGTGGAAGAAGCAGGATTTGGGCTTTGACGGTCTGACTCAGTCGAGTGCCGTGGTTTTAATTATGAAATGGTTGGGGCGCCTGGGTGGCTCACTGGAGTAAGCCCCTGCCTTTGGCTCAGGTCGTGATCTCAGGGTCCTGGAATCGAGCCCCGCATCAGGCTCTCTGCTCAGCGGGGAGCCTGCTTCCCTCTCACTCTCTGCTTGCCTCTCTGCCTACTTGTGATCTCTGTCAAATAAATAAATAAACTCTTTAAAAAAAAATTATGAAATGGACTCTTGGCAAAGTGAGAAGTAATCTGAAGTCGAGTTTGAAAAAGACCTCACTGACAGAATTACGTAGATCTTACAGTGGCTCATCATCACCCCTTGACACAGTATTTACTCATTTAACAAAGGAGTGTGGAGTGTTCCCATGACAATGTGTGAAGCACCATTTTAGATTTCCTCACTCATCTTTCTGGCCACTGGGAACTGTGTGTGTGTGTGTACTGGGAACTCTGTGTGTGTGCGTGTGTGTGTATTTGTGTGTCTGTGTGTGTGTGTGTGTGTGAGAGAGAGAGAGAGATTGAGAGAGAGTGGGAGTATCTTATTTTGTCTAATTTACCGATGAGGGAGCTGAGGCTATCAAAGTCACTTGGCCTAAGTCAATGTTTCATAATTAGCACATGCTTGAAGGCAGGGCTTCTTCAAAGGAGTCCAAATTCCTTTTTGTGTCATTTCTCAACCCTGAAATCTCTTTCCCTTTTCTTATTATCAATACATTTGGAGCCAGTGTTATTAGCTAAAATGTTGTGACACCTCAAAAGATATTAAACTTCTTGAATTTTGGCTTCTTTTTTTTTTTTTTTCCCTGATTGAATGACTCGGGTTTTGTGGTAACATGGGTCTGTCTTTTCCTGCCTTGAAGGGAAAGCCAGGTGGGGCAGATGCTCACCTTTGTAACTGATGCAGGCTGACAGGAATTTAGTGTAGACCTAAAGTTATGGACCAAGAGCCTTCATGATTCTGTGCCGCAAGCCAGGAAGAATAAATTAGGCTGTTCCCTTCTTCTGTCATCTTAAATCTGTAAAGGAATTGTGTGCTATAAAAACTTGAAACCTGCTCCTCTATTGTTAACTGCTGATTTTTTTTTTTTTTTATAGGCTGTCAGAGATTAGAAAGAGAGGCTGCACAGTTCAAGTGTTATTTTAAGTCAGGTACCTATCACACATTTTATATTGGGAAGCCAAAGAGTATTTGTTAATTACAGCGATCATAGAATCTTTCAAATGCAAATAGTCTGACTCAGATTTCAGTTTGTTTGGTACCAAGCGATGATGAAAGAATGGTATAGCCTGATCGTTGTTTTACTCCCATCTGTGTGCACCAGGCAATCACCACTTACAGATGGTTGTGATTCAGAGACAGGTTGCCACATGCGAAAAAAGTATGTTTCAGTTATTTTAATAAGATTTATTGCAGTAGTCACAGTTAAATGCTTAAACCTTAATGGTAATTGCTGCTAATCTTTCAAGAAAATGATTAGAGTTTAATAAACCGCAAGAAGGATATTTTGCTGTAAACTTTGGCAAAATTACAAAGGTAAATTTTATGTTTACTCCCTCATCTCATAAATCATAATGTTGCATATACCTTTTACCATTTTCTGAAATGCTATATTATATAGGTGCACATGCGTACACACACACACACACACACACACACATTTCTATTACGTGTACTGGGGATAAACTAAGACTCCTAATGTCTATGAAAAACATAATTGGCCAAGCAACAACAAATAATTCTGTAAAAATATACCAGAATGATTCCTAATGAGCTTTGAGGGTTTTTTCTTTTTCTTTTTTTTTCCTGTGGGTGGTAAAATAGACATAAAATTTGTTTCAGTCATTTTTAAATGTTCAATTCAGTGACATTAAGTACACCGATAGTGTTGTGCATCCATCATCACTATTTCTAGAATCCTTTCATCTTCTGAGCAGAGAACTTGTAGCCATTAAATAATAATTTCCCCTCCCCCTCTTAGCCTAGCTCCTGATAAAACCTCCATTCTGCTTTCTGTCTCTAAGGATCTGCCTGTTCTATAGACCTCATATGTAGAATGACACAATTTTTGCCATTTTGTGTCTGGCTTATTTCATTTAGTGTAATTTTTCACTTAACATATTTTTAGGTTTCATCCATATATTAGAATTGTATTTCCTTTTATGGCTGAATAATACTTTTTGTTTACACACAAAAATATACATTTTATTTATTCATTCTCCTGTTGATACTGACATGGGCATTGAGATTTTCTGGCCACTGGGAACAATGCTTCTGTGAACATTGTGCACATATATCTGATACCCTGCTTTGAATCTTTTGATTAGCTAAGATTAGAGCTGTTGGATCATATATTGATTCTATGTTTAACTTTTTGAGAAGCAAATTGTTTTTCACAGTGACTGTGCCATTTTATATTTCCACTAGCAATGCAGGAGGGTTCTGTTTTTCCACATCCTTGCCAACACATGATATTTCTTCCCTCCCCCCTCAAACCCCCCTCCCATTTTTAAATAATAACCATTCTAATGGGTGCTAACCTTGATATTTTTAAGTTCAATAGATACTTTGAGTAATCATATGAAAATGAAATTTTTTATTTACTAATTTTATGCAAACTGTCAGAAAGTTGATAATTTAGAATAATCTTCCTTTGAATCATTCCATTATATTTAGTGATTGGGTTAATCTCCTTGACTCTGAATAGAGAAGTTCCTTTACTTCAAGGTGATGCCAAAAAAGCATGGATAAATGATGTTTAACCATTTATGACAGTAAACAGATAAGTAGTTTTATCTTAGTGTACAAAATTAAGGGTAGTAATAAATTTTGTAAATTCATGTAAGAGATGAAAAACTATGGCATGTAATTCAGGGCATTTCTATTGTTATTCAGGTAGGATGGTGTGTGTTGGCTAAGTAGGTTGAAATAGGACACACATACCCCACACGCACACACCTCTGTAATCAGGAGGCTATTGTAAAGGAGATATGGGTAGATTACATGGGATCATCATAGGTATCAAAACCTGGGATACTCAAGTTGACCTTGGATTTTAGGGTTTGTTTTCAATTGAGGATGCATTGGCATTTTGAGGCTAGGTTAACAGACAGATAGAATCTGTTTGGCACATTCTAATTATGGCTTTTTCATTTTCAAGCCAGGATTTGAATGGAATTTGTGTCTTATTAAGGATTGTGCTGTTATAAGCCTATACTTCTGGCCGGTGGAAATGTGTAGACTGGCTGTTGGGGATAGAGTTCTGTATTAGAGACACCACTAAGAGGGGAACTGGGCTTCCCATTTTGGGGAAAAAAAATCAATGGGTATCAAGTTTTGATTGAAGATGGCTACAAACCATCTGTTAGACACATTTTAAGGTTTAGTATTTCATTTCTTGTACTAAACACCAACATTTTATCACCGTATAATTCTAGGTTATGTGGCTTTGGAGCTTCAACTTTGGGTTCTTGTCTGAAATAAAAGTACTTAAATTATTTGTTTGTAGTTTTAAGATGAAAGAACTTAGTTATATATTTTTTTCAAAATGAAGTTCAATACTTTTTATAGAAGTATTATGTAGAAAAACTCATTTAAGGAAGTAAAAACAAAAGAAATAATTCTTTGAGATCTATAATGTTGATAGCATTTTCATTGAAGCCGTAAAATGCTTATTTACAAGTAAGCTAGTAACGCTTAATAAGATAGAAGCACTAAAACAAATTTTTTGTAGCTCTGGTCAGGGCACTAAAAATATAAATCAAATAAATTGTGTCCTTTTCTTAGACAACTTACACTCCAAACTGCTTGGAAGGAAGTGCATAGCAAGTTGGGATATTGTACACATATTTAAAATACAACAATAAATGAGAAACCACATTATCAGGAACAGACAATATTCTCTTTGTACTGGGAAATGCACGTTAGTCTGGGTAGTGGTGGAAGGAATGAATCATAGCCTCTCTTTCAATGAGTCATGGGTGGCTGAATAGAGGTGGGAGTTTTAAGCTCTCTTTCTTTGAGTGATGGAAAGAATTTTTCATCATTTTATATATTATTCAATATCTCTGTCACTATCACTGTTGATAAATGACATGAAAAATGATCATTTATCATTTAAAATCAATTGAGATATTTACAACTAATACTTTCCTTTCCATAGATCTGGAAGTGCTTTTCAAAAATCAATTAATTTGCACAATATACTACTGTAAGGGTAGCCTTATTATCACCATTTTATGGACAAATTCAAAGCAAGAGAGGTTAATTAACCCATCATAGAGTCCAAAGGGCTGAGTGGCAAGGCAAAATGGACTGAGCACCAACTTGAAGGCCAGGAACTCTGCTTTTAGCATGGATTTTAATTGATTTAGATCAGTTTCTCTAGCCTAAAAAGCACAAGCAATAATTCTGAATTATCATGCAGCAATATAGTGTGGATTAAATAATTAATATTCTGAAGCCCTTTATAAATGTGAATTATTATTACTCATTTTAGCTGTAGACCACTGAGTCGGCCAAACTACCTTCCAGCACTGGTGACTAAAGTGTAAATTAATTGGCTAAGTGAGAAATTCATCTCACACATTTCCTGCTGAAAGATAAGAGACTCCTCTCTTCTGATTGGAAATCTATATATACAGTGGTGCATTTTATTCTGCTTCCCCTAATGTATGTGTTTGTATCCAATTCCCTAATAAACTGGGAATTCATCTTATATGGGGAGATCCATGTTTAAAATATTAGTGGAAAATGCTCATGTTTCTTTTAGGGAAAGTCTATCTCCCATTTTTTAGAGATGTACTTTTGGGGACATTGTCATGTGGTTAACAAAACTAGTAGTTTGCTTTACTAATCTTTTACATACATATTTGGAAAGATTATTGGAAAGGATATTTTCTCCAAAGATATGCTGTTCTGGCTTATCAAGTTTTGTGCTTATGTTTGGTCCTTTTTCAATAATTTAGGGAACACTATATTAGAAATCCTGCAGTTGCTTTATTGAGTTTTTTCCTCCGATAATTTGATTAGGAAAGTTGTTGTTAGAGAGGCAAAACTCCCAAACTTTTCATTTAAAGGAAGGGAGGGAGTGGGTTGAAAGATAGGAAGTCTAACACTAATTACTAGCTTATGTCTTTTCAGAAGGACAAGGAAGTTTATCCAAAGAATTCTTAATATATTAATGGATAGATGATAAAAATGATTTTCTATATTGTTTTAAAACAGCGTTTCAGTCATTCATTCAACTACTATTTTTGGAGCATCTGTTACATGCCAGGCACAGTTCTAGATCCTAAAACTAAGGACTGGGGGGCACCGGGGTGGCTCAGTGGGTTAGGGCCTCTGCCTTCTGCTCAGGTCATGATCCCAGGGTCCTGGGATCGAGCCCCGCATTGGGCTCTCTGCTTAGTGGGGAGCCTGCTTACTCCTCTCTCTCTGCCTGCCTGCCTCTCTGCCTACTTGTGATCTGTCAAGTAAATAAATAAAAATCTTAAAAAAAATAAAACTAAGGACTAGGGACTTTGCCCTCTATCACTTACAGTAAGCAAGTAAAAAAAAATATGTCGGTATACGTGTGTTCTCAGTAACTTAGATAAGAGCTAGGAAAATACAATAAAACCAAAGGGGGACAGAATATAATGGGAGTACTGTTTTCAAAAGGGATGGTCAAGAAGTTGGAGATTGACAGTTGAGAAGTTTGAAGTAAGGATGCTAGCCTTAGGAGTATCATTGGGAAGAGCATTCTAGACAGAGGCAGTAATACATGTGGGGGCCCTGAGAAGGTGGTGTGTGGCAGGAGCGAGTGTGGTGGTGATTCTGAGTTAGGTATTTGGAAGCATAATTAGATCTTGGAAAATAGCTGACAGAAGTTTGGAGGAAGGAATTTTGCATGTACCACCTGGAAGGAGGTGCATTGCAAACTCAGACTGAACATTGGACTATCAAGAGCTCGCAGACAACTAGTTTATGAAGGGCTCGCAGAAGCTTGACTTACTGATTTCAAGGATATTTGGTAACAATTCTTGAATTTTCCAAACATACTCAAGTCTCTGCTTTTGAAGGCAAAAAATATATGCTCTAAACATAACTGAGGAAGGGTATATAATTTGGACAATTGCAGATTGGGTCAGAGAACCCACTGGATAACCTAGACAAACCAGTGGAGTGCACAGTGTTGGGTGCATCAATAAATCAAAAGTTTTGCTTTCAATTCCTTTTATTGAGATAAAAATTACACACCATAAAATTTTTCCTTTTAAGTAGAAAATTGAGTGTTTTTCAGTATTATTCACAAAATTCTACAAACACCACTGTTATCTATTTCCAGAATGTTTTCATCATGCCATTGTGGGCATTCTTGTTTTTCTACACCTCTACCCCAACCTTGGCAACTCCTAATATGCCTTCTGTTTTTATGAATGTGACTATTTTGGACATTTCATACAAATGTCCATAGAATACATAGCCTTTTGTGTCTTCTTTCTTTCACATAACAATGATTTCAGTGTTCTTCCATGTTGTAGTAAGAATACTAGATTCTTTTTTATGGTTGAATAATATTCCACTATATGGATATATCACATTTTGTCTATTCATCTGTTGATAGACATTAGGATTGTTTTCACCTATTGGCTATTAGAGACAAACCTATACAAGTTCTTGTGTGGGCATATATTTCCAATTATCTTGGGTATTTACCTAAGAGCAGAATTGTTTGGTCATGTGGGAGTTGCTTATTCAGCTTTTTTGAGGAACTGTCAAACTGTTTTCCAACCTGGCTACTTCATTTTACATTCTTACCAACAATGTGTGAGATTTTCTCTATGTCTTTGTCCACACTTTATTTTTTTAAGGTTTTATTTATTTATTTGTGAGAGAGAGGGAAAGAGAGAGAGAGAGAGCACAAGTAGGGGGAGCAGAAGGCAGAGGGAGAAGTAAGCTCCCTGCTGAGCAAGGAGCCTGATGTGGAACTCGATCCTAGGACCTGAGGCAAAGGGAGATACTTAGCCAAGTGAGCCACCCAGGTGTCTCAAACACTTGTTTTTTGATTATAGCCATTTTCATGTGTATGAAGTGGTATCTCATTATGGTTTTTATTTGCATGTCTCTAATGATGATGTTGAGCATCTTTTCATGGGCATGTTGGCTATTTGTAATTTTTTTTTGGAGAAATTTTTATTTAAGTCCTTTGCCCATTTTAAAATTACGTTGTCAATTTATTGCCAATTTGAAGGAGTTTTCATATACTTTTGATACTAAATCCAGATATATGGTTTGCAACTATTTCATCCATTTTATGGGTTGTCATGATAATATCTTCTTTTCTTAAAAAATTTTTTCTGTGGGTTAGTGATTTTATTTATTTATTTTTATTTTATTTTTTCACTGTTCCAAGATTCATTGTTTATGCACCACACCCAGTGCTCCATGCAGTACGTGCCCTCCTTAATGCTCACCACCAGGCTAATCCTTCCCCTGTCCCCTCTCCCTTCCAAAACCCTCAGTTTGTTTCTCAGAGTCCATAGTTTCTCATGCTTCATCTTCCCCTCCAATTTACTTTTCCTTTTCTTCTCCTAATGTCCTCCATGTTATTCCTTATGCTCCACAAGTGAAACCATATGATAATTGATTTTCTCTGCTTGACTTATTTCACTCAGCATAAATCTCCTCCACTGCCACACATGAAAAAATATTCATCATCATTAGCCATATAGGAGATTCAAATTAAAACCACATTGAGATACCACCTTACACCAGTTAGAATGGCAAAAATTAACAAGACAGTAAGCAACAAGTGTTGGAGAGGATGTGGAAAAAGGGGAATCCTCCTACACTGTTGGTGGGAATGCAGGTTGATATAACCACTTTGGAAAACAGTGTGGAGATTCCGTAGGAAATTAAAAATAGACCTGCTCTATGACCCTGCAATTGCACTACTGGGTATTTACCCCAAAGATACAGATGTAGTGAAAAGAAGGACCATCTGTACCCCAATGTTCATAGCAGCAATGGCCACAATTGCCAAACTGTGGAAAGAGCCAAAATGCCTTGAACAGATGAATGGATAAAGAAGATGATAATATCTTCTGATGCATAAAAGTTTTAAATTTTGATGAAGTCTAATTTACCTTTTTTTCCTTCTATACAGGATCCCTTGTATTTCCATATGAACTTTAGGATCAGCTTGCCAATTTCCATAAAAAAACCAGCTGGGAATTTGATAGAGATTGCATTAAATCTGTAGATCTATTTGGGGGGTGATTCAGAACCAATATGTATTTCCATCTATTTAAATCTTTAATTTTTTTCATAGTGTTTAGTATTTATAGTGCATACTTTTGTTAAATTTATTCCCGTTTTTTTTAATCCTGTGTAAAATGGCATTGTTTTCATAATTAAATTTTCAGATTCTTTATTGCTAGCATATAGAAATTTAGTTGATTGTGGTGTACTGACTTTGTATCCTGAAACATTGCTGAAGTTACTACCTCTAGTAGATTTTTAGTGAATATGTTATGATTTTCTATATGCTGGGTCATACCATCTGCAAATATAGTTTGTCTTCTTCTTATGTTGTTTATTTATTTCTCTTGCCTGGTTAGAACCT
Organism: Mustela nivalis; assembly: GCF_964662115.1. NCBI lineage: Eukaryota > Metazoa > Chordata > Mammalia > Carnivora > Mustelidae > Mustela > Mustela nivalis. The sequence continues at coordinate 66,462,395 of NC_139022.1, read as the reverse complement.
CCATACAGTCTTACTCCATAGAAGTGACTTCAGTCCTTGTCTTCTTTGTGATCTTAGGAGGAAAGTGTTCACTTTTTTGCCATGAACTATTAAGTTACCTATGGAATGTTTTTCTTTTTTTTGGTAGACAATGACAGAGGAATTTCTATTTCAGTCCTAGATTCTTGACTGTTTTTATCATGACAGGTGATATTTTTCTGAAATGATCACTTTTTGTCCCTTAATCTATATCTGTGTTATAGTATATTAATTTTCATAAATAGAAAAATACAAAATAAGTAGATCCTACTTGATGATATTGTTTAATCCTTTTATAAGTTGCCAGATTTGATTTGATAGTATTTTGTTGAGGATTTTGATTCTTATATTTGTGAAGGATATTCTGTAGTTTTCTCTTTCTTACAATGTCTTTGTTTTTCATATCAGAGTAATTCTGGACTGATAGAATGACTTCAGAAGTGTTCTCTCCTCTTATATTTTTAAATTTTATTTTTTGGGAAAAAACTTGTGAAGGAATGGTTATTGGTTAATTTTTCTTTAAACGTTTGGTAGAATCACAATGAAGATATTTTGTCCTGAGATTTTCTTGGTAGGAAGTTTTTTTTTTTTTTTAAATTATTAATTCAGTCTCTTTACTTGTCTTAGGTATATTCAGATTTTCCATTGCTTCTTGATAAAATTTTGGTGGTTGTATCTTTTATTCCAATTTTATTAACTTAAAAACCTCAATTTTTTTCTTGGTTAGTCTAGCTATAGGGCTAACAATTAAAAACAATCTTTGAAAGAACCAACTTTAGGTTTTATTGATTCTCTTATTTTTTTCTATTCTCTACTTATTTCCCTGTCTAATCTTTATTACCTTTTAAATTATTTGTTCTGGGCTCAGGTTGCTCTTTTTCTAGTTTCTCATGGTGGAAGCTTTGGTTACTGATTTGAGATTTTTCTTTTTTATTAATATAAGTGCATAGAGCCATAAATGTTTCTATATTCACTGCTTTATCTTATTCAGAGCATAAGGTTTGGCATGTTGTGTTTTCATTTTTATTCATCTCAAAGTATTTTCTGATTTCTCCTAGATTTCTTCTTTGACTCCTTGATAATTATAGGAATGTGTTGTTCAGTTTCCACATATTTAGGGGCACTTGTGTGGCTTCGTCAGTTAAAGATTCAGCTCTTGATTTTCAACTCAGGTCATAATCTCATGATGATGCAACAGAGACGCAAGTGCTCTCTCTCTTTCTCTTAAAACAAAACAAAATAAAACAAAACAAAACAAAACAGTAAGTTCTGGGAAACATGGGTGGCTCAGTCGCTTGGGCATCTGACTCTTGATTTCAATTTAGGTCATGATCTCAGGGTTGTGAGACCCAGCCCTTTTGTAGGCATGGAACCTGCTTAAGATTCTCTCTCTCTCTCTCTCTCTCTGGGGGGGGGGGGGGGAGGAAAATGGCAGAGGGAAAGGAGACTCTATTTCAACTGGTCCCCTGAATTGAGCTAGATATTTACCAGAGTACTGTGAACACCCATGAAATAAGCCTGAGGTGTAAGATTATACACTTTTGGATCTCTATGGGGGCAGAGGATCATCAGTAGAGAAGTACAAAGGATTAGGGAGTGTGTGGACAGATATCGGAGGATAAACAAAAAGGGGAGATATCCACCAGAAGCAAGCTACTGGAAAGTAATACCCCAATGTGAAAGTGCCCTGCACTTGGGGATGAGCAATAGCTTAGAGACTGGTGGCTGTGAGACAGGAAGGGGCTCATAACAGCACTCAAACAGAACAAAGGGACTTAAGGGATAGGTGTTGGGACTGGGTGGCCGCAGGCATGGCCCTAAGCCTATGGTTCCAGGATGGCCACAGCAGCTGCCTGCCTGTGCCTAAGAGGACCCTGTGTGGACTTGGACTCGAGTCAGCAGTCCCTGGGGCAGGTGGCTTCCTTGGCCACCACAGCTGCCTCCGCTGTCTCCTCCACCAGTGGAGGCTGAGGGTACCAGGTGTGGGCTGGAGTCAGTGGTCCCTGGGGCTGGTGGCTGCCACCACTACCACAGATGCTGCTACCTCTGTCACGGCTGAGAGGAGCAGGTGCGTTCTTGAGTCAGTGGTCCTGGGAATGGCAGCCACTGGGACCAGGCTCACCAGGACCTGTATCACTCAGGGTCTTGGTGGCATGGGGGTGCAGAGACAAGTGGGGGCCTTGGGCAATCACTGGGATGGTGGTTAGGGGTGCACACCACCTGTGGGAGGCTGTGGTATTCAAGGTGTTTGGCAGAGGGGGAGTCTGTGTGTTTTGGAGGGTTCAGAGAAAAGCAGACTGTGGCTTCTCTCTGAGGTGGAGGTCTGGGTGTGGACAGTTTACTTTGCTCAGACCCTCCAAAAAGGAGCAAAAAGTGGCCAGAGAACAAAAGCCTGAAAAACCGGTTTCCACTGAGCCCAATCCCTTGATATGGGGCAGGGCAACTCAGCCCAAACAGGATCAACTAAAAACCAACACAGTAGGCCCCTCCCCCAGAAGACAATCTGAAAGAACAAGAGAACAACAACCATAGGGTCCACATAAAACTGTAAAACCCCAGCACTAGGGGAAAACAGTATATTGAGCTTCCAGTATTGCCTCACAGCCTGTATATTTCTTAGATTCAATTTTTTCTCTCTCTCTTTTTAAAATATTCTTTTTCATGATTCTTGTTCTTTTATTTATTTATTCTTACCCATTTACCATTTCAACTAGATGTTTAATACAACATATTCCATAGTAATTTTTTAATTTGAACTTTTTCATACATACACTTTTTTCTTTCTCTCTCTCTCTCTCTCTCTCTCTATATATATATATATATATATATATTTCAATGTAGTGCTTTCCCCTATTCAGTACTACCTTTATATGTATGCATTTTAATTTCCCTGTATCATTGGAAAGTTGAGTCCTCTAACAAAGATAATAAGATACACCCAGGAAGAACTGAAATACTCTTCTTTGCCCACATTGAGGGATTATAACCACCTTTCAGTCACCCCTCCTTTTTATTTCATGTTTTTATTTATTTTTTTCTTTTGTCTTTTTCTTCTATGAGATGGACCTCATAGATATTCTTTTTTTCTTCTTTCTTTTGGCACTTTATAAATCTTACTCTTCAGGCTTATTTTGGCTATTTTTTTTTCTTTCTTTTTGTTGGTGACTTCCAATTGCTCCAAAATTTTCCATGGTGTACCTAGCTTGGATTGTGATAGCTATACATCCTCTCAACCACCTATCACCAGAATGATTAGGAGGAAGAACCCCCAACAGAGGAAAAATTCAGAGACTGTGACCTTTGCCACAGAACTAATGGATATAGACATAAGCAAGATGTCAGAAATAGAATTCAGTGTTACAGTTATGCAGACAACTTCTAGATTGGAGAAAACCATTAGTGGCAACATAGATTCTCTAAGGGCAGAAGTGGGAGCTGATCTGGCAGAACTTAAAAATGCTATCAATGAGATCCAATCTCATCTAGTTCTCTAACACCTAGGGTAATTGAGATAGATTGAATTAGCGATCTAGAAGACAAACTGATAGAAAAGAAGGATTAGGGGAGGCCTGGAACAAACAGCTTAGACTCCATGAAAACAGGATTAGAGAAAAAAAAATGATGCCATGAAATGTTCCAGTGTCAGAATTATTGGGATCCCTGAGGGGATGGAGAGGGAGGACTAGAAGATAGAGTTGAAGTTGAGCAAATCCCAGCTAAGAATTTCCCCAATCTGGGGAATGAAACAAGTGTTCATGTCCTAGAGGCAGAGAGAACACCCCCCAAGATAAATGAGGGTAGAGCTTGTGTTAGTGAAACTCATGAATCTTAAATCCAGAGAAAATATCTTAGGGGCAGCTAGGGGGAAGAGATTCCTTACGCACAGAGGGAGGAACATCAGAATAATGTCAGACCTGTCCACAGAAACCTGGCAAGCCAGAAGGGGCTGGCAAGACATATTCAGGGCAGTAAAAGAGAAGAACATGCAGCCAAGAATACTTTATCTAGCAAGGCTGTCATTTAGGATGGATGGAGAGATAAAGAGCTTCCAAGACTAGCAAAGACTGAAAGAATATGTGACCACCAGCTGGCCCTGCAAGAAATACTGAGGGGGGTTTTATAAAACAAGAAAGACCCCAAGAGTGATATAGAACAGAAATTTACAGAGACAATCTATAGAAACAAGGACCTTGCAAGCAACATAATGACAATAAATACATATCTTTCAATAATCACTCTTAACGTGAATGGCCTAAATGCTCCCATAAAATGGCACAGGGTTGCAGATTGGATGAAAAGACAGGACCATCAATATGCTGTCTACAAGAGACTCATTTTGAACCTAAAGATACATCCAGACTGAAAGTGAAGCTATGGAGAACAATTTTTCATGCCAATGGACCTCAAAAGAAAGCTGAGGTAGTGATTCTCATATCAGACAAATTAGATTTTAAGCTAAAGACTGTAGTCAGAGGGGCACCTGGGTGTCTCAGTGGGTTAAAGCCTCTGCCTTTGGCTCAGGTCATAGTCCCAGGGTCCTGGGATCGAGCCCCACATCAGGCTCTCTGTTCAGCAGGGAGCCTGCTTCCTCCTCTCTCTCTCTGCCTGCCTCTCTGCCTACTTGTAATCTCTGTCTGTCAAACAAATAAATAAGATCTTAAAAAAAAAAAAGACTGTAGTCAGAGATGCAGAAGGACACTACATCATTTTCAAGGGGTCTATCCAACAAGAAGATCTAACAATTGTAAATATCTATGACCCCAACATGGGAGCAGCAAACTACATAGGCCAACTGTTAATCAAAATAAAGAGACATATTGATAAGGATACATTAATTGTAGGGGATCTTAAGATGCCCCTCTCAGTAACAGATCATCTAAGTAGAATATCAACAAAGAAACAAGAGCTTTGGATGACACACTGGACCAGATGGACCCCATAGATATATACAGAATATTCCACCCTAAAACAACAGAATACTCACTCTTCTCGACTACACATGGAACTTTCTCTAGAATAGACCACATATTGGGTCAAATCAGGTCTCAACCAACACCAAAGGGTTGAGATTATTCCCTGCATATTCCCTGACCTCAGTGCTTTGAAACTGGAGCTCAATTGCAAGAAAAAGTTTAGAAGAAATTCAGACACTTAGAAGCTAAAGACCATCCTGCTCAAGAATGTTTAGATCAACTAGGAAATCAAAGAAGAACTTAAACAATTCATGGAAACTGGTGAAAATGAAGATACATTGGTCCAAAACCTATAGGATTTGGCAAAGCAGTCTTAAGGGGGAATACATAGCCATCCAAACCTCATTCAAAAAAATAGAAAAATTCCAAATACACAAACTTTCCTTACACCTTAAAGAACTGCAGAGTCAACAACAAATTAAGCCTACCCCATGCACAAGGAAGAAAATAATGAAGATTAGAGCAGAGATCAATGAGTTGGAACCAGAGATACAGTAGAACACATTAATAAAACTAGAAGCTGGTTCTTTGAAAGAATGAATAAAATAGATAAACCACTTGCCAGACTAATCCAAAAGGAAAAAGAAAGGACCCAAATTAATAAAATTATGAGTGAAAGGGGCGAGATCATGACTAACACGAAGGAAATAGTAACAATCACCAGAAATTATCAATAGCTATATGCCAATAAGTTAAGCAACCTAGAATAAATGGATGCATTCCTGGAAACCTATGAACTTCCAAGACTGAAAGACTGAAACAGGAAGACATTGACAACCTGAATAGATCAATAACTAGTAAGGATATTGAAGCAGTGATTAAAAACCTCCCCCAGAAAGAGAGTCCAGGACCTGATGGATTCTCTGGGAAATTCTACCAAATATTCAAAGAAGAAATAATACCTATTTTCCTTAAGCTGTTTTAAAAAATAGAAACAGAAGGAAAACTTCCACTCTTTCTCTGAAGCCAGCATTACCTTGTTCCCCAAACCAGGCAAAGACCATATCAAAAAGGGGAATTTCAGGGGCGCCTGGGTGGCTCCGTGGGTTAAGCCTCTGCCTTCGGCTCAGGTCATGATCCCAGGGTCCCGGGATCGAGCCCCACATGGACCTCTCTGCTCTGCGGGGAGAACGCTTCCTCTCCTCTCTTTGCCTGCCTCTCTGCCTACTTGTGATCTCTGCCTGTCAAATAACAAATAAAATCTTAAAAAAAGGGGGGGGGAATTTCAGACCAATATCCCTGATGAATATGAATGCCAAGATTCTCAACAAGATCCTAGCTAATAGGATTCAACAGTACATTAAAAAAATTATCCACCACGACCAGGTGGGATTTATTCCTGAGCTGCAAAGGTGGTTCATTTGCAAATCAATGTGATAGAACAAATTAGTAAGAGAGAAGAACCACATGGTTCTCTCAATTGATGCAGAAAAAGTATTTGACAAAATACAGCATCCTTTTCTTTTTTTTTTTTTTAAAGGTTATTTATTTATTTATTTGACAGAGAGAGATGACAAGCAGGCAGAGAGGCAGGCAGAGAGGGAGAGGAGGAAGCAGGCTCCCTGCTGAGCAGACAGCCCGATGCAGGGCTCGATCCCAGGAGCCTGGGATCATGACCTGAGCTGAAGGCAGCGGCTTAACCCACTGAGCCACCCAGGCGCCCCCAGCATCCTTTTCTTTTTTTTTTTTTTTTTTTTTTTTTTTCATATATCATTTATTTTATTCTTTTTTTTTTTTTTTTTAATTTATTTATTTATTTTTTTTAACTTTTTATTTTTTATAAACATATATTTTTATCCCCAGGGGTACAGGTCTGTGAATCACCAGGTTTACACACTTCACAGCACTCACCAAAGCACATACCCTCCCCAATGTCCATAATCCCACCCCCTTCTCCCAAACCCCCTCCCCCCAGCAACCCTCAGTTTGTTTTGTGAGATTAAGAGTCACTTATGGTTTGTCTCCCTCCCAATCCCACCTTGTTTCATTTATTCTTCTCCTACCCACTTAAGCCTCCATGTTGCATCACCACTTCCTCATATCAGGGAGATCATATGATAGTTGTCTTTCTCTGCTTGACTTATTTCGCTAAGCATGATACGCTCTAATTCCATCCATGTTGTCGCAAATGGCAAGATTTCATTTCTTTTGGTGGCTGCATAGTATTCCATTGTGTATATATACCACATCTTCTTGATCCATTCATCTGTGGATGGACATCTAGGTTCTTTCCATAGTTTGGCTATTGTGGACATTGCTGCTATAAACATTCGGGTGCACGTGCCCCTTTGGATCACTACATTTGTATCTTTAGGGTAAATACCCAATAGTGCAATTGCTGGGTCATAGGGCAGTTCTATTTTCAACATTCTGAGGAACCTCCATGCTGTTTTCCAGAGTGGCTGCACCAGCTTGCATTCCCACCAACAGTGTAGGAGAGTTCCCCTTTCTCCACATCCTCGCCAGCATCTGTCATTTCCTGACTTGTTGATTTTAGCCATTCTGACTGGTGTGAGGTGATATCTCATTGTGGTTTTGATTTGTATTTCCCTGATGCCGAGTGATATGGAGCACTTTTTCATGTGTCTGTTGGCCATCTGGATGTCTTCTTTGCAGAAATGTCTGTTCATGTCCTCTGCCCATTTCTTGATTGGATTATTTGTTCTTTGGGTGTTGAGTTTGCTAAGTTCTTTATAGATTCTGGACACTAGTCCTTTATCTGATATGTCGTTTGCAAATATCTTCTCCCATTCTGTCAGTTGTCTTTTGATTTTGTTAACTGTTTCCTTTGCTGTGCAAAAGCTTTTGATCTTGATGAAATCCCAATAGTTCATTTTTTCCCTTGCTTCCCTTGCCTTTGGCATTGTTCCTAGGAAGATGTTGCTGCGGCAGAGGTCGAAGAGGTTGCTGCCTGTGTTCTCCTCAAGGATTTTGATGGATTCCTTTCGCACATTGAGGTCCTTCATCCATTTTGAGTCTATTTTTGTGTGTGGTGTAAGGAAATGGTCCAATTTTATTTTTCTACATGTGGCTGTCCAATTTTCCCAGCACCATTTATTGAAGAGGCTGTCTTTTTTCCATTGGACATTCTTTCCTGCTTTGTCGAAGATGAGTTGACCATAGATTTGAGGGTCTATTTCTGGGCTCTCTATTCTGTTCCATTGATCTATGTGTCTGTTTTTGTGCCAGTACCATGCTGTCTTGATGATGACAGCTTTGTAATAGAGCTTGAAGTCCGGAATTGTGATGCCACCAACGTTGGCTTTCTTTTTCAATATCCCTTTGGCTATTCGAGGTCTTTTCTGGTTCCATATAAATTTTAGCATTATTTGTTCCATTTCTTTGAAAAAGATGGATGGTACTTTGATAGGAATTGCATTAAATGTGTAGATTGCTTTAGGTAGCATAGACATTTTCACAATATTTATTCTTCCAATCCAGGAGCATGGAACATTTTTCCATTTCTTTGTGTCTTCCTCAATTTCTTTCATGAGTACTTTATAGTTTTCTGAGTATAGATTCTGTGTCTCTTTGGTTAGGTTTATTCCTAGGTATCCCGTCACCTAATAGTAAAATTTACAAGTCTCAATGACAAAGAGAAAATCCTGAAAGCAGCCCGGGAAAAGAAGTCTGTAACATACAATGGTAAAAATATTAGATTGGCAGCTGACTTATCCACAGAGACCTGGCAGGCCAGAAAGAGCTGGCATGATATTTTTAGAGCACTAAACGAGAAAAACATGCAGCCCAGAATACTATATCCAGCTAGGCTATCATTGAAAATAGAAGGAGAGATTAAAAGCTTCCAGGACAAACAACAACTGAAAGAATTTGCAAATTCCAAACCAGCTCTACAGGAAATATTGAAAGGGGTCCTCTAAGCATAGAGAGAGTCTACAAGTGGTAGATCAGAAAGGAACAGAGACCATATACAATAACAGTCACCTTACAGGCAATACAATGGCACTAAATTCATATCTCTCAATAGTTACCCTGAATGTGAATGGGCTAAATGCCCCTGTCAAAAGACACAGGGTATCAGAATGGATAAAAAAACAAAACCCATCTATATGTTGCCTCCAAGAAACTCATTTTAAGCCCGAAGACACCTCCAGATTTAAAGTGAGGGGGTGGAAAAGAATTTACCATGCTAATGGACATCAGAAGAAAGCAGGAGTGGCAATCCTTATATCAGATCAATTAGATTTTAAGCCAAAGACTATAATAAGAGATGAGGAAGGACACTATATCATACTCAAAGGGTCTGTCCAACAAGAAGATTTAACAATTTTAAATATCTATGCCCCCAACGTGGGAGCAGCCAACTATATAAACCAATTAATAACAAAATCAAAGAAACACATCAACAACAATACAATAATAGTAGGGGACTTTAACACTCCCCTCACTGAAATGGACAGGTCATCCAAGCAAAAGATCAGCAAGGAAATAAAGGCCTTAAACGACACACTGGACCAGATGGACATCACAGATATATTCAGAACATTTCATCCCAAAGCAACAGAATACACATTCTTCTCTAGTGCACATGGAACATTCTCCAGAATAGATCACATCCTCGGTCCTAAATCAGGACTCAACCGGTATCAAAAGATTGGGATCATTCCCTGCATATTTTCAGACCACAATGCTCTAAAGCTAGAACTCAACCACAAAAGGAAGTTTGGAAAGAACCCAAATACATGGAGACTAAACAGTATCCTTCTAAAGAATGAATGGGTCAACCGGGAAATTAAAGAAGAATTGAAAAAAATCATGGAAACAAATGATAATGAAAATACAACGGTTCAAAATCTGTGGGACACAATAAAGGCAGTCCTGAGAGGAAAATATATAGCGGTACAAGCCTTTCTCAAGAAACAAGAAAGGTCTCAGGTACACAACCTAACCCTACACCTAAAGGAGCTGGAGAAAGAACAAGAAAGAAACCCTAAGCCCAGCAGGAGAAGAGAAATCATAAAGATCAGAGCAGAAATCAATGAAATAGAAACCAAAAAAACAATAGAAAAAATCAACGAAAGTAGGAGCTGGTTCTTTGAAAGAATTAATAAAATTGATAAACCCCTGGCCCGACTTATCAAAAAGAAAAGAGAAAGGACCCAAATAAATAAAATCATGAATGAAAGAGGAGAGATCACAACTAACACCAAAGAAATACAAACTATTGTAAGAACATACTATGAGCAACTCTACGGCAATAAATTTGACAATCTGGAAGAAATGGATGCATTCCTAGAAACATATAAACTACCACAACTGAACCAGGAAGAAATAGAAAGCCTGAACAGACCCATAACCAGTAAGGAGATTGAAACAGTCATTAAAAATCTCCAAACGAAAAAAAGCCCAGGGCCAGACGGCTTCCCGGGGGAATTCTACCAAACATTTAAAGAAGAACTAATTCCTATTCTCCTGAAACTGTTCCAAAAAATAGAAATGGAAGGAAAACTTCCAAACTCATTTTATGAGGCCAGCATCACCTTGATCCCAAAACCAGACAAGGATCCCACCAAAAAAGAGAGCTATAGACCGATATCCTTGATGAACACAGATGCGAAAATACTCAACAAAATACTAGCCAATAGGATTCAACAGTACATTAAAAAGATTATTCACCACGACCAAGTGGGATTTATTCCAGGGCTGCAAGGTTGGTTCAACATCCGCAAATCAGTCAATGTGATACAACACATCAATAAAAGAAAGAACAAGAACCATATGATACTTTCAATAGATGCTGAAAAAGCATTTGACAAAGTACAGCATCCCTTCCTGATCAAAACTCTTCAAAGTGTAGGGATAGAGGGCACATACCTCAATATCATCAAAGCCATCTATGAAAAACCCACCGCAAATATCATTCTCAATGGAGAAAAACTAAAAGCTTTTCCACTAAGGTCAGGAACACGGCAGGGATGTCCATTATCACCACTGCTATTCAACATAGTACTAGAGGTCCTAGCCTCAGCAATCAGACAACAAAAGGAAATTAAAGGCATCCAAATCGGCAAAGAAGAAGTCAAATTATCACTCTTCGCAGATGATATGATACTCTATGTGGAAAACCCAAAAGACTCCACTCCAAAACTGCTAGAACTTATACAGGAATTCAGTAAAGTGTCAGGATATAAAATCAATGCACAGAAATCAGTTGCATTTCTCTACACCAACAGCAAGACAGAAGAAAGAGATATTAAGGAGTCAATCCCATTTACAATTGCATCCAGCATCCTTTTCTAATTAAAACTCTTCAGTGTATAGGAATAACAAACTATAGAAATGATCCCTGGAAGTATAGTCTCACAGTGTATAGGAATAGAGGGAACATTCCTCAACTTCATAAAATCCATCTATGAAAAACCCACAGCAAATATCATTCCAATGGAGAAAGCTGAGAGCCTTCCTACTGAGATCAGGAATACAACAAGGATGCCCACTCTCACTACTATTGTTCAACATATTTATAGAAGTCCTAGCAAGAGCAATCAGACAATAAAAAGAAAGAAAATGTATTCATATGGGCAAAGAAAAAGTCAATCTCTCTCTCTTCACAGCTGACATGATACTTTATGTGGAAAACCCAAAAGACTCCACCCCCAAATTACTACAACTCATACAGAAATTCAGGAATGTGGCAGGATAAAAATCAGTGCACAGAAATCAATTGCTTTCTTATACACTAACAGTGAAACTGTAGAAAGGGAAATTAGAGAATCAATTCCAGTTATAGGATCAAAGCCCATAAGATACCTTGGAATAAACCTAACCAAAGAGGTAAATGATCTATACTTGAGGAACTACAGAACACTCATGAAAGAAATTGAAGGAGACAAAAAAGATGGAAAAAGCATTCCATGTTCAAAGATCAGAAGAATAAATGGTGTTAAAATGTCTGTGCTGTCCAGAGCAATGTATACTTTCAACTCCATGATCACAATACCATTGGAATTTTTCAAAGTGTTGGAACAAACAATCCTAAAATTTGTGTGGAATCAGAAAAGACCCCAAATGACCAAGGAAATGTTGAAAAAGAAAAACAAAACTGGGGGCATCATGTTGCATTATCAAGCCTTACTACAAAGCTGTGATCACCAAGATAACATGGTATGGCATGACACATAGATTAATAGAATAGAGTAGAGAGCGCAGATATGGATCCACAACTCTATGGTCAAATAATCTTTGACAAAGCAGGAAAAAATATCCAGTGGAAAAAAGACGGTCTCTTCAATAAATGGTGCCGGGAAAATTGGACAGATATGTATGGAAGAATGAAACTTGACCATTCTCTTACACTGTACATAAAGGTAAACTCAAAATGGATAAAAGACCTTAATGTGAGGCAAGAATTTATCAAAATCCTTGAGAAGAATTCAGGTAGTAACCTCTTCAACATCAATCACAACAAATTCTTTCAAGACATGTCTCCAAAGGCAGAGGAAACAAAAGCAAAAATGAACTTTTGGGACTTCATCAAAATCAAAACTTCTACACAGCAAAGGAAACCATCAACAAAACAAAGTGGCAATCCACAAAATGGGAGAAGATATTCACAAATGACACTACAGACAAAGGGCTGATATCCAAGATCTATAAAGAACTTCTCAAATTCAACACCCAAAAAACAGGTAAGTGAAGAAATGGGCAGAAGAAATGAATAGACACTTCTCCAATGAAGACATACAAATGACTAACAGACACGTGAAAAAAAAAGTGACCATCATTAGCCATCAGGGAAGTTCAAATTAAAACCACATTGGGATACCACCTTATACCAGCTAGAATGGTAAAAATTAACAAGACAGCAAGCAACAAGTGTTGGAGAGGATGTGGAAAAAGGGGAACCCTCTTACACTGTTGGTGGGGATGCAAGTTGGTATAGCCACTTTGGAAAACAGTGTGGAGATCCCTTAAGAAATTAAAAATAGAGTTACCCTATGACCCTGCAATTGCACTACTGGGTACTTACCCCCAAAATATAGATGTAGTGAAAAGAAGGGCCATACATACCTGCAATGTTCATAGGAGCAATGGCCACAATTGCCAAACTGTGGAAAGAGATAAGATGCCCTTCAACAGACAAATGGATAAAGAAGATATGGTCCATATATACAGTGGAGTATTACTCAACCATCAGAAAGGATGAATATCCAACTTTTGCATTAGCATAGGTGGGACTGGAGGAGATTTTGCTGAGTGAAAGGAGTGAAGCAGAGAAAGTAAATTATCATATGGTTTCACTTACTTGTGGAACATAAGGAGCAGCATGGTAGACATTAGGAGAAAGAAGGGAAAAAAGCCAGGGCAGGGGGGATTGGAAGGGGAGATGAAGCATGAGGGACTGTGGACACTGAGAAAAAAACAGGGTTTTAGAGGGGGTGAGGTGGGGGGATGGTTTGGCCTGGTGATGGATATTGCATGGAGCATTGGGGTAAACTAGGAATCTTGGAACACTACATCAAAAACGAATGATGTGTACTGTATGGCTACTAACATAACAGTAAAAATAAATAAATAAATAAATAAATAAATAAATAAATAAATAAATAAAAGATTCTCTCTCTCTTTCCCTCTTCCCCCCCCTCAACAACAACAAAAACATTTCCACATATTTATGGATTTCCCAAATTTTCTTCTGTTATTGAGTTCTCATTTTATTTCACACTGTCAGAGAAATCTACTTTTTTGTCTTTAATCATTTTAAATTTTCCGAAGCTTGTTTTATGGCCATTATATGATCTATAATGTAGAGTATTTCATGGACACTTAAATATGCTATTTTTGTGTTTTGTGTCATGTCTGCTATTTTTGTGTCATGTTGTATAGCTGTGTGGTAGGTATCAATCTGTCAGTTTTTGCTTAATGTACCTGTTCTGTTTTTAGGTGCATGTATGTTTGTAACTGGTGTACTTCTTGATTCATTGATAGTCTATCATTATAACAGGTTCTTCTTTGTCTCTAGTAGCAACTTTCCTGGTAAGGTCTGTTTTGTTTGAAATCAATGTAGCCATCTTAGTTCTTTTTTGGTTGTTGTTTCTCTGGTGTATATTTTTCTATTATTTCATTTTCAGCCTCTTTGTGTTTGTAAATCTGAAGTGTATAGAAAGCATCTATTGAATTATTTTTAAAAATTTATTCTGCCCATTTCTGCCTTTTAATTGCAGAATTTAAACTATTCACCTTTAATGTAATTACCAGGTCACATTTGCCATTTTGCTATTCGTTTTACATGTCTTAGGTTTTGTTAGTTCCTCTATTCTTCCATTACTCCCTTATTTTTTATTAAATAGACATTTTCTGCTGTACCATTTAAATATCCTTGTTTCTTGTACCATGTTGGTGAGTTTTCTTTCTTTCTTTCTTTTTTTTTTTTTTTCAGTAGCTAGGGGTTACCATTAACATCTTCACTTTTACAATCTAACTTAAATTAATACAAATTTAATTAAAATAGTATGAGACATTCACTCTATGTGGCTCCATTCTCTCTCCTTTTGTATTGTTTTTATCATGCATATTTCATCTTCATAAATTATATGCTCAGGAATATAGATTTATAATCACTGCTTTGTGCTTTTAAATCATAAAGGAAAAAACTAGACTTATAAATAAAAAATACATCTATACTCTCTTAAAAATATTTATGTGGTTTGCTTTACCATTGTTCTTTATTTCTTCATGCAAATTTGAGTTACTGTATTGTGTCCTTTACTTACAGCTTGAAGGACTCTCTCTTTCTTTCTCTCTTTTTCTTGTAGGTTAGGTTGACAGGTAACAAATACTCTCAAATTTTATTTATCTGGGAATATCTTAATTTCTTTTTTTTTTTTTTTTTTTTTTTTTTTTTAAAGATTTATTTATTTGACAGAGAGAAATCACAAGTAGACAGAGAGGCAGCCAGAGAGAGAGAGAGAGGGAAGCAAGCGCCCTGCTGAGCAGAGAGCTCGATGCGGGACCCGATCCCAGGACCCTGAGATCATGACCTGAGCCGAAGGCAGCGGCTTAATCCACTGAGCCACCCAGGCGCCCCGGGAATATCTTAATTTCTTCTACATTTTTGAATGATAGTTTTGTTAGATCTAAAACTCTTGGTTGTCTAGGAATGGAACTTTGAAAGCATTGCAGCCATGTTTTGCTCTTTGCAGTGGCTGCTAGGCTGATAAAATCATCATGAATGCAGATTTTGGATTTTTAAGAATATTGTGGATCTGCAGAGGAAGGAATGAGAACAAAGCAAGTTAAGATGTCACAAAGGTCACTTCTCTTACTAATTCAGCTGTTATTCTTTCTCTTTTCATTTGTTAATAAATGCTCCCCAGATTGCTACAAGTCTTCAGTTATGTTCAGAGTTCCCAAAAAGTTAAATCTGACAATCTTTGTCAGTATTTTTATTGCTTTTATGGAGGAATTTTCAGAGGTCTATACTTGTTCTTTTTACCGATGTCACTGTAACACTTAGGGTAAATCATTTTAACATCTCACCTTTTGTTTATTTTGTTATAGTGTTCTATATTAAAACTGTTTTAGCTTGGGTTTCGCTGGAAACAGCATGAGATGAAGACTTGTATACAGATAGTCTATTTGGAAGGTAATTCTGGGGAACATAAGTGAAGGAGCCTAAGGAATGAGAATGAGGCCAAGCCAATATCAGGGTGTGTTAATCATGCCATTGCTATGAGCAATGGAGGCTTGGCTGTACCAGGACCTCCACAAAAGCACACAGAATGTTTCCCAGACCAGAGGTGAATTCATTTATCCATTAGCACATGTCCTCCATTGGTGTAGATTACTCACAAGGTTGTTAACTTCTCCACACTTCCATGTCTCAAGTTGCCATGACCATAGAAAGTTCCTGTATCATCCAGACACTGGGGGAAAAGCATAGTACCTACTGTAGACACTGGCAGCACAAAATGAACAAAGCTCTCAGTGGTTTCCTTTTCTTTAGCTCAGACTGCAGAGGTTAGGTGAAAAGGATGTGAGCTGGAGTCTATGTGTATTAGTCAGGGTTCTCCAGAGAAATAGAATCAGAAATAAAAAAGCAGAACTAATGGGATGTGTGTGTATGTGTGTTATATGAACCAATTTCATATATATTTGTGCACCATTATGATATATGATAATGATATATGATGTTGAATTGGCTCACACAGTTATGAGGTTTGGCAGGTCCCAAGATTTGCAAGATTATTCTGCAAAATGGAGATGCAGAGGAGCTGATGGTGTCGTTCTATTTTGAATTCAAAGGCACAATAACCAAGAGAGCTGATGATGTCTGAAGTCCAGCAGACTTGCAACCCAGAAAGAGCTGATATTTCAGATGGAAGAAACCCATGTCACAGTTTGAAGGCATCCAAGCAAGAAAAACTCTGTCTTACTTAGAGAATAAAGTCAATCCCTTTTTATATACAGGCCTTCAGCTGACTGGATGAGGCCCTGCACTTTAGGGAGAGCAATCTAGTTTACTAAGTATATATTAGATAATATCATCAAAAATACCCTCATAGAAACACCCAGAATAATGTTTGACCAAATATCTGGGTACCTTGTGGCCTGGTCAGATTGACATAAAATTAACCATTATGTTATGACATTTATTAAGCCAGTGTACCAGTTAGGTAGGAATAACTGGAACTAACTAGTTAATGATTGCTCTACATGGTAGTGTTGTATCGCATAGTGTTACGAAATTCTAAGCTTCTGCTAGTCAATTTTCATAGATAGGAGTAGATTTCAAGTACTGAGCTACAGATATTGTATTACTGAAGTAAAACAAGGCTTTGGAGAAAAAAATAAGCATTAAAGTATACTATCTTAGTTGCAATGTTTCCTTTGTAGCTGTAAAGTTAATTTATGAAATAAATCAATTCTTATAAAAGCAATATAAAACTTTTTCCAGTTTCTATTTAAATTCCAGTTAGTTAACATACAGTATAATTAGTTTCAGGTATAGAATGTAGTGATTCATCACTTACATACACCACCCAGTGCTCATTACTGAATGCCTTCCTTAATACCCATCACCCATCTGACTCATGCCCCTACTTACCTCCCCTCCAGAAACCCTCAGGGTGTTCTCTAGGGCTAAAAAGTCTGTTTTATGGCTTGCCTCTCTTGTTTTCCCCCTATGTCCATATGTGTTGTTTCTTAAATTCCACATATGAATGAAATCAAGTGGTATTTGTCTTTCTCTGACTGACTTATTTCACTTAGTATAATACCTTCTAGCTCCATTGACGTCGTTGCAAATGTCAAGATTTCATCTTCTTGTGGCTTAGTAATATTCCACTCTGTGTCTGTGTGTGCATGCATATACACATATGTACATATATGTATATATATTTCTTTTTTTTATTTAAATTTTACTTAGTTAACATACAATATGATATTGGTTTCTGGAGTAGAATTCAGTGATTCATCACTTAAATACAACACCCAGTGCTCATCCCAACAAGGACCACCTCTTCTTTATTCATTCCTCAATTAATAGACATTTGGACTCTTTTCATAATTTGGCTATTGTTGATAATGCTGTTATAAACATCAGGGTGCATGTGTCCCTTTGAATCAGTATTTTTCTATCCTTTGGGCAAATACCTAGTAGTGCAATTGTTGGGTCATAGGGTAATTCTTTTTTAATTTTTTGAGCAACTTCCATACTTTTTCCAGAGCTTTCCAGAGTGGCTGCACCAGTATTATTCTCACCAACAGTGTAAGAGGTTTCCCCTTCCTCTGCATCCTTGCCTACCTCAAAACTGCTATTCCCTGTGTTGTTAATTTTAGCTACTCTGACAGTGAGGGGATATCTGATTGTAGTTTTGATTTGTAGTTCCCTGGTGATGGGTGATGTTGAGCATGTTTTCATGTGTCTGTTAGTCATCTGGATGTCTTCTTTGGAAAATGTCTGCTCATGTCTTCTGCCGATTTCTTAATTGGATCATTTGTGTTTTTTTGGGTGTGAAGTTTTGTAGGTTCCTTATATATTTTGGATACTAACCCTTTTTTGGGTATGCATTAGAAAATGTTTTCTCCTAGTCCATAGATTACCTGGTACTTCTGTTGATTGTTTCCTTTGCTGTGAAGAGACTTTGATGTTGATGAAGTCCCAATAGTTTGTTTTTGCTTTGTTTCCCTTGCCTCAGGAGACATACCTAATAGGAAATTGCTATAATCATCGTCAAAGAGGTTGCTGTCTATGTTTTCCTCCAGGATTTTGATGGTTTCCTGTCTCACATTTAAGTGTTTCATCCATTTCTTATTTATTTTTGTACATGGTAAGAAAGTCATCCAGTTTCATTCTTCTCTATGTCGCTGTCCAGTTTTCCCAACACGATTTGTTGAAGACACTGTCTTGTGTCCATTGGATGCTCTTTCTTGCTTTGTTGAAGATCAATTGGTCATATAGTAGTAGGTCCATTTTTGGGTTTTCTGTTTTCTTCCATCGATCAGTATGTCCATTTTTGTGCCAGAATCATACTGTCTTGATAACTACAGCTTTGTAATGTAACTTGAAGTCTGGAATTGTGGTACCTCCAACTTTGCTTTTCTTTCAAGATCACTTTGGCTATTTTGGGGTCTTTTGTGTTGCCATACAAACTTTAAGATTGATTGTTCCAGCTCTGTGAAAAGTGCTGGTGCTGTTTTGATAAGGATTCCATTAAATGTGCAGATTGCTTTGGGTAGTATAGACATTTTAACAATATTCTTATCCATGAGCATGGAATATTTTTCCACTTCTTTGTGTCTTCTTCAATTCTTTCATCATTGTCTTATAGTTTCCACAGCACAGACATTTTATCTTTGGTTAGTTTATTCTTAGGTATCTTACTGTTTTTGGTGAAATTTGGTGACATGCAACAGATTCCTGTATGTTGATTTTATATCCTGCAACTCTACTGAATTTGTGTATCAGTTCTAGAAATTTTTTGGTTGAGTGTTTCGGATTTTCTATATAGAGTTCATGTTCTCAGCAAATAGTGAAAGTTTGACTTCTTTCTTGCTGATTCAGATGTCTTTTATTTCTCTTTGTTGTCTGATTGCTGAGGCTAGAACTTACAGTACCGTGTTGGATAGAAGTGGTGACAATGGATATTCCCGTCTAGTTCCTGACTATAGAAGAAAAGCTCTCAGTTTTTCCACATTAAGGAGGATATTATCTGTGGGCTTTTCATATATTGCCTTCATTAGTTTGAGGTATGTTCCCTCTCTTCCCATTTTGTTAAGGGTTTTTTTTTTTTTTTTTTAAATCAAGGATGGATGTTATACTTTGTCAAATGCTTTTTCTGCATCTATTGAAAGGATCAGATGGTTCTTATCCTTTCTTTTATTAATGTGGTGTATTATATTGTTTGATTTGCAAATACTGAGACACTCTTACAACCCAGGGTTAAATTCCACTTGATTATGGTGAATGATTTTTTTTTTTAAGATTTATTTGACAGAGAGAGAGAGATTACAGGTAGGCAGAGAGGCAGGCACAGAGAGAGGGGGAAGCAGGCTCTCCGCTGAGCAGAGAGCCTGATGTGGGTCTCGATCCCAGGACCCTGAGATCATGACCTGAGCCGAAGGCAGAGGCTTAACCCACTGAGCCACCCAGGTGCCCCTGGTGAATGATTTTTTTAAATGCACTACTGGATTTGATTAGTTAGTATTTTATTGAGAATTTTTAAAATTTTTATTTTATTTTTTCAGTGTTCCAAGATTCATTGTTTATGTATCACATCCAGTACTTCATGCAATATGTGCCCTCCTTAATACCCATGACCAGGCTCACCCAACCCCCTCCTGCCTCCTCTCCAAAACCTTCAGTTTGTTTCTCAGCATCCATAGTCTCTCGTGTTTCATCTCCCCCTTTGATCTCCCCCAACACCCTTCTCTTCTCTTTCTCCCAATGTCCTCTGTGATATCCTTATGCTCCACAAGTCACTGAAACCATTTGATAATTGACTTTCTGTGCTTGATTTATTTCACTCAGCATAATCTTTTCCAGTCCCCTCCATGTTGATACAAATTTGGGTATTCATCCTTTCTGATGGAGGCATTATATTCCAATGTATATATGGACAATATCTTTATCCATTCATTTGTTGAAGGGCAACTTGGCTCTTTCCACAGTTTGGCAATTGTGGCCATTGCTGCTATGAACATTGGGGTACAGATGGCCCTTCCTTTCACTATCTCTGTATTTTTGGGGTAAATATCTGTAGTGCAATTGCAGAGTCATAGGGTAGTTCTATTTTTAATTTCTTAAGGGATCTCCACACTGTTTTCCAAAGTGGCTATACCAACTTGCATCCCCACCAACAGTGTAAGAGGGTTCCCCTTTCTCTACATCCTCTTCAACACTTGTTTACTGTCTTGTTAATTTTTGCCATTCTAACTGGTGTAAGGTGGTTTCTCAATGTGGTTTTGATTGAATCTCCCTCATGGCTAGTGATGATAAACATCTTTTCATGTGTCTGTTAGCCCTATGCATGTTTTCTTTGAAAAAGTGTGCGTTCATGTTTTCTGCCCATTTTTTTGATGTGATTATCTGTTTTTTTGAGTGTTGAGTTTGAGGAGTTTCTTATAGATCTTGGATATCAGCCCTTTGTCTGTAGTGTCATTTGTGAATATCTTCTCCCATTCTGTGGGTTGCCTCTTTGTTTTGTTGACGATTTCCTTTGCTGTGCAGAAGCTTTTTATCTTGATGAAGTCCCAAAAGTTCATTTTTGCTTTTGTTTCCTCTGCCTTTGGAGACATGTCTTGAAAGAATTTGCTGTGGTTGATGTTGAAGAGGTTACTACCTGAGTTCTTCTCAAGGATTTTGATAGATTCCTGCCTCACATTGAGTGAGGTCTTTTATCCATTTTGAGTTTACCTTTGTGTACAGTGTAAGAGAATGGTCAAGTTTCATTTTTCTATACATATCTGTCCAATTTTCCCAGCACCATTTATTGAATAGACTGTCTTTTTTCCACTGGATATTTTTTCCTGCTTTGTAGAAGATTATTTTACCATAGAATTATGGCTCCATATCTGTGCTCTCTACTCTGTTCCACTGGTCTTTATGTCTGTTTTTGTGCGAGTACAATGTTATCTTGGTGATCACAGCTTTGTAGTAAAGCTTGAAATTAGGCAACGTGATGCCCCCAGTTTTGTTTTTCTTTTTCAAATTTCCTTAGAAATTCAGGGTCTTTTCTGGTTCCATACAAATTTTAGGATAGTTCCAGCACTTTGAAAAATCCTCTGCAGCATTCTTGATACATTTGTCTCCCAAACCACATCTCTTTACTTCCTACCTTTTTTCATGTGGTGTCACTTTTGCGAGATGGGTTCCTGGTGATAGGAGACAAAATGATGGTGGGACTACTGACTGATGATCACTTTGTTTCTTACAATCACTTCTTTTATACTTTACACAAGATCTGGCTTCAAACAGGGTATAGATTTATGTGCAGGATGTGAACTGGATGTGTAATGTGAACTCTGTGCAGGACATGGGCTACATGCAGACAATCAAGTGGGACAAATGAACAACAACAATTATCTTTTAGCTTTAAATGATAAGAACAAGGTAAGGATTCTCCACACTTATCAGATCCATCTAAAGGAGGACCTGAAGGCACTCTGGGGATCCTCCCATGTTTATTCCAGCGTGGCCCAGGAAGACTCCCCCCCCCCCCATCTCCTGGAGTTTTCTCACAGGATCCGACAGGACCCCAGTCACATTGGCGAGGACCTGGGTTGTGTCCAACAATGTGACCTCTTCTAGTTGTGCCATGCTGTCAGTCCTTAGGTTGATTTCTTTGCAGTATAAAACTTTTAAACAATGAGTCAAATACTATATTTAATGTTTTCATCTTAAGTATGTGCACTAATAGTATTATTAAGGTATGCTTTAGAGGGATATATATAGTATATCAATATTTATTTATTTATTTATGACTTAAGTTTTTCCAAGCAGCACTATAAATAAGTTATTTTCCATTTCATTTGATGCCATAGTTTTAGGTGCTATTTTATATTAATGCTGCAATTCATTAAATGTGTCCTTAACAATCTAAGGTTCTCCTGTTTTAGTGCTATGTGACAGAATTAGATTTATAACCCCAGGGTATTCAAAGGTGACAGCAAAGTTTTGTTGCATTTTTGCAATTTATTAGGTGTGTTTAGAAAAGAGATACCAGATGCTTAGATTAAGAAGATTTGAGCTTTCCCAAGTTATTTGTAGTCCTGGTGAAAAAAGAAAAAAAGGAGAAATCTGTGTATTAGGGTAGAAAATTCAACTTCCCAAGTGTTTTTATAATTTTCTTCTCTTGTTCAATAACAAAAATTTTATAGAGATAAAGGTTACATTGCATTGATCTGACTTTGGTCAGGTAAATTAGATATTTATTTTATGCAAATGAAGTCCTATTTTTTAGATTTTTAAAGTCCTATTTTTTAGATTTTTTATCTATTTGGTCATCTTTATCTGTGATTGAAAAATGACTTCCAAATTACTGATGAAAAAGGCAGGGTTTTCCAGGAGGGCCCAGAGGACATAGTATCAAAACAGAGAATTACTCTCAGGCCTTAAAGCTGAATCAATTTCTCTGCTGAATTGAGGACTTCTTTGGGAGCTGTGACCACTTTTTGTCTTCCAGTTTCTCCTTTTTGGAATAGGAATATCTATCCTAGGCTTGTTTCACCACTGTATTTTGGAAGAGGATATCTTGGTTTTTATATTTCATAGGTTCATTAATGAAGAGAAATTTTGCTTCAGAATGGTCAATTACCAATCACCCATAACTAACTCAGATGATACAGATGAACAGATGTGGAGTTCTTTGTTTTGATA
The DNA here is from genome assembly GCF_964662115.1 of Mustela nivalis. Lineage (NCBI taxonomy): Eukaryota > Metazoa > Chordata > Mammalia > Carnivora > Mustelidae > Mustela > Mustela nivalis. Next base: position 66,439,565 of record NC_139022.1, on the reverse strand, counting down.
TTTAGATGAGATGTTTTGATTTATGGTTTAAGACTTTAGAGGATGTCAAGATGGGGTGAGTGTATTTTGCTTATAGGATAGACATGAATTTGGGGCAGCCAGGGGTGACCTGTGTTGGGGTGAATGGTGTTCCTCCAAATTCATGTCCATCAAGAATCTCAGAATGTGATCTTTCTTGGAAGTAAGAGTCTGGTCATTTCATGTGTAAGTAGCTAAGATGGGGTCATACTGAATTAGGATGGACCCAAAGTCCCGTGACTGGTATTCTCATAAAATTACCATGTGAAGACATAGACACACATATACAAATAGAGAAGAAGGTCCTGTGAAGATGGTGGTAGAGATTGTAGGGAAGTATCTATAAGCAAAGGAATGCCAAGGATTCCTGGAAACTGCCAGAAGCAGGAAGAGGCAAAGAAAGATTCTTCCATAGTGTCTTCAGAGGGAGACTAGCCTTGCTGATACTTTTAGACTTCTAGATTCCATAACCCAGAAATAGTAATTTTTTCTTATTTTAAGCTACCCAGTTTGTGGTACTTTATCATGGCGGCCCTTGGGAACTAATGGATTTTGTGCTCAGATATGTCAGGAATGACCAGGTAAACAGAAGTTGAAGTTCCTGGTCTTTTCAGAAATTCAGAAAGAATTTCCCCAGTGATCTCTACCGAAGATATTCTCATTAGGTAACCCCTAAAGATGGCCTCAGATGTCTCCCTCAGTATGCCTAAATGTATCATTGATTTGCTGCTGCTAAGTTCAATAGATACTAACTCTTTTCTGTTATATTTTCATATAGCCTGTGCATTATCATGGATACCTTATCTATAAAGCAAAAACACTTACAATTGAAGTGTGAAAAGAGAAAAGAAAATAAGTGTATATATGAAAAAGACAGATGTATTTGAACATTTCTTATTAGCAGAAACTATTGTGGAGCTGATATGTTTAAAAATTTCTTTTAGAATGGGACCCTAGGATCATGGCCTAGCCAAAGGCAGAAAAGCAACCAATTGAACCACCCATGAACCCTAAATAAAATATTTTTAAAAACTTCTTTTAATAATACTATGAAGTTAACTAACCAATGAAAGTTAAGTTGTGAGAGAGCTCATTCTTCCTTTTTTCTGCTTGAGTGTTTTGAGATAATTGTCATCTCACTTCAGGACTCATCAGAGGCATTGCTTCTTCTAGGATGCTATCTTTGAACTCCAAGTCTAGATGTTTGTCCCATAGCTAGTGGCTAGCTCCCTAATGCTTTTTCAGATCTCTTTTTGTAGTGTAATCATGTGTTTATGTGATTGTCTTCTCTATTTGATTATCAGTCCCTAAGAAAGTTCACTGGACTGGCTGGGTGGTATATTTTTCCCCAGGACTGAATATTCTTTATCTTTGAAAACAGCTTTCAAGTAAATACCCAGTAGTGCAATTGCTGGGCCATATCACAGTTCTATTTTCAACTTTTTGAGGAAGCTCCATACTGTTTTCTAGAGTGGCTGTACCAGCTTGCATTCCCATCAGCAGTGTAGGAGGGTTCCCCTTTCTCTGTATCCTCACCAACATCTGTTGTTTTTTGACTTGTTGGTTTTAGCCATTCTGACTGGTGTGAGGTCATTATCTTATTGTGGTTTTGATTTGGATTTCCCAGATGCCAAGAGTTGTTGAGCATTTTTTCATGTGTCTGTTGGCCATTTAGCTGTCTTATTTGGAGTAATGTCTGTTCATGTCTTCTGCCCATTTCTTGACTGGATTATTTGTTTTTTTGGTATTGAGTTCTTTATAGGTAAGTTCTTTGTAGATTTTGGATACTATCTCTTTATCTGATATATCAAGTATCTTGGAACTATCTTCTCCCATTCTGTCCATTGTGTTTTGCAAATATCTTCTGTACACTGTCTTTTGGTTTTGTTGACTGTTTCCTTTGCTGTACAAAAGCTTTTTATCCTGATGAAGTCTCAATAGTTCATTTTTGCCTTTGTTTCCCTTGCCTTTGGCAATGTGTCTAGGAAGAAGTTGCTTTTGTTGAAGTTGAAGAGGTTGCTGCCTGTGTTCTCCTCAAGGATTTTGATTGATTCCTGTCTCACATTGAGGTCTTTCATCCATTTTGAGGCTATTTTTATGTGTGATGTAAGGAAATGGTTCAGTTTCATTCTTCTGCATGTGGCTGTCCAGTTTCCCGAACACCATTTGTTAAAGAGCCTGTGTTTTTTCTATTGGATATTCTTTTCTGCTTTGTTGAAGATTAATTGACCATAGAGTTGACAGTCCATTTCTGGGCTCTCTATTCTGTTCCATTAATCTATGTGTCTGTTTTTGTGCCAATACCATACTGTCTTGATGATTACAGTGTTGTAATAGAGCTTGAAGTCCGGAATTATGATGCCACCAGCTTTGGTTCTCTCTTTGAACATAGCTCTGGCTCTTCAGGGTCTTTCCTGTTTCCATAAAAATTTTAGGATAATTTTTTTGATTTCTGTGAAAAAAGTTGATGGTATTTTGATAGGGATTGCATTGAGTGTGTAGATTGCTCTAGGTAGCATAGACATTTTCACAATATTTGTTCTTTCAACCCATGAGCATGGAATGGAATGTTTTTCCTTTTCTTTGTGTCTTCCTCAATTTCTTTCATGCATATTCTATAGCTTTCTGTGTGCAGATACTATGCTTCTGGTTAGATTTATTCCTAGGTATCTTGTTTTGGGTACAATTGTAAATGGGATCATCTCCTTAAGTTCTCTTTGTTCTGTCTTGCTGTTGGTGTATAGAAATGCAACTGGTTTCTGTGCATTGATTTTTATCCTGACACTTTAATGAATTCCTATATGAGTTCTAGCAGTTTCAGAGTAGAGTCTTTTGGATTTTCCACATAAAATACATCATCTGCAAAGAGTGAGAGCTTGACTTCTTCTTTGCCAATTCGGATGACTTTTATTTCTATTTGTTGTCTGATTGCTATGGCTGGGACTTCCAGGACTATGTTGTACAACAGCAGTAATAGTAGACATCCCTGCTGTGTTCTTGACTTTGTTTCTGATGTTAACTCAGGTCATCATCTCAGAGTCCTGGAATCTAGCCTTACACTGAGCTCCATGCTGGATGTGGAGTCTTCTTGTGATTATCTCTCTCTCTCCCTTTAAAATAAACAAACAAAACAACCATTTTTGAAATTTGTACAAGTCATTTTGTAAAGAAAGACTTATTTCAGGGCCCCACCAAAAATAGGCATATATATGGGACCAGAGAGAAGGACTTATCAACAGACAGCAAGGAGAACATGGAAAATAAACCTTATTACAAATTTAATCTGGACTCACTCTATCAAAATGGAGGTATAGATCAGAAATTTTATACTTCTATTATTGTTGAATTTATGTGTTTGGGGACGCAACTCATTAGTTATAGTTGTGTGTTGCCTCGCAAGTCCCAAACACTGTTGTAATTTTAATGAAAGCCAGTAATTGAGAAATGATATGGATCACATGACTGACAGGCTGTCATGATGATGTTAAGATGAAATTTACTGTGTTTGTGTGAATCACAATTTTTTTTTTTAAACTTGCTCTTTAGCATTAGAAATGTGCTATTGTTAGACATAGAGAGTACATCCATTCCTTAGGATCAGTATTATGTTAACCAAGGACTTAGGACCAAATTGTTAATGAACTATCATAGACATCACATTTTAAGGTGCCTCCAAATATTTCAGGACTTTGGAAGTGTTTCTGGGTTTTGTTTAGGCTATGTGAAAAAGGGAGATTGATGAGGGTCACAAACAATGGTTTTGGTAGTTTCCTTGAAGCAAGTTTCAGTGTTTAGTACAATCAGAACTGGCTTAAAAGTAAGGTGGATGCATCAAGCCTTTTTTGAATATCTGTGTTTCCTCCATTATAGTCACTCTGACAGACTTATTAATCTCTTTATCTTCCTTTTTTGTTTCACTTTTTTCTCCTATCAATAATGAAGAATGATTCTCAATTCATGCAAATGAGTATTACTATACAGATAAGTGTAGCTGACAGTCACTGAATGCTAATTTCATTATTCAGATTTAGCATGTGCATAAATTAAGTCGTGTTGTTCAAGTTTCTTTATACAATTGTTATAAAATGAATAGTTCTTAAGCTAAAGTCATTCTCTTACTAACTTTGTTTTTACACTTCTTTATAAATATACCTATGAAGATTATTTCCCTTTCCTATTTTTTAGAAAGGAAGAATTATAAGTAGAGAGTTAACAATGGGAAGGATGTGCGTTCATTTGCATGAAATTATTGTTAAGGGAAAAATTACTATACAAGTATTGTAATGTTGAGATAGCATGCAGAACATAATAATTATGTTATTATACTTAAATCTTCTATTATTGGTCAGAATTGTCAGTTTATAAGAGTAACCTTTGAGGAAAAATGAGTTAAAGGAAATGGGTAGAGGGCAGACCAATGAGGACTCTTACTGGAGAGATAGTAATATGCTGGAGACTGATGATCTATTAACCAAACCATACTTCCTTTTCTTTACTGTACAGTTAACCCCCATTTCCCAGTTCCCTCGCACTCAGGTGTAGCCTGAGCATTGGAGATCTATCCATTGTCATGAGAGTAGAAGTGACAAGCTCCATTTCCAGGTTTTACTTGTGGAACTCTGACACAATCCTCCAACCTCTTCTTTTATCATCTTGGCACAGCTCAGCCCAGTGACCTTATAAACCACATTTTGGATCTATGGAGTCACAGAAAGGAGGGATTCTGACCCTCTACATTGCTGTTTACGTGAAAGTCCTTGCTGCTCAGAAAAAAAAAAAATTTTTCCTCTAATGCTATTTCTATTTTTAAAAAGATTTTATTTATTTATTTTTTATTTATTTGATAGAGAGAGAGAGAGAGAGAGAGATCACAAGTAGGCAGAGAGGCAGGCGGAGAGGCAGGCAGAGAGAGTGGGGGAAGCAGGCTCCCCACTGAGCAGAGAGCCTGATGTGGGGCTCAATCCCAGGACCCCGAGATCATGACCTGAGTCAAAGGCAGAGGTTTTAACCCCCTGAGCCACCCAGGTGCCCCTATAATGCTATTTCGAATCCAATCAAAACTATACATAACCTGGAAAAGATATCATACTTAAAAAAAAAAATAAGATGTCTGGGTGGCTCAGTCAGCCAAGCATCCAGCTCCTGATTTTGGCTCAGTTCATGACTCAGGGTTTTGAGGCTGAGGCCCACTAGACTCTCTCCCTCTCCCACTGCCACTCCCCTCTCTCTAAACGAATTTATGAAGGGCTTTATAGCAATGACAAAAACAGTTACTATTAGTAGGGACCATAAAAATCAGGAAATCCTTGACATGTTGTAATGGGACTTTAAAATTATATAGAAAAAAAGGTCATAAGTCTTTATTTTTATTATGCACATTGACTCCTAAACAGAAAAACCCTCAAACACATGAGAAGCATGCTGGTATCTTCACTGTTGTTGTTGTGTCTGGATTGTATGTATTTGTTCATATTCAGCAGTATGTGCAAAATTTCCTTCCTTCCATTTAAGCATGCCAGGCAAGCACAGGATGATTGGGATACAGCCATTTTGAGGCAAACCCATTTTCTGCCTGCAAAGACTGAGTTTATCATTAAGAAAATAACCCAGTAATTGAGTAATTACATGTGATACATACTGTACAGAATTACATAGTACTAAGCGAACATAGTACGAGGGATTCCACATAAAAAAAGAGGGTTGAGATAATAAAAGAAGTCTCCTATGAGAAAGTAACATGGCAGTTGAGAATGAAAGATTGAGTATGACCTATGAAGGTAAGTAAGTAAGGGAAGTGGACATGGGACATGCAAGGAATCAGGATGGCAGAAGGATGGGAGAACAGAAATCACGCATTGGGAGGGTAGGAGGAGAGGTTGCAGAAGGAGAGAAGCATTGGATGAAGCAGAGGCTTCCTTAGGTGTGTTGAGGAATTGAACTGTGTATTAGCAGTAACAGGATATTGTGTGCTTTTAAGCAGATTGACAGAAAGAGATTCATAATTTGAAGAGCTCACTCTGTCTTCAGTGAGGTGAAGGATCTAGAGAAGGGAAACAAGGACTCATGGCATCTAATTGGGAAGTGAGGTCAAGCTGAGAGATGATAGGGGCTTGGACTGGCTGATGGCAGTGTGTGTGGGAGATCTGAGGATCAGTTTCAAAGATCTTTAGGAGAAAGAATTATCAAAATCTTGTGATTAATTGGATTTTTGAGCATGAGATAAGAATCAAGGATAATTTCCTGGTTTCTGTGTTTTGTTACATGATATTTCACCAAAATAGGGAAAACTGGCAAAAAAAAAAAAAAGGAAAGATAATGAGTTTATTTTTAGATATATTGAATTTGAACCTATGAAATAACCAAGTGACTGTTTAATACTTACCTGTTATATACTTACCTAATGTGTGTCCATAGTGAGGCAGTTGGATTAAGGGTCTGAGATTCAAAAGATAGATCTGGCCTGGAAATAATGTTAGAATTTAATGGATCCTTAGAAATACTTTTGTCCATCCCCATTTTAATTTTTATTTATTTATTTATTTTGGCTTAAATCAAAAGACATTTATATTTTACAGTTGTAGGCTACAAGTCTAAAATCAGGGTGTCACCAGGGCTATGCTCCCTCTAAAACTTGGAGACAAGTACGATTTTTTGCCTTTACCACCTTCTGGTGTCCCAGGGAATTCCTTGGCTTGTAGCAGCAAACTCCAATCCCTGCCACTGTCTTTACATGGCTGTTTTTTCCCTTTGGGTTTTTATATTTTCTTTTGGTACAACCCTGTCTGCATCTTTCTCCTCTTATAAAGTTACCAGTCATATTGGATTAAGGACCCACCCTACTCTAGCATGACCTTATCTTACCTAATCACATCTGCAATTACCCTGTTTCCAAATAAGATCACATTTTGCAGTACTGGGCAACACTATTATTTTATAGATGAAGGAAATTAATCTTGGTGACATGTGCTTTATTGTTTACATAGCACTTTATATTATCTCCTTTATTCTTTACAACTTATCTGAGGAGTTATTATCTCCATAGTTGTGATTGAGAAGTCTAAGACTTGAGGTCAACATTTTTAAGGCATCCTACTACTTTGAAGACAACAAACACTTCTGCAGAGGATTCAAGTGACTCACAAATATAGTGGCAGGTAAAGATATTGCAAGAGTGAGGACAGAGATTTGGCTGGTCTTGCAAGGTCATTTGCTTCATGGCCTTTTTATCTTAAAGTCTTAGTAAAATTGCTGAGTGGAGCAAGGGCAAAATAATGGAACTTGTTGACTGCTCTTGAAACAAAGTAACCTTACCTCTAATTCGTGGGACAAGTCTAATAGGAGATCCAGCCTTCATAGCTACTTTCTCCTTGGTAAAAAGAGTTCAGAGGTGTGTTTTAATCTCTTCAACAGTTTGACATGATAACATAAACTAGGTGGCTTATAAACAATAGAAATTTGTTTCCAGTACTAGAGGCTGAGGAAGTCCAAGATCAAGATGCTGGCCTACTTGGTTTCTGATGAAGATCTGTTTCCTGGTTCATAGATGCTGTGTTCTTTGTCTCATATTCTCTCCTTCACATTCTCTGTCTTTACATTTTGGAGAGTGCAATGACATTCTCTGGAGAGTCTCTTTTGTAAGGGCACTAATCCCATTAATAAGGCTCCACCTTCAGACCTAATCACTTTCCAAAGGTCTCACCTTCAAATACTATCACACTGGTTGATAAGATTTAACATTTGAATTTTGGGACAAGTAGGTTAGGGGAACTACAAACATTCAATCTATAGCAAGCTAGAGATAAGTACAGAAACTTCATCCCTCAAGGGTAGAAGACCCAGCTAGCATTCTCTACTCTGTGATTCAGGGTGCAGACAAGAAGGAAGAAAATGGTTCTTCACTATAACAATGTCTCTAAATTAGAAAATCAAGTACTTAACTTCTGTATCGAGAAAACGGGATACAGAATGACATGTCTTTAAACATAAATCTTAGAAGGAAAGAAATTAGTCTGTAAAATTATTATAACCAGGAGCTGTGGGCTTTATGTGGCCTTAAAAATAGGAAAGTCCACATACTGCCTCAAGGCAAAGGGATGAGTTGGGAGGAATGAGTTGGGGAATCCTTTGAGAATTGTTTCTGCCCAGTGATGCTAAGATTGTACAATATTGTGTTGAGATTTACAAGTGTAATATAAACACTGTGATTGCTTATTATCTTTGCTATTTTAAGTGGCCTCCAAGTGAAAAAAATTTTGTTCTGTCTGAATAATATGGAATTTCTAAAATTGTTTCATTTTCTTTGAATGTTAGCATCCCTATTTCAGTATTTAAATTTAAAACTCTTGAATTCATCCAATCAAGAAACACTGGCCTTTGAATGTAAACTAGAATCCATTTTACCCAATAGTAGTGCTGATATTTATATTCTTAAAGAATCACATTTTGGTTCAGATATGTGGAAGAAGAAAAGAAAAAAAAAATGGAAGCCTTTATACAAAGAAACAAGTCTTTAAGTCAATTAGAGGAAGACAATTATCATGTGATCTCACTGATATGAGGAATGTGAGAAACAAGACAGAGGATCATAGGGAAAGGGAGGGAAAAATGAAACAAGATGAAACCAGAAAGGGAGTAAAACCATAAGAGACTTATTCTCAGGAAACAAACTGAGGGTTGCTGGAGGGTATGGGGTGGGAGAGATGGAATGGCTGGGTGATGGACATTTGGGAGGATATGTGCTATCATGAGAAAAAAAAAAAAAAAAGAAACAGATGTCTCTGAAAAGCTCATGTCATTCAGCAAGTACTAGTTTACTTGAGGAAACAGCTATAAGCTTCTGAAATTCATTCATACTCAGAGTGACTATGGTGTCATCAGAGAGATATTTGTACAAGATCTTACTGAGAAAGCATCTTTATTGGAAGCTTTTAGGGACTTCTCTAGCCTAATTATATGTGTTAAGTCTAATAGTGATTTAACAATTCTAATCTTAATCACAAGTGAGTGACCATGGTGTATCAGCAAGTTCTTACATCTTTTGAATCATTAAGGGACATTTGACATACAGTTTCTCTTGCCATTCCTCTTTTTTTCAGGAAGAAGAAAATATATTCCATATCAATTAGCCCCAGTTTGGGTTATCACTGGTTCATTGCATGTTTCTCCACTGTGGTTTTTTTTTTTTTTTTTTCAATTTTATTATGTTAGTTACCACCCAGTATCTCCACTGTTTTTTGATCCTAATTTTAATAGAAATGATGGTCATTAAGTAGTAGAACTGTCACTATGTTATATGTGGGTTTAGGAAAACCATCAAAATTAACTTGGCTCTGTTAGATTTCAAGCACTTAGTTACTGTATAATGAAAAGCAAGGGATTTTAGAAAAAATTAAAAACACACCAGAAACTGATATTGTAATTTCTAAGCCTGCAGAATGATTCTCTTATGAAATACATGATTCTAAAATACTGAAATAGGAAAGAATTGTTAATAGATTTTTTTGAGATTATTAAAACTATTAAAAATGCAACTAATAAGTTTCAGGGTCTGAGGTACTGCTAAAATTGGTAAGATGCCAGAAAAAGCATCCATCTTCTAAAAAGTTATTTTAGTAGGAATTAAGCAAGTGAAGAGAGGCATTAAATTTTTAGTTCACAGCCTGACGCTTTGGTAGGCAAAATGATTATTGGATAAGTTTATAAAAATTTGAGATTTTGGCTTAGTTTTCTCCCTCCTTCTAGAGCTCCAGATTCACTATGTTTAGGGTGGGGTCTGGGACACAGTCTTTTTAAAAAAATGAAGCATTTTTGCATAATCATACTGCAAGTGGACATAGGACTGCTTTAGTATTGATTAAAAGCCAATTTCCTGGCAATGTGGATAAATCTCAATATCAGAGTATTGATTAAAGAATCCAGGTTGAAATTAGTATGTGTTATATTATACCTTTTTATAAGTTGAAAACAAGCAGAGTTGACTTGTACTCTGTTAGAAGGCAGAGTATTGATTATCTTTCCTGGGGGACTGTGGATATAAAGGGTATGAGGGGGCTTCTGGGTGTTGTTAATATTTTATTTCTTGATATGTGCTGGTAATATAAGTGTTTTTATTTGTAAGTAATGTATCTTCTATATGTGTGTGACACTTCAGTTAAACTCCCGGTGATTTCCTGAGTGACTGTAATCTTATAAGTGTCTCAGAACGTACACTTTCCTCTGAAAAATAAGTCAGTATTTTCGAATAGCTGGGCTACCAACAACAGTCTGTGATCAATTAGGTTAAATAATAATGCAAACAACAAATTTGGAACTTATCCCAGTGGTGACTATTAAAACTAAACTTCAGTTGAAACAATCCAGTGTTATACTACCACTGCTTTATAGCTCTGGTATTTTTTTATTTAAAGTTGGTTATATTTGGGGCACCTGGGTAGCTCAGTTGGTTAAACATCTGCCTTGGGCTGAGGTCATGATCCCAGTGTCCTGGGATTGCATCTCATGTGGGGCTCCCTGATCAGCTGGGAGTCTGCGTTTCCCTCTGCTCCCCTGCCTCCCACTCATGCTTGCTTTCTCTCTCTCGCAAAAATAAATAAATAAAATCTTAAAAAATAAAGTTGAGCATATTTAAAAAAAAAAACTGGTTTAAAGATTCTACAAGTGTTTTTTATTATGTTCAGCTAGCCAACATATAGCACATCATTAATTTTTGATGTACTGTTCAACGATTCATTAGTTTTGTGTAACACCTAGTGATTCCACAAATATTGAAAGTGATGCCCTTATAGGTGTGTCATGATTTTGTTGTTTTTTTGAGACTGTTTTTTTTGCATCATTTGTGATGTTGTGGTCATTTTACTTAGCTGTGCATGCTGTTATAAATTTCTTTGAATTTTTCTAGTTTTTTTTTTTAATTAGAAAAGGGGGATTATGAAGTTTTTATAAAGTCACATACATTTTCTAATCCTTTTATATGTTCCTCCTATTTTCGTTTGCACCTTAACATGAGAATTGTCTTCCTCATCAGAAATCTTCCAAGGATTCTCAACTCTTTAGTCTCTGTGTCCTCTTTTTTGTTTACCCAGAGACAGCAGGCACAGTTTGAATCTTTTACGTGTTCAGGGGGATACCCTGAAACCCATTCCTGCAGCTTTTGTTAAACTTTTTCCACACACTTGTTTCCTTGTGGTGATGTGTAGGTAAGGTTTATGGAGATGTCATGTGGATCCTGTCTTTAGGGCCACATGCCAGAAAAGTCTGGAAATGCAAAGCTGAGGAACAAACTGCTATCCTGTGCTTAAAAAGCCATGTAAACTATCAGGAAACTTGAGGGGAAAGGGCGTAAGAGGTTAGGCACAAGGAAGCTGAAGCCAGACAAGGTTTATTAGAAAGGAAAGCATCTCTCAAGGGGAAAACTGGAGAAAGTAAAAATATTCAGCCTGAAGAAGTGAGAATGAATGGGTACCTAACAGCTACTTTCAAATATTTTGTGAATGTTATGTAGAAGAGGAATTAATTTTTTCTGCTGCTAAGAAAAAAAAAATTAAAATCATTGGGTGAAAGTTTAAGGTAGAATAATTTTGATTCTGTATGAGAAAGTTTTTCTTGAAATTAGAAGCATCAAACTGTGAGGAGTAATCTCAGTGCGGTGGTTAAGTGCCCCTGCTAGAAGTAACAAGATGTTACTTAGATTACTAGCAGTGAGCAGGTCATGGAGGGAGTTACTACTTAATTAGAGCCTGGACTATATGACATTTGGTGTCCTTTAGAATTCTTAGATTCTGTGATTCCATGAGGAGCAGTAGAGAAATAGTAATTAGTTAATGAAAAACAATCATAATCACCCCATTCCCACCCTCTCTGACTCTCCCCACAAAAACTTAATCTGACTACACTGCTTACAAGAGGGTTCTGGTTAATCTCTATAATTTAATGTGATATGAATAATACTATTCATGGTAGAATGTAAAAGATAAAGGAATGATAAATAATGACAAGATAAATATTTTTGATTGAGATGTCACAAATAGAGTATAATAAATTCTACTGTAATCACGAATGATTTTTAAACATTTAATTATAAATGCAAATCTTCCCTCAAACTAACCATGTACTTATGAGGGCTTCAATAATTGTATTATTTCAATTTATCAAAATTATCAGCACAAATGACTCAGTGGCATTAAAAGATATTTTAAAGAAGTTATATAGATTAAGATTCAGATTGGTTGAGACAAGATTTTTCCATAAGAATTCACTGGAAATGCTGCCTTCCACTCTGTCTGCCTTCCACTCTGTCTGCCTGTGCTCACTTTCGCTCGCGCTCTCTCTCTGACAAATAAATAAAATCTTAAAAAAAAAAAAACTTAAAAAAAAAAGAATTCACTGGAAATGGTTATTTTTATGTTGTTCTGATCACAAAGAATGTATTCATTTACTTTTGTGTTAAGGATGTTGTATTTGGTGTAGATATTTATGATGCTAGTGGGAATTTTTGTCCTCAATTTGTGTTAAGTTGAGTCTTCACTAAGAGGAAGGCATAAAAGATCTATAAAGACAGTCAGTGGTAAATTGTGGGAAAAAATTAAGAGGTCCCATTAAGAGGGACCAGTGAAGCCAGATAGAGTGAGGTTGTATAAATTCCCAAGCAATTCCTTTGATTTGATTTGACAAGAAATAAGTATTTGTAAATAGAGCTTGCAGAAATCAACTAGACTTATTATTAAGATGATCTTGCCCTTATTCCTTTTCCCACATGATAGTATTTGAGTTATTAAAATAAATACTTGGGACTGGGTCTACTCCTAGAAATATTGAGAAACAAGTCATAATTGGTTCAGTTCTACCCTCCTCCCTCTGTATTTTTCTAAAGTTAAGAGCCCAATATCCTTGCTACCTAATGTGTAGATAAGCCAGACTTGTGACCCATGATTTGAATCCATTCCCCCAATTACCTGTGGTTTTACTTCCTCAGAAACCTACTCTCTGAACCTGAGGTGATAAATTAGCTCATGTGAAGAATCTAAGATACCATTTCTGGTTTTGTGATAAAATTCTAAAATAGTTCTTCTTGCATTGATTGATATATTTTTAGATTTGCAGAAGGGGTCATCTTATTTCAAATACTAATTTCATAGATGAGGAACTTGAGGACAGGGAACTTAAATAAGTCAATGTAAATAATATTTCTTTTTTTTTAAACTTTTTTTTTTTTAAATTTCTTTTCAGCATAACGGTATTCATTGTTTTTGCACCACACCAGTGCTCCGTGCAATCCATGCCCTCTCTAATACCCACCACCTGGTTCCCCAAACCTCCCACTGCCCCACCCCTTCAAAACCCTCAGATTGTTTTTCAGAGTCCATAGTCTCTCATGGTTCACATCCCCTTCCAATTTCCCTCAACTCCCGTCTCCTCTCCATCTCCCCTTGTCCTCCATGCTATTTGTTATGCTCCACAAAGAAGTGAAACCATATGATACTTGACTCTCTCTGCTTGACTTATTTCACTCAGCATAATCTCTTCCAGTCCTGTCCATGTTGCTACAAAAGTTGGGTATTCATCCTTTCTGATGGAGGCATAATACTCCATAGTGTATATGGACAATATCTTCCTTATCCATTCATCCACTGAAGGGCATCTTGGTTCTTTCTACAGTTTGGCGACCGTGGCCATTGCTGCTGTAAACATTGGGGTACAGATTCTTTTCACTACATCTGTATCTTTGGGGTAAATACCCAGCAGTGCAATTGCAGGGTCATAGGGAAGCTCTATTTTTAATTTCTTGAGGAATCTCCACACTGTTTTCCAAAGTGGCTGCACCAACTTGCATTCTCACCAACAGTGTGAGAGGGTTCCCCTTTCTCCACATCCTCTCCAGCACATGTTGTTTCCTGTCTTGCTAATTTTGGCCATTCTAACTGGTATAAGGTGGTATCTAAATGTGGTTTTAATTTGAATCTCCATGATGGCTAGTGATGATGAATATTTTTCATATGTCTGATAGCCATTTGTATGTCTTCATTGGAGAAGTGTCTGTTCATATCTTCTGCCCATTTTTTTTTTTTTTACATGATTGTCTGTTTTGTGTGTGTTGAGTTTGAGGAGTTCTTTATAGATCCTGGATATCAACCTTTTGTCTGTACTGTCATTTGCAAATATCTTCTTCCATTCCCTGGGTTGCCTCTTTGTTTTGTTGACTGTTTCCTTTGTTGTGCAGAAGCTTTTGATCTTGATGAAGTCACAAAAGTTCATCTTTGCTTTTGTTTCCTTTGCCTTTGGAAACATATCTTGAAAGAAGTTGCTGTGGCTATTATCGAAGAGGTTACTGCCTATGTTCTCCTCTATGATGCTGATAAATTCTTGTCTCATATCCATTTTGAGTTTATCTTTCTGATTTTCTTTCAAAACATTGCCTCTTGATACTCAAATCAGTTAGTAGTCAACCACGCAAACCCTTTTGACTATAAGATGATACTGAACGGGAGGAGTTAAGATGGCAGAGAAGTAGCAGGCTGAGACTACTTCAGCTAGCCGGAGATCAGCTAGATAGCTTATCTAAAGATTGCAAACACCTGAAAATCCATCCACAGATCGAAGAGAAGAAGAATAGCAATTCTGGAAACAGAAAAACAACCACTTTCTGAAAGGTAGGACCGGCGGAGAAGTGAATCCAAAGCGACGGGAAGATAGACCCCGGGGGGAGGGGCCGGCTCCCGGCAAGCGGCGGAGCAACCGCGCACAAAATCAGGACTTTTAAAAGTCTGTTCCGCTGAGGGACATGCTCCAGAGGCTAAATCGGGGCGAAGCCCACGTGGGGTCAGCGTGGCCTCAGGTCCCGCAGGGTCACAGAAGGATCGGGGGTGTCTGAGTGTCGCAGAGCTTGCGGGTATTGGAACGGGAAGGCCGGCTACAGAGACAGAGCCGACAGTAAGCTCACAGCTCAGTGTTACCTTGAACCGGTCACAGGCTGCGTGAGCTCGGAGCGGGGCCAGAGGTCAGGCAGACGGGAGTAACTGGGCGCTGTTCTCTGAGGGCGTACTGAGGAGTGGGTCCCTTGCTCTCGGCTCCTCCAGGCCGGAGACCAGGAGGCTGCCATTTGTATTCCCCGTCCTCCGGAACTCTACGGAAAGCGGGGAAAGCGCTCAGGGAACAAAAACTCCTGAAAGCAAACCCAAGCGGATTACTCACCCCGGCCCCTGATAAGGGCGGTGCAATTCTGCCTGGGGCAAAGATACTTGAGAATCACTACAACAGGCCCCTCACCCAGAAGATCAACAAGAATCCAGCCTAGACCAAGTTCACCACCAAGGAGTGCAGTTTCAATACCAAGGAGAGCAGCAGAATTCCAGAGAGGAGAAAGCAAAGCACAGAACTCATGGATTTTTCCCTGTGATTTTTTATGGTCTTGCAGTTAATTTAATATTTTTCATTTTCATTTTTTGTTTTTTTTCTCGCCTTCTGGTTAAATTTTTTTTTAACTTTTACCTTTTTCTTTTTTAACGTTTTTTAACTAGTTTATCTAATATATATATATTTTCTTTTTTATATTTTTCTTATTTCTTTTCTTTTTTTAAATTCTTTTCTTTTTTCTTTATTTTTTTTCTTTCTTCCTTTTGAACCTCTTTTTATCCCCTTTCTCGCCCCTCACGATTTGGGATCTCTTCTAATTTGGTTAAAGCATATTTTCCTGGGGTTGTTGCCACCCTTTTAGTATTTTACTTGCCTGGCATGATATTTTCAGAGCACTAAGCAAGAAAAACATGCAGCCAAGAATACTATATCCAGCTAGTCTATCATTGAAAATAGAAGGAGAGATTAAAAACTTCCAGGACAAACAAAAACTGAAAGAATTTGCAAACACCAAACCAGCTCTACAGGAAATATTGAAAGGGGTCCTCTAAGCAAAGAGAGAGCCTACAAGTGGTAGATCAGAAAGGAACAGAGAAAATATACAGTAACAGTCACCTTACAGGCAATACAATGGCACTAAATTCATATCTCTCAATAGTTACCCTGAATGTTAATGGGCTAAATGCCCCTGTCAAAAGACACAGGGTATCAGAATGGATAAAAAAACAAAACCCATCTATATGTTGCCTCCAAGAAACTCATTTTAAGCCTGAAGTCACCTCCAGATTTAAAGTGAGGGGGTGGAAAAGAATATAGCATGCTAATGGACATCAGAAGAAAGCAGGCGTGGCAATCCTTATATCAGATCAATTAGATTTTAAGCCAAAGGGTATAATAAGAGATGAGGAAGGACACTATATCATACTCAAAGGGTGTGCCAACAAGAAGATTGAACAATTTTAAATATCTATGCCCCCAAGGTGGGAGCAGCCAACTATATAAACCAATTAATAACAAAATCAAAGAAACACATCAACAATAATACAATAATAGTAGGGGACTTTAACACTCCCCTCACTGAAATGGACAGATCATCCAAGCAAAAGATCAGCAAGGAAATAAAGGCCTTAAACGACACACTGGACCAGATGGACATCACAGATATATTCAGAACATTTCATCCCAAAGCAACAGAATACACATTCTTCTCTAGTGCACATGGAACATTCTCCAGAATAGATCACATCCTCGGTCCTAAATCAGGACTTAACCGGTATCAAAAGATTGGGATCATTCCCTGCATATTTTCAGACCACAATGCTCTAAAGCTACAACTCAACCACAAGAGGAAGTTTGGAAAGAACCCAAATACATGGAGAATAAACAGCATCCTTCTAAAGAATGAATGGGTCAACTGGGAAATTAAAGAAGAATTGAAAAAAATCATGAAAACAAATGATAATGAAAATACAACGGTGCAAAATCTGTGGGACACAACAAAGGCAGTCCTGAGAGGAAAATATATAGCGGTACAAGCCTTTCTCAAGAAACAAGAAGGGTGTCAGGTACACAACCTAACCCTACACCTAAAGGAGCTGGAGAAAGAACAAGAAAGAAACCCTAAGCCCAGCAGGAGAAGAGAAATCATAAAGATCAGAGCAGAAATCAATGAAATTGAAACCAAAAAATCAATAGAACAAATCAACGAAACTAGGAGCTGGTTCTTTGAAAGAATTAATAAAATTGATAAACCCCTGGCCCGACTTATCAAAAAGAAAAGAAAAGGACCCAAATAAAAAAGATCATGAATGAAAGAGGAGAGATCACAACTAACACCAAAGAAATACAAACTATTATAAGAACATACTATGAGCAACTCTACACCAACAAATTTGACAATCTGGAAGAAATGGATGCATTCCTAGAAACCTATAAACTACCACAACTGAACCAGGAAGAAATAGAAAGCCTGAACAGACCCACAGCCAGTAAGGAGATTGAAACAGTCATTAAAAATCTCCAAACAAACAAAAGCCCAGGGCCAGACGGCTTCCCGGGGGAATTCTACCAAACATTTAAAGAAGAACTAATTCCTATTCTCCTGAAACTGTTCCAAAAATAGAAATGGAAGGAAAACTTCCAAACTCATTAAATGAGGCTAGCATCACCTTGATCCCAAAACCAGACAAGGATCCCATCAAAAAAGAGAGCTATAGACCAATATCCTTGATGAACACAATGCAAAAATTCTCACCAAAATACTAGCCAGTAGGATTCAACAGTACATTAAAAGGATTATTCCCCACGACCAAGTGGGATTTATTCCAGGGCTGCAAGGTTGGTTCAACATCCGCAAATCAGTCAATGTGATACAACACATCAATAAAAGAAAGAACAAGAACCATATGATACTCTCGATAGATGCTGAAAAAGCATTTGACAAAGTACAGCATCCCTTCCTGATCAAAACTCTTCAAAGTGTAGGGATAGAGGGCACATATCTCAATATCATCAAAGCCATCTATGAAAAACCCACCGCAAATATCATTCTCAATGGAGAAAAACTGAAAGCTTTTCCGCTAAGGTCAGGAAAACGGCAGGGATGTCCATTATCACCACTGCTATTCAACATAGTACTAGAGGTCCTAGCCTCAGCAATCAGACAACAAAAGGAAATTAAAGGCATCCAAATCGGCAAAGAAGAAGTCAAATTATCACTCTTCGCAGATGATATGATACTATATGTGGAAAACCCAAAAGACTCCACTCCAAAACTGCTAGAACTTGTACAGGAATTCAGTAAAGTGTCAGGATATAAAATCAATGCACAGAAATCAGTTGCATTTCTCTACACCAACAGCAAGACAGAAGAAAGAGATATTAAGGAGTCAATCCCATTTACAATTGCACCCAAAACCATAAGATACCTAGGAATAAACCTAACCAAAGAGGCACAGAACCTATACTCAGCAAACTATAAAGTACTCATGAAAGAAATTGAGGAAGACACAAAGAAATGGAAAACTGTTCCATGCTCCTGGATTGGAAGAATAAATATTGTGAAAATGTCTATGCTACCTAAAGCAATCTACACATTTAATGCAATTCCTATCAAAGTACCATCCATCTTTTTCAAAGAAATGGAACAAATAATTCTAAAATTTATATGGAACCAGAAAAGACCTTGAATAGCCAAAGGGATATTGAAAAAGAAAGCCAACGTTGGTGGCATCACAATTCCAGACTTCAAGCTCTATTACAAAGCTGTCATCATCAAGCTAGCATGGTACTGGCACAAAAATAGACACATAGATCAATGGAACAGAATAGAGAGCCCAGAAATAGACCCTCAACTCCACTGTCAACTAATCTTCAACAAAGCAGGGAAGAATGTCCAATGGAAAAAAGACAGCCTCTTCAATAAATGGTGCTGGGAAAACTGGACAGCCACATGCAGAATAATGAAATTGGACCATTTCCTTACACCACACACAAAAATAGACTCAAAATGGATGAAGAACTTCAATGTGCGAAAGGAATCCATCAAAATCCTTGAGGAGACCACAGGCAGCAACCTCTTCGACCTCAGCCGCAGCAACATCTTCCTAGGAACAACGCCAAAGGCAAGGGAAGCAAGGGCAAAAATGAACTATTGGGATTTCCTTAAGATCAAAAGCTTTTGCACAGCAAAGGAAACAGTTAACAAAACCAAAAGACAACTGACAGAATGGGAGAAGATATTTGGAAACGTCATATCAGATAAAGGACTAGTGTCCAGAATCTATAAAGAACTTAGCAAACTCAACACCCAAAGAACAAATAATCCAATCAAGAAATGGGAAGAGGACATGAACAGACATTTCTGCAATGAAGACATCCAGATGGCCAACAGACACATGAAAAAGTGCTCCATATCACTCGGCATCAGGGAAATACAAATCAAAACCACAATGAGATATCACCTCACACCAGTCAGAATGGCTAAAATCAACAAGTCAGGAAATGACAGATGCTGGCGAGGATGCGGAGAAAGGGGAACCCTCCTACACTGTTGGTGGGAATGCAAGCTGGTGCAGCCACTCTGGAAAACATCATGGAGGTTCCTCAAAATGTTGAAAATAGAACTGTCCTATGACCCAGCAATTGCACTATTGGGCATTTACCCTAAAGATATTAACGTAGTGATCCAAAGGGGCACGTGCACCCGAATGTTTATAGCAGCAATGTCCACAATAGCCAAACTATGGAAAGAACCTAGATGTCCATCAACAGATGAATGGATCAAGAATATGTGGTATATATACACAATGGAATACTATGCAGCCATCAAAATAAATGAAATCTTGCCATTTGCGACAACATGGATGGAACTAGAGCCTATCATGCTTAGTGAAATAAGTCAAGCAGAGAAAGACAACTATCATATGATCTCCCTGATATGAGGAAGTGGTGATGCAACATGGGGGCTTAAGTGTGTAGGAGAAGAATCAATGAAACAAGATGGGATTGGGAGGGAGACAAACCATAAGTGACTCTTAATCTCACAAAACAAACTGAGGGTTGCTGGGGAGAGGGGGTTTGGGAGAAGGGGGTGGGATTATGGACATTGGGGAGGGTATGTGCTTTGGTGAGTGCTGTGAAGTGTTTAAACCTGGTGATTCACAGACCTCTACCCCCGGGGATAAAAATATATGTTTATAAAAAATAAAAAATTAAAAATAAGTTGATACTGAACGTTCACAATTGAGATAATTATTTAAAAGTAAAACAGATTCTATTGCTGACTGAAATATGAAGATGTATACAGTCACTGAATTATGAGGATGTATATAGTCATCTTCCATACTGATGGAAATTGATATTGTTACAGTTGTCTTGAAAGCAATCTGAAATCTATTAAAAGAAAAGCTATGTATAACTTTGAAGAGTAGTCCCCACTTAAAATGATCTAGCCCACAGAAATGAAAGCTTCAGTTTATAAGGACCTATTAGCTATTTATCATAGTGTTATTTATAGTGGCAAGAATATAGAGAAAACCTGAATGCCTTTGATAGGAAAATAATTTATAGAATCCAACAAATCTTAAGCACTAACTATGTGCCAAGAACTACTTTATATACTTGGAATATATTAGTGTACGAACAGTTGAGAGTGGAGCTTACATTGACAGATGGGGGAGAAAAACCCAAGAAATCTTATAGTGTGAAATAAATAGGTATATAGTATGATTAATGAGATGGTAGTGATACAGGTTAACAATTTAGCATCTTCCGATGGCCTGTTAGCAAAGAATTGAAAGGGATTAATCAAAAAATATTTCAGACAGAGAGATCAAGTAGAGCAAATACCCTGAGGATGAAACATCTTTGATGGGCTTTGTGTCGGGAACTGCTGTGAACAAGAAGGAGAAGACTAGGAGATACATTAAGATACATTAAGCATCACAGTAGAAGATGACATGAGCCACGAGACTGGGTGGTGGTGCTAGTGGAGTGGGAAAATCTGGACACCTGCTTACTGGAATTGCATCTTAGAGTACTCAGATATTGAAATTTTGGGGAGAAGTGTAGGAATCATCAAAGGAGACTGAATAAGAGTGACCAGTGAGGTAGAAAGGAAAACCAAACCAAATGAAGAAGAAGGAAAACTTGGGAAAAAAATGGAAGAAAATCTAACAAGGAGAAGGAATTGATAAGTAGGGTTAAATGCCACTGACAGGTTAAGTAAGATTGGGGGCTGAGAGTTGATTATCAAGGTAATGATGTGGAGGTCCTTGGTAAACTAGATGAGAACAATTTTAGAGGAGATAATGGGGGCCAAAGTCTAATGAGAATGAATCTCTCTTAGTTAGCTTGTGCTGCTCTGACAAATTAGTATAAACTGGGTGACTTAAACAACAAATATTTCTTTCTCATGGTTCTGGAGGCTGGAAGTCTGGGATCAGGGTGCCAGTAGGTTAGGGATTTAGATGAGGCTGCTGTATCCTCACATGACAAAATAGATCTAACTAGCTCTCTGGCCTCTAATTATAAGGGTGTGAATCCCCTAGGACTGCACCCTCATGATATAATTACATCATAAAGATTCCACCTCAACTACCATTGCATTAGGGTTTCAATATGTGAATTTTGGGGGAATACTAGTATTCAACTCATTGCATTTTGCTCCTGTTTGTTTCCTTCATTCATGTCCTCAGTGCCAAATACACATATTCCATCCCAACAGCTCCAAAATCTTAACTTAGGCCAGCATCAACTCTAAAGTGTAATGTCTGAAGTCATTTAAATATCTAAATCAGGTATGAATGAAATTTGAGGTATGATTCATCTTGAAGCAAATTGCTTTCCAGCAGTGAACCTGAGAAATCAAACATGTCACATGTTTCCAAAACACAGTGGTGGGCCAGGCATAGGATAGACAATTCCCTTCCAAAAATGAGTCAGAAAGAAGGAAGGAGTGATAGGTCCCAAGCCAGTCCTTAAAATGACAAGACAAACTCCAGGAGATTTTAAGGCTTGAGAATAATCCCCTTTGGTTTGATGCTTTGCCTTCCAGACCCACTAGGGTAGAGGTCCTGCTTTTTCCACCTGCTGCAGTGAAGGTCCGGCCCCAGCACTCTACTCTGAGAGTTGAGCTGCTCTGCTGCACTGCTTTGGGTCTGGCCCTATCTCATGGCTTTGGACAGAGATAATCTGGCCTAATGAAAGTGAGGTGATGGTTCTAGCTTTTCTACCTAAGGAGGCAGCCCTGACCTCTGAATCTCCTTCAAGGTTATTCCTTTGTTTTGAAGAGTTCTGCTTATTTGCAGATGAACAGCTCTGTGGTTCTGTCCCATAATATCCAAGAAGGCTGATAATTTTCATTCCTTCCCATTCATTTCAATTAAATATATTAAGATATTTATATTTACTGACTTTTGGAGATATTTAGGGTATATTATGAATTAAAATGTGCATGTTTGGGGTATTTAATGATTTTTATTTTAGTATGAATAATGAAACTGAAAAAGAATAAAAACTTCTAGCATCATGTATATGCTGGTATATGTGCTTATCTATTTATGTATGTCTGTGAACAGGAAGAAATGTATGAAAGTTGCCACACTGTTAGTGGCAGTCACTTGTTAATGATAAGGGGGAATGAGAGAATTGATGTGGACCTGGGCATTGTTGGAATGGGATATTGTTTAGCTTTGTCTTTGAACATTTTTGAATTTATCATTTTGCTTCGTAGAGCATGAGTTAGAATTAAAATTTGAAGTCCATTTAAAGAGATAAAATAAGGTTAAGCCAATGAGTTTAGCAATTATAGATTTGAGAAATTATTTTATAATCCTGATCAAGGAATTACAGCATGTAATTGAGAATTTGTAATAAAACTGGACACTAACAAAATGATTCTTAAGTTAGAAGTTTAAATAAGAAAACAAATAGTTTCATATGTGTAAATGCTAAATCTGAATTGACACAGAAGAGAATGAATACATGTTCTCCCTCTTCCATGAGGGGGTCTTAGGGGAGGATCACTACATCTTGAGACACCACAAAGAGAAAGCCACCAATACCAACAATTCTAGTACAGTTGTAGATCTCTTGCCTATGGACTTTGAAGATGGAGTTACCACCAAATTATCTATAGAAAGGCTAATTTTTAAAAAATAGGTAAATATGCATATTATTTAAGAATTTATTACCTGTTACTCCTCCTGCGTACTAACGAGGAACAAGTCCTGTTTAAGATTCAGGATCTGTGATTGATATACACAACCAGAACTAAAAGAACTTTAGAGAATGTCCCATTTACCTGACCTGGATGAAGTCAACCATTTATAGGATTTAGAAGTCTGCTTTCCTTATGTGCTTCTGGGGGACTGACGGGCAACTGAGTCATAAAGATAGGTTAAGGAAGACAGAACGGCAATGTTGGTCATCAATAGGGCACATACTCCATTGAAATTTATTTTAAAACACTGTGAAAGCTGAATAAGGCATTATAGGCTGGGCTAAGATTATTCTCTTTTTTTGTTTTAATAGGCCCGTGTGGTGTTTTTAACGGGGTGCTATTGACAATTTTGGTGGGCAATTCTTCCCTGTAAAAAATGTTGTACATATTGCAAGATGGTTATCATTGTGCACTCCCCCACCCCCCTAAGACCCCCCTGAGACTAAATGCACATAGCACCTTGCTTCCATCCCCACTTTTCTACCTCTGGATATTACAACAACCACTTTACTCCATGTTTTAGTGTGAGGAGGAGAGTTCCATTCTGGGCTATGGGCCCAAATTAGGCATTGGTAAACGTGTTTTGTTTGTTTGTTTGTTTGCTTGTTTTTTAGTAATATGTGTTGTTTTACCTAGATCAAACTCGAAATGTTGAACAAGTAATTTTGCGTTTGCTATTGAGGTCTGTGACACTCAGTGACACTTTGTAACTCATCTTTCAAAAGACTTAACCTCCTTTTTAGGCAAAAGTTCATTGAAAATGTTAAAGTTTAGGGGCACCTGGGTGGCTCACTTAGTTAAGCATCTGGTTCTTGATTTTAGCTCAGGTCATGATCTTGGGGTTGTGAGATCAAGTCCCACATTCGCTCTGTGCTCAGTGGGGAGTCTGCTTAAGATTCTCTCTCTCCTTCTCCCTCAGTCCCTTCCCCCCCCTCAAATAAATAAATAAATCTTTAAAAAATGTTAAAGTTTATTACTTTAGCAAAATATTAATTACATTTATATATTTCTTACACATTTGAAATGTTCTAGCAATTCATTAAAGGTTGATGGGTTTTCCTGCGCTCCAAAAAACGTACTGATTAATTAAAAAAAAAAACTAATTAGTCAAAGAACTGTTTAAAGAACTGGAAGTGAACTAAATCTATGACCTTTCTGGCATAGGCTTTCCTCCCATCAGCAGAATTGTACATTTATGATACTATATAAATAATAAATAACAGTAGGTGACAAACCTAGAGGGAGAAAAAAGCAGGAGGTGAGGTATTCTACAGTCTTGCTGTTATTATCTTCAACACATTTTGTTGCATTGTGGTTTTTTGAAGACTAGGCTCCCAGAGTGTTGCTTGCTAATGGATATTAACTAGAAGGTGAGAAATTTTCCTGTCATTTCCTGTGGTCAGAGAAGGAAAAGATATTTGTCGACTGGTTAGGCACACAGCCAGTAGTGAACTGACTGCCTGCTAATGCACAATTTATCGGAAGGAGTTGTATCTCCTCCACTGGACAGAACTTGGTTTTAAGCATTCGGTGATATTGTTTCTAAACCAAAAATTAGGTGGCAGAGGAAGGTATCCTGGGAAGGAAAAGACATGCCTTTGGATTTAGCAAAGACTTGTGTCTAAATACAAGTTGTGTTATATATTTACTCTGGAAAAGGTAATAGTTCCATGCTAGGTTTTCTCATCTATTTCTCCCTCATGTCTTAGGAGAGTCAGTGGAGGTAGTGTCTGCAGAATGCTCACTTCTCCCCCACCCCCATCTTTCTTTTCTTTGTCTCCTCTCCTTCCCTTCCCTTCCTTTTCCTTCAGTTTCCTTCCAAATGTTACATGTTAATTTTCACTGTAATGCATTGATGTATTCTCATACAAGTAACAAAGTTAATAATGAAACAAGAAATTATTTTCCATATCAGCTTATATATTTTTTAGAGATATTAAAATAAATGCAGGGCAGTGTGTTTCAGCTTGTAACACTATAGAAGTGGTCTCAGTTCTCTGGAATAGCTCCTTCAATTAACTTAATTTCTTAGCATAAGCTGCTTCATATTGTTGTACATGAGGTACAATAAGTTTCTCTCTTGAGGAACTTCTGTAGCAAAAGTAATAGCTTGTGCAGGGCCATATATAAAAACCATTAACCAACAGTGAATTAATGGATTGAAGGTAAAAAGAAATAGGAAACTTAAAACCTTTACTCTCCTTGAGCTTGCTATCCAGATGTTCTGCAGGAAAAAATTCTCTTGTTTGTACTTTGCTGTAGGATCCATCAGATATCCTAGAATTCTAGTTCAAAGTATATTATTACCTTTCTGTTTTTATTACTGGTTTTTGAAGTTTGGAGATACTTAGCTTTGAGTCCTTGAGATCACATTAGATCTTGTCAGGCCCATTTTGTGCTCTCTAGGGTACAAGATGAATGTTGAATTACCATAGTATCTAAAAAGCAATGAAATTCTGACAAAGAAATTTCAAACCTGCTTCTTAATATAAAGCAAATGATGACAAATACACATGTGTATGTATGTGTGTGTGTGTATATATATATATATCTTATATACACATTTTTATACTAAAGTTGAATCAATTTACCTTCAATATTTTAAAAATAAACTTACCAAGAGCAAGTCAGTGTTGTTGAAAGATTTAAGTGACAAAGAGTAAGTATATAGCATAGCAAAGGGAGAAGGTCTTAGAATATTACTGACTTAAGAACATAAGTATATGTCAGGAAGCTTCTTTTTATTAAGAAAAACTTATTACATTTTAAATAGGCATCATTTTTATAAAAATATTTCTTATTCTGTGACTGTAGATTGATATTTCACATATTTGAATTTGATATGTATGTATTTTTGCCTTCAATGATACTGCGCATTCTGTCCCTACTGCCTCTGTCTCTATTTATCCAGGATCAGCAGGAAGAGCATCATACAATACTATACTATAGACTAAGAGCGTATATTCTAAGTAATAGTACTTCCTGAAGTTGTCTTCCTTTTAAAAATAAAATAAACTATAATTTAAC
This sequence comes from Mustela nivalis, assembly GCF_964662115.1. Classification (NCBI taxonomy): domain Eukaryota; kingdom Metazoa; phylum Chordata; class Mammalia; order Carnivora; family Mustelidae; genus Mustela; species Mustela nivalis. The sequence goes on along the minus strand of NC_139022.1, from coordinate 66,413,449 downwards.
TTGTCCTTTTAGCAAAGGTAGTTTATGTTTTAGTTATGAAATATTTGCTGAAATTTGGGAAAATTCTAATTCTTAGAATTTTGTTGACTTGGAAGATAGAAAATAACAAATCTGAATAATTGTAGCAAAGGAAATTTTATCCATTTGTAGCAATACGTTATGCCTAAGACAGCATGCTTGCTGCTCCATATCAAGCTAAGGGTGCCATTCATGAATAAGTCAGGCACCTATTCATGTTTCTTTTTCATGAAGTGCATGAAAGTTTTATAGAAAAATCAAGTAATGTGCATCTTTTAAGAACTTACAACATGGAAAGGGCAAGCTCCAATATTAGGTGGTGTCTATATCTGTATAGCAAATTTTTTCAAGCTCTTTCACATGCTGGGAAAGTAACACTCAATTTGTTTTAATGTAATATCTTTATTCAGCTTTACGTTTTAATATAACAGCTTTATTTATTTTAAAATAAAAATTAGGGGCACCTGGGAGCTCAATGGGTTAAAGCCTCTCTCTTCTGCTCAGGTCATGATCCCAGGGTTGGACTCTCCGCTCAGTGCATGGTCTGCTTCCCCCTCTCTCTCCCTCTCTCTGCCTGCCTCTTTGCCTACTTGTGATCTTTGTCTGTCAAATAAATAAATAAAATCTAAAAATAAATAAGTAAATAAAAATAAAAATTAATTTTTAATTTTAATTCTAAATAAGCTTTATTATTTAGAGAATGTTTAGTTTCACAGAAAAATTGAGGGGAGGGTGCAGAGGATTTTCCATGTATTCCCTGCTTCTACATATGCATAGCTTCCCCCTTTATCAACATCCCCCACCAGAGGGGAGTTATTTGTTACCTTTGCTGAACCTGTGTTGACATTTTTAATTACCTAAAAACTATAGTTTATGTTAGTATTCACTCTCAACTTAAAAAAAAAAAAAACAACAACATATCCAGCATTTTTGTAGATTTCAATGTGCATATTACAGAGAGCTGAAGTTCACCTGTATATTTGAACCTGGATATTTTCAAATTTTCCTGGAATTTTCTTCTTTGACCTGTGGGTTAGTTAGAAGTGTTATTTCTTTTTTTTTTTTTTTTTTTTTTAGAAGTGTTATTTCTTTAGAAGGGATTATTTCTGATAAATTTCTGTTCCTGATTTTTGGTTTAATTATACTATGGTTATATTAGTTTCCTATGACTACTATGTAATAAATTAAAATGAACTTAATGGCTGAAAACACAAGTTTATTATCTTTCAGTTGGTAGTTGAGAATTATAAAATGTGTCTCATAGGGTAAAAATGGAAGAATGGTTGAAGATGTGAGATATATATGTGTGTGTATGTGTGTGTGTGTGTATAAAATAGAATTTATTCAGCCAAAAAAGAATGAAATCTTGGCATTTACAATGACCTGGTTATAACCAGAGAGTATAATGCTAAGTGAAATAAATCAGTCAGAGAAAGACAAATACCATATGATTTCACTTGTACGTGGAGTTTAGGAAGCAAAACAAATGAGCAAAGAGGGAAAGAAAAGGGGCAAACCAAGAAACAGACTCTTAACAATAGAGAACAAACTGATGGCTACTGGAGAGGAGGTGGGTTGGGGGTGGGTGGGTTAAATAGGCTATGGGGATTAAGGAAAGCACTTGTGATGAGCACGGAGTGATATATGGAAGTGCTGAATCACTGTATTGTATACCTGAAACTAATATCACACTTTATGTTAACTACACTGGAATTGATATAAAAATTGATTTTTATTTATATAAAATTTATATGCATATAAAATTTATATAAATTAATAAAAAATTAAATAAAAAATAAAAAAAACCCCAAACTACTTATATTGTGATGTAAGATGTTATTTGAAGGAAGGTTTATACACAGTGTATAAGTGCACATAACTTTTTTTTAATGGCTTGCATATTTATTGAGCAAATACTACTAAAGTAACTAAAATACTTTGGGTATTTGTAAGTGCATCAGTAAAAATCACACTCTTACAGAAGCCTGCATTTTCAGTAGTGTTTAACTGCAGGTCTACATAAGTGCCAAAGATGTGAAGTACTGTTTTCTTCCTTTACTTACACAGCTGATATACCTATTCTAACAAAGGAAGGAGGAGGAGGAAAATGCACAAGAAGCAGTCAGAAGAACAAGGCAGAACAAAACCTGTTCTGTCAAAGGAAGAGCTGCAAGACAGTTATATAAAAATTGGTGTGAGCTTTCAGACTGTCGAAAACAATGGCAATCCATGAGTAGATGGTATTGTCTGTTTTTATTTTTGTTTATCCATCTTATTGGGAGCAAGGACAAAAATGTAAAATCTATACTTCGTTTATCAAAACTGCTGAAAAAGAGTGCTCTGCCTAGAAAAATTATAAAGACTTTTTTCCAAATTAATTTTTGGGAAAGGTATATTTGTATTCCTACTCAGATGTTAGTTTTTTGGATTTTTTTCGGAGGACATTTTAAATGTTTGCCCTTTTTCCCCTAAATATCCTTTCAAACAAAAAACAGACAAATGAACAAAAAACCCCAAAAGATACACCTAAAAATGCCTGCCAAATTATGCTTATCTTTCTTTAAGCTAAGCACATGAGGCTACTGAAAAAAATAAGAGATTTGCTCCTGCTACAGTGCCTACATGTCCATGAGAGCAAGCTGATGAGACATGAGTCTCTAACTCTCTCTGGTAGCATTCACTCATCCTACAACACTGAAGAAGAGAGCTTCACCAAAAACACAAGAAAAACAAGTTAATCAATTCTGGGGAACAACATTCAGGGAAACAGAGTACCAACACCTTCTTAGAACATAGAAATAAAGAATAACTCCATCAGAGCTACCTGGACAAGGAGCATGCTAAAAGTCCAAAACAGCACATTCATCAGTGTCTCAGGTTCTGTGGGAGTATCCTGGTCAGTTACCACAAAGAAACTAGTTTCAAACTGCGTCTATACATCAAAACAGTACAGGGATTAAATACAGAGATACAGACAATTGATGAACATAAACTACTAGGCTGGTCACATCTAAATGAAAAAAAGAATGGGAACTCTCAGCTTCTGCAAGAAGCCTTCGGGAGCTGTGTAAGAGAAAAGGCAGGAGTGGACCCCTTGTGCAAGGGTAGAGGAAGTTTGAGTTGTGGAAGACATGAAGGCCCACTTGTAAGGGTTATAAATGTGAATTCATAGCATGAAATTCTGAACATTTTCACCTGGGTCAGAAAGATTAAAAACTGGTTTGATGAAATCTATTTGTCCACTGTAAATTCTCTAAAGCAAGGCTCAGAGTCCCATAGTATCTTCTTATACTTGATTTACATAGAAAAAAAATTCCATATATGATACCATGACCTCATCAATACCCATACACCATATATAATACAAATGGTGGTGTTACAATTAAAAAGAGTAGAGGTGACTGATGCCTAGGGAGTGGAGTTCATTGCTCTCGTCTGGAGTCAGGGAGGCAGCCTCAATCTCCTCTTCTTGAGGTTCATTTCCTTGGCGACAGGACAGGAAGTCTTAAGGGAGGATGTATTTTGAAATGGTTCTTGACTGACTGAGACAGAGAGTTCTGAGTAATAAAGCATTATGAGAATAGTAACAGTCTTTGCCTTGCATCCTCCCTCTCTTAAGTCCAGGGAGACCAGCAGGCAAAAGCTCTACTCCCTCTTCATTTCTTTACACCTGAAACACGAATGTGGCTGAAAAAGAGCATCCAACTAGAAAGGCAGCTAGCAGGGAAGGAGGCACATGACTTTTTTCATAGGTTTCTATTTATAAGTTTACAAACAGATATCTTTTTTTTTTTCTTTCTAAGATTTTATTTATTTGAGAGAGGACACAGCAAGAGAGGGAACACAAGCGGGGGTGGGGAGTGGACGAAGGAGAAGCAGCCTCCCCACTGAGCAGGAAGCCCGATGCTGGCTCAATTCCAGGACCCTGAGATTGTGACCTGAGTGGAAGGCATATGCTTAAGGACCAAGCCACCCAGACGTCCCGACAAACACGTATCTTAATGAAAGAAGATGTTGTGGACATTGGAGAGGGTATGTGTTATAGTGAGTGCTGTGAAGTGTATAAACCTGGCGATTCACAGACCTGTACCCCTGAGGCTAATGATACATTATATGTTAACTAAAAAAAAAAAAAGATGTTACTTGAAGGATGGTTTATACACAGTGTAGTTTCAAGTGGTTAATCTCATGGCTTGTCCAATATGCTTCTACACATAAATTTACTAGCACTTACATCTTGATGAAAGGAAATATTACTGGAAGGATGCATTATACATACTGTTGTTTAAAAAAAATAAAAATGACAGTAAAGCAAATTTTTGTGTGGGTGTGGGTGTGTGTGTCTAGAGGAGAATCCATTTCCTTGCTCTTTAGCTTTTAGAGGCTCTCCATAATCCTTGGTTCATAAACCTCTTCCTCTATTTTCAGAATCAGCAATGTTGTGTGGATTTCTCATGTTACTATCCTTCTGATTCTCCCTCTTCTACCTTCTTTGACTTTTAATGACCTTGTAGATAACATCTGAAAAATCCAGGTTACTGTCTGTATTTTAAGGTCACCAAATTAATAGTCTTAATTTCATTGGTGACCCCAACTCCCATCTTCCATGTAAACTAATGTATTTACAGGCTTCAGGAATTAGTACACATCTTTATGGGTCCATTGTTCTGCCTCTCACATCAAGAAAACATACTTTTTGTGATTTCAGTCCTTAAAAATTTTTGAGACCTTTTTTATGGCCAGAAATACAGTGGATCTTGTTGAGTTCTCCATGCGTACTTGAAAAGAATGTGTTTTTTGCTCTATTGAGATGGAGTATCAATTAGATCAAGTAGAATATATCCTTACTGACTTTTCTATCCTCCAAGAGAGGATTATATAAGTTTACAACTGAAATTGAGAATTCTCTATTTCCATTTTTCGTTCTATCAGGTTTTGCTTCATATACTTTGAAGTTCCATTTTTAGGTACATGTGTATTTAGGATTATCATGGTCTCTTGGTGAATTAACCATTTTGCCATAATGAAAAATACTTTTTTAATATCTGGTAGTGTATCTTGTTTTGAAAACTACTTTGTGTGAAAATAACATAGCTGTTCTAGCTTTTTTATGATTGGTTTCCATCATGTTCTCTTATCTGTGTCACTATATTTAAAGTGAATTTCTCATATGGCATGTATAGTTAGTTCATCTTTTTAAAACATACAATTTGAGCGGTGCCTGGGTGGTTTATTTGGTTAAGAGTCTAACTCTTGGTTTCTGCTCAGGTCATGGTCTCATGGGTCATGAGACTGAGCCCCCCATTGGGCTCTGCACTCATTGGGAATCTGAAGATTCTCTCCCACTGCCCCTCCCCATGTGCTCTCTTTTTCACTCAAATAAATAAATAAATAAATAAATAAATATTTAATTTTTTTTTAAAGATTTTTATTTATTTATTTGACAGAGAGAAATCACAAGTAGATGGAGAGGCAGGCAGAGAGAGAGGAAGGGAAGCAGGCTCCCTGCTGAGCAGAGAGCCCGATGCGGGACTCGATCCCAGGACCCTGAGATCATGACCCGAGCCGAAGGCAGCGGCTTAACCCACTGAGCCACCCAGGCGTCCATAAATAAATATTTTAAAAGTATATATAATTTGACAACTCTGCCTTTTAATTTAGGCTTTTAGGCCATTTGTATTTAATAGCATTTTCTATACGATCACATTGAAATATATTGTTTAATTTCAATGTAGACTTTCTTTTTTAAGAGCAGTTTTTTTTTTTTTTAAGATTTTATTTATCTACTTCACAGAGCAAGAGAGAGAGAGAGACAGTAGGTGCAGGAACATGAGCAGGGGAGTGGGAGAGGGAAATCAGGCTTTAGGCCCCCCCCACCAACAGGGAGCCCAGTGTGGGACTCCATTCCAGCACCCTGGGATCATGACCTGAGCCAAAGGCAGACGCTTAACAACTGAGCCACCCAGGCACTCCTTAAGAGTAGTTTTCTATTTGCAACAAAATGGAGCAGGAAATACAGAAACTACAAACCCTTGGAATCCCCAGCCTCCCCTACTATCAATATCCCAGACCAGAGTGCTGTGTTTATTACAATTGATGAACTTATCCTGAGGCACCATTATTACCCAAAATCCACTGTTTACACAGGGGTCACTACTGGAGCTGTACGGTCTATGGGTTTGGACAAATGTACAATGACAAGTACCCACTACCATAGCATACTATAGAATAGTTTTACTGCCCTAAAAGTCCTCTTTTCTCTGCATACTCCTCTTTTCCTCTCTCCCAATCTCTGGTAACCACTGATTCTCTCATCATTTCTTTCTTTGGTTATGCTTGTTTTTCAGAATGTCAAATAGTTGTAATCATATTTTGTAGCCTTTTCACTTAGTAAAATGTATTTAAGGTTCCCCCATGTCATTTCATGACTTGTTGGCTCATTTCTTTTTAGTGCTGAATAAGATTCCTTTGTCTGGATGTACCACAGTTTACTTATCTGTTCACCTACTGAAGGACATCTTGGTTGCTTCCAAGTTTTGGCAATTATGAATAAAGCTACTATAAACATCAGTGTGCAGGTTTTTATGTGGACATGTTTTCAGCTCTTTTGGCTAAATACCAATATGCATGATGATTAGATCATATGGTAAGAGTATGTTTAGTTTTCTAAGAAGCTGCCAAACTGTCTTCCAGAGGGACTGTGCAATTTTGCATTTTCACCATCAGTGAATGAGAATTCTTGTTGCTCCACAGCATTGGTAGCATTTGGTGTTGTCAGTGTTCTGGATTTTGGCCATTCTAATGGATGTGCAGTGATATCTCACTGTTGTTTTAATTTGTATTTCTCTCATGACATATAATGTGGAGCATCTTTTCATAGATGTATCTTCCTTGGTGAGGTGTCTTTTCAGGTCTTGAAACTATTTTTTGTTTGCTGTTGAGTTTTAATAGTTTGTATATATTTTGAGTAATAGTCCTTTATCAGATAGGTCTTTTGCAAATATTTTCTCCCAGTTTGTAACTTGTCTTCTTGTTCTCTTGACAGTGTCTTTTGCAGAGCAGAAGTTTTAAAATTTAATGAAGTTCAGATGATTATTTCTTCCAGGGTTACATTTAATGTCATTGCCATATATTTAAAAAGTCATCTAATTTTCTCCGTTATTCTTCAGTAGTTTTATAGTTTTTTGTTTTGCATTTAGGCCTGTTAATTACTATAAGTTATTCTTTGTGGAAGGTGTAAGGGTTAGTTTTTTATTTATTCTTTGTTCCATATTTTCCTTTTTCTACATTCTTTTGAGTTAACTCAAAAATTAACACTCATTTCATCCATGTTATTGGATTGTAAGCTATATGTCCCTGTTTTATCTTAGTGGTTGCTCTAGGGTTTAAAATATTAATCTTTAATGTATCATGGAATACCTTCAAATAATATTATACCTCTTTATGTACAGTGAAAGAACTTTATAATAGGATGTTTTTATTTGTTCTCCTATCCTTTGTACAATTTTTGTCATATATTTTATTTTGGCATTTTATGAACTCTATATGATGCACTATTTTTTTCTCCAAAAGGTAAATTAGTTTTTATTTTTAAAGATATTAAAAAAGCAAGAAAAATAGCTTTTGCATTTGTACATATAGTCACAGATCTGGTGCTCTTTATTCCTTTGTGTTTCCATATATATATTTTTAAAGATTTTATTTATTTATTTGGCAGAGATCACAAGTAGGCAGAAAGGCCGGCAGAGAGAGAGAGAGGAGGAAGCAGGCTCCCCACTGAGCAGAGATACTCATGTGGGGCTCGATCCCAGGACCCTGGGATCATGACCTGAGCCAAGACAGAGGCTTAACCCACTGAGCCACCCAGGCGCCCCATGTGTTTCCATATTTTCATCTAGTATCACTTTCCTTCCTTCCTTCTTTTTTTATTAACATATAATGTATTATTTGCCCCAGGGATATAGATCTGTGAATCATCATTCATACACAATTCACAGTGCTCACTATAGCACATACCTTCCCCAGTGTCCAAATGCAGCCACCCTATCCTTCCTCCTCTCCCCCAGAAACCCTCAGTTTGTTTCCTGAGTTTGAGAGTCTCTTATGGTTTGTCTCCCTCCGCGGCCCCATTTTGTTTCATTTTTCCCTCCTTCCCCAGAGTGAACCCTCTGCTGTCCCTCTCAAATTCCTCAAGTTAGAGAGATCTTATGATAATTGTCTTTCTATGATTGACTTATTTTCTTTAACATAATACCCTCTAGGTCCATCCACATCATTGCAAATGGCAAGATTTCATTTTTTGATGGCTGCATAGTATTCCATTGTATATATAAACTACATCTTCTTTACCCATTTTTCTGTTGATGGACATCTAGTCTTTTTCCATAGTTTGGTTACTGTGAACATTGCTGCTATAAACATTTGGGTGTGTATGCCCCTTCAGATCACTAAATTTGTATCTTTAGGGTAAATACTCAGCCATGAAATTTCTGGGTTGTAGGGCAGTTCTATTTTCAACTTTTTGGGGAACCTCCATACTGTTTTCCAGGGTGGCTGCACTAGCTTGATTCCCATCAACAGTGTAGGCAGGTTCCCCTTTCTTTGCATCCTTGCCAACACTTGTCATTTCCTGACTGGTTAATTTTGGCCATTCTGACTGGTGTGAGGTGGTATCTCACTGTGGTTTTGATTTGTTTTTCCCTGATAATGAGTGATGTTGAGCACTTTTTCATGTGTCTGTTGGCCATCTGGATGTTTTCTTTGCAGAAATGTCTGTTCATGTCTTCTACCTATTTCTTGATTGGATTATATGATCTTTGGGTGCTGAGTTTGATAAGTTCTTTATAGATTTTGGATACTAGCTCTTTATCTGATATGTCATTTGCAAATATCTTCTCCCATTCTGTCAGTTGTCTTTTAGTTTTTTTGACTGTTTCCTTTGCTGTGCAAAAGCTTTTGATCTTGATGAAGTCCCAACAATTCATTTTTGCCCTTGCTTCCCTTGCCTTTGGCAATATTTCCAGGAAGAAGTTGCTGCAGCTGAGGTCAAAGAGGTTGCTGCCTGTGTTCTCCTCAAGGGTTTGGATGAATTCCTGTCTCACATTGAGGTCTTTCATCCATTTGGAGTCAATTTTTGTGTGTAGTGTAAGGAAATGGTCCAGTTTCATTTTTCTGCATGTGGCTGTCCAGTTTCCTGAACACCATTTGTTGAAGAGACTCTTTTTTCCATTAGATATTATTTCCTGCTTTGTTGAAGATTAGTTGACCACAGAGTTGAGGGTCCATTTCTGGGCTCTCTATTTTGTTCCATTGATCTATGTGTCTGTTTTTGTGCCAGTACAATACTGTCTTGATGATGACAGCTTTGTAATGGAGCTTGATGTCTGGAATTGTGATGCCGCCAACATTGGTTTTCTTTTTCAACATTCCTCTGACTCTTCAGGGTCTTTCCTGTTTCCATATAAATTTTAGGATTATTTGTTCCATTTCTTTGAAAAAAATTGATGGTATTTTGGTAGGGATTGTGTTAAATGTGTAGATTGCTCTAGGTAGCATAGACATTTTCACAATATTTGTTCTTACAACCCATGAGCATGGTATGTTTTTTCATTTCTTTGTGTCTTCCTCAATTTCTTTCATGAGTACTGTATTTTCTGCATACAGATCCTTTGCCTCTTTGGTTAGATTTATTTCTGGGTATCTTATGGTTTTTAGTGCCATTGTAAATGGGATCATCTCCTTAATTTCTCTTTCTTCTGTCTTGTTGTTGGTATATAGAAATGCAACTGATTTCTGTGCATTGACTCAATACAGCATCAGAATAGAAAATCAAGGGGCGCCTGGGTGGCTCAGTGGGTTAAGCCGCTGCCTTCGGCTCAGGTCATGATCTCAGGGTCCTGGGATCGAGTCCCGCATCGGGCTCTCTGCTCAGCAGGGAGCCTGCTTCCTCCTCTCTCTCTCTCTGCCTGCCTCTATGCCTACTTGTGATCTCTCTCTGTCAAATAAATAAATAAAATCTTTAAAAAAAAAAAAAAAAGAATAGAAAATCAAGGTACTTTTCTTCTTTCTGAAGAACTTCCTTCAAGAATTCTAGTAGTCCAGATCTAATGGCAGCTGAGTCTCTCAAGTTTTGTTTTTTTGCAAGTTTTCATTAGTTTACCTTCATTTTGGAAGATACTCACACTGGGTATAGAATTCTAGCTTTCTTTCAGTATTTTAAACATGTTACTCTCTTTACTTCTAGCCTGGAGAGTTTCCAATGAGAAATATGCTTAATATTCATGTTTTTTTACTCTTTAGATCATGTTCTTCCCCCACCCCTAAGTGCTTTTAAGATCATCTCTTTATCACAGGTAATTAGCAATTAAATTATGATGTGCCTTGTTATATTTTTCTTTCTGTTTATTATTTTGGGATACAATGATGCTCTTTGGCATGCTTTTGCAATTTTTATCAAATTTGGTAAATGGTCACTCTTACTTTAAATCTATGCTCTATTTTTCTATCTTTTCTTTATGAGAATGTGATTGCAAGTTATTTGATCACTTGCTATTGTCCCACAAGTTACTGATCTCTGTGTTTCTTTGTTATCTTTTCCTTTCTTTGCTTTATATTTAATAGTTTCTCATGCTGTGTCTTCAAGTTCACAGATCTTTTCTTTTCTGTATCATCTGTTAATTTCATCAAGTGTATTTTAAATCTCATCTAGGACATTGTACTTTTCATTAGGAATTTCATATATTTTTGTTTGTTTTAATTTGGTAGTATCTGTTTTGTCTTCCCTCATTATGCTCATGTTTTTCTCTATATTTTTTTATTTTTCATTTTAAAAAACAGTTTATTTATTTATTTGTCAGAGACACAGGAAGAGAGGGAACACAAGCAGGAGGAGTGGGAGAGGGAGAAGCAGGTTTCCTCTTGTGCAAGGAGCTGGATTTGGGGCTCTATCCCAGGACCCCAGGATCATAACCTTAGTTGAAGGCAGACATTTAATGACTGAGACACCCAGGTGCCATATATTCTTTTTTTCTTTTTTTAAATTTGAAGTGTGATTAACATAAAATATTATAGTAGTTTCAGGTGTACAGCATAGTGATGCAACATTTGTATGCATTATGAAGTGATCACTACCATAAATCTAGCTTCTGTCACCACACAAATTTGTTACATATTATTAACCAATATATTCTCAATACTGTACATTGTATCTCCTATTTATAACTGGAAGTTAATACTTTTAATCTTCTATCTTATTTCACCCATTTTCCCTCTGCCCTCCCTCTGGCATCTACCAGATTGTTCTCTGTATCTATGCATCTATTTCTGCTTTGTTCCATTTGTTCCTTTGTTTTGTTTTTAGGTTCAAAATACAGTGAAATCATATGGTATTGGTCTTTTTCTGTGTGACCTAGCATAATATACTCTAGGTCCATCTATATTGTTGCAAATGGCAAGATTTCATTCTTTTTTAATGGCTGAGTGATATTCCATTTTATATATCTTTTTATCCATTTATCTTTTATCCATTTATCTCTTAGTAGACATTTAAGTTGCTTCTTTCTGTATTGGCTGTTGTAAATAATGTTGCAGTGAGCATAGAGGTGCTTATATCTTTTTGAACTAATGGTTTTATTTTTTTTGGATAAATACTCAGAAGTGAAATTGCTGGATCACATAGTAGTTCTATTTTTAATTTTTTAAGGAATGTCTATACTGTTCCCTAGTGGCTGAACAAATTTACATTCGCACCACAAGTGTTCATTTTTCTTTAAATATTGTTATGTCTCATCTTGTTATTTCTCATTTTTTTGATACTACCCATTCTGGGAGGTTTGAGATGATGTCTAATTGTGATTTTGATTTTCATTTCCCTATTGATTAGTCATGTTGAGCATCATTTTATATGTCTGTTGGCCATCTATATGTTTCTGTGGAGAAATGTCTATTCAGGTGCTCTGCATATTTTGAAACTAGATTGTGTGGGTTGTTTTCTTTTTTTGATATTGAGTTGCATGAGTTCTGTATGTATTTTGGATATTACCCTCATCAATTTTATCATTTGCAAGTATCTTCTTCCATTAATAAGTTGTCTTTTTGTTTCATTGATGGTGACTTTCACTGTACAAAAGCTTCTTGGTTTGATGTAGTCTCATTTGTCTATTTCCCTATATTCTTGAGCAGTTGAGAATATTTATAATAGCTATTTTAAGATCTTTGTTAATTTTATTATGTTTGTCATTTCTGGATCTGTTTATATTGATTTTTCTCTTGGTTATGAGTCATATTTTTCCAGCTGCTGTATATAATTAATAATTTTGACTTGGTGCCAGACAATCCCTCCCGCACTTCTTGTGAATTTTTTGTTGTAGGGCATAGAATTTGTTATATTCTTTTAGTATTAGATTTTAAAAATGTCATCCAGTTAAATTTGGGGGGCTTTGTTTGATTCATTTGAGGTTTCTTTTATGCTTTGTTAGTGAGGTCCAGGGCATCTTTTAGTCCAGGGCTAAGTTAATTTCATTTCTGAGAGATACCTTTCTGAGGATTTTAATTTATCTTACTAGAATTATGATGTCTTTTCTACTATGACTGATGGGAACACAAACATTTCCCAGCCCTGTGCAATCTTGGAGAATTATCTACTCTTTTGTAGGTGGAGAGGGGGTAGGGATTCGTTTCTGTTACTCTATCACAGTCAGGAATGACGTCCTACAGGGTAATTTTGAATATGAACTCATATTCTTCAATGGGTATATGTTATTACAATTTTTTATTTGTTTTGTCAGTTTATGGAAACTTTTTCAAAGAATTTGTTCATTTCATATAAGTCATGAGATTTGTATAAGATTGTTTATGGTATCTTGTTGTTATTCTTTAATGTCACTAGGATTTATAATATCTCATCGTTTTTTTTTTTTTTAAAGATTTTATCTATTTATTTGACACAGAGAGAGAGAGAGATCACAAGCAGGCAGGGTGGGGTAAGCAGACTCCCTGCTGAGCAGAGAGCCTGATGCAAGACTCAATCCCAGGATCCCGACATCATGACCTGAGCTGCAGGCAGAGGCTCAACCCACTGAGTCACCCAGGCACCCCATCTCATCATTTTCTTTTTTAAGAGACAGTCTGTAAGTGCTCCCCATTGCTCAAAATGGCTCCTCAGACTCTCATCAGTTCTTTCAAAGCTCAGACCTCTGATGAAGAGCTTTTGCAGTTGTTCAGGTTCTTTGGGAGACTCTGACTTAGACATGATGGTGGAGGGAAGGGAGATTTTAATGATGCTTATTTGGTGGTGTCCATGGGCAGAAAGAATGTAATATCTTATCTTTAATTCCCAGTATTGGTGATTATGGAACCCAGAGTGCCCTAGAGCAGTTCTCTCAGTTCTCCTTCTCTGCCATGCTCCCAGACTTCTGCAGACCCTGTACACCTGTGCCTCAGAGTGTGGTGTGTCTCTCTCATCTCTTCTGTTTTTCTCCTAATACTCCTCAACAAATTATTATTAAAAAATAATTGATAGTTGGAGTAAATAACTGGTATGATCTAGGGCTGTATGGGCTTTTGCAAGCTAATTGCTGAATTTTTCAGGAATTTTGCAAGCCAGGTTTTTAAACACAGCCTTCATTAAAGATTAAACTATAAAAAAGAAATAATTAATATACATCACTGTATAAGTTCAAGGCATAAAATATGATGGTTTGACTTACATGTATTGTAAAATACCCCACCATGTATTCATTATCTCATAAAGATAAAAGAAAAAGAAAAAAAAAAAGAAGAAAAGGAAGAACAAAGTTTTTCCTTGTGATGAGAACTCTTAGTATTTACTCTCTTAGCAACTTTCCAGCGTGTCATACAGCAGTTGTTAGCTCTTGTTATCATTTGTACATTACATCCCTAGTAATTACTTATCTTATAATTGGAAGCTTACCTTCTGATCATCCTTCTCCAATCCCCACTGTCCTGACTTCTTGCACAAATGTGATCTATTTTTCTATGATTTTTTTTAAATATTCCATTTGTAAGTGAGGTCATATAGTGTTTGTCTTTCTTTCTTTTTAAAAATATTTTATTTATTCATTTGAGAGAGAGAGAGAAAGAGAAAGAGAGAGCGAGCGCAAGTAGGGTGAGAAGCAGACTCCCCCCTGCTGGCAGACAGACATGGGGTTTGATCCTAGGACCTGGAGATCAAGCCCTGAGCTGAAGACAGGCACTTAACCATCTGAGCCACCCAGGTGCCCAGTGTTTGTCTTTCTCTGACTTATTTCACTTAGCATAATGCCTTCCAGGTCCATCCATGTTGTTGCAAATAGTAGGATTTCTTTCTTTTTTTATAGGTATTATTACATTGTATATATACACACCTCATTTTCTTTATCCATTGACCTATTGGTGGACACTTAGATTTTTTTCATGTCCTGGCTGTTGTAAATAATACTGCAGTGAACATGGGTGTGCCAGTATTTTTTCAAGTTTGTCTTTCTGTTTCCTTTGGATTTATTCCCAGATGGGGCTCATGGACATTTGATGAAGATCTGTGGAAAAGGTGCAGATTCTTTTTGTTTAGTTCTCCTAGGGATTCTAAAGTCTCATACTATCCCTAACTGGTGTTTAAAGTTTAGTTAGAATTTCATCTGTTTTCTTCTTACCTGTATCTAAGGTGGTTTTGTCCTACTCCCATGTCTCTGCCAAAGACACAAGCAGCCAAAGAGGGTCAGCATGTTCTGTATTATAGCTCACTGGACTCACTGCATTCTTAGGACACTGATGGACATAAAAACATCTGTGATTTTATAGGTAATCTGTCTTGCTATTGTTAGAATGTAAGTGGTGTTCTTCTCAAGTTTCTACATTTTCTTTTAATGTCCATGCTGAAAGTTGCTCCTAATAGAGACCAATGCTGGCACTGAAGAAAAAGAGCAGGGATGATTGGAATGTTTCTGCCCCAGGGGATACTTCTCACTGCTGGCTACAGCACTGACTCAAGTTCTCACTCCCTGTTTCAAATGGTTATGTGTTGTTGTATCCGGAGGCTTTTGCAGAGCTCTCCATCCTATGCCCTATAACCTGCTACTTTAAAAAATTTATTCTATTTTTTTAAAGTTTTTAATTATGTTCAGTTAGCCAACCTATGGTACATCATAAGATTTTGTTGTAGTGTTTAACGATTCATTAGTTGGGCATAACACACAGTGCTCATCCCAACAGGTGCCTTCCCTAATACCCATCACCTGGTATAACCTGATATATATATTTTTCCATTTAACTCCATTTTATTTTTTTTTAAAATGTTTTATAAACATATATTTTTATCCCCAGGGGTACAAGTCTGTGAATCGCCAGGTTTACACACTTCACAGCACTCACCAAAGCACATACCCTCCCCAATGTCCATAACCCCACCCCCTTCTCCCATCCCCCCTCCCCCCAGCAACCCTCAGTTTGTTTTGTGAGATTAAGAGTCACTTATGGTTTGTCTCCCTCCCAATCCCATCTTGTTTCATTGATTCTTCTCCTACACACTTAAGCCCCCATGTTGCATCACCACTTCCTCATATCAGGGAGATCATATGATAATTGTCTTTCTCCGCTTGACTTATTTCGCTAAGCATGATACGCTCTAGTTCCATCCACGTTGTCGCAAATGGCAAGATTTCACTTCTTTTGATGGCTGCATAGTATTCCATTGTGTATATATACCACATATTCTTGATCCATTCATCTGTTGATGGACATCTAGGTTCTTTCCATAGTTTGGCTATTGTGGACATTGCTGCTATAAACATTTGGGTGCATGTGCCCCTTTGGATCACTACGTTTGTATCTTTAGGGTAAATACCCAGTAGTTCAATTGCTGGGTCATAGGGCAGTTCTATTTTCAACATTTTGAGGAACCTCCATGCTGTTTTCCAGAGTGGTTGCACCAGCTTGCATTCCACCAACAGTGTAGGAGGGTTCCTCTTTCTCCGCATCCTCGCCAGCATCTGTCATTTCCTGACTTGTTGATTTTAGCCATTCTGACTGGTGTGAGGTGATATCTCATTGTGGTTTTGATTTGTATTTCCCTGATGCTGAGTGATATGGAGCACTTTTTCATGTGTCTGTTGGCCATCTGGATGTCTTCTTTGCAGAAATGTCTGCCCATTTCTTGATTGGATTATTTGTTCTTTGGGTGTTGAGTTTGCTAAGTCTTTATAGATTTTGGACACTAGTCCTTTATCTGATATGTCGTTTGCAAATATCTTCTCCCATTCTGTCAGTTTTTGGTTTTGTTAACTGTTTCCTTTGCTGTGCAAAAGCTTTTGATCTTGATGAAATCCCAATAGTTCATTTTTGCCCTTGCTTCCCTTGCCTTTGGTGGTGTTCCTAGGAAGATGTTGCTGTGGCTGAGGTCGAAGAGGTTGCTGCCTGTGTTCTCCTCAAGGATTTTGATGGATTCCTTTCTCACATTGAGGTCCTTCGTCCATTTTGAGTCTATTTTTGTGTGTGGTATAAGGAAATGGTCCAATTTCATTTTTCTGCATGTGGCTGTGCAATTTTCCCAACACCATTTATTGAAGAGGCTGTCTTTTTTCCATTGGACAGTCTTTCCTGCTTTGTCGAAGATTAGTTGACAGTAGAGTTGAGGGTCTATTTATGGGCTCTCTGTTCTGTTCCATTGATCTATGTGTCTGTTTTTGTACCAGTACCATGCTGTTTTGATGATGACAGCTTTGTAATAGAGCTTGAAGTCCAGAACTGTGATGCCACCAACCTTGGCTTTCTTTTTCAGTATCCCTTTGGCTATTCGAAGTCTTTTCTGGTTCCATATAAATTTTAGGATTATTTGTTCCACTTTTTTGAAAAAAAAAATTGATGACATTTTGATAGGAATTGCATTAAATGTGTAGATTGCTTTAGGTATCATAGACATTTTCACAATATTTATTCTTCTAATCCAGGAGCATGAAACAGTTTTCCATTTCTTTGCTTTCCTCAATTTCTTTCATAAGTACTTTATAGTTTTCTGAGTATAGATTCTTAGCCTCTTTGGTTAGGTTTATTCCTAGGTATCTTAGGTTTGGGGTGCAATTGTAAATGGATGGACTTCTTAATTTCTCTTTCTTCTGTCTTGTTGTTGGTGTAGAGAAATGCAACTGATTTCTGTGCATTGATTTTATATCCTCACACTTTACTGAATTCTTGTACAAGTTCTAGCAGTTTTGGAGTGGAGTCTTTTGGGTTTTCCACATATAGTATCATATCATCTGCGAAGAGTGATAATTTGACTTCTTCTTTGCCGATTTGGATGCCTTTAATTTCCTTTTGTTGTCTGATTGCTGAGGCTAGGACCTCTAGTACTATGTTGAATAGCAGTGGTTATAATGGATTCCCTGCCATGTCCCTGAACTTAGGGGAAAAGCTTTCAGTTTTTCTCCATTGAGAATGATATTTGTGGTGGGTTTTTCAAAGATGGCTTTGATGATATTGAGGTATGTGCCCTCTATCCCTACACTTTGAAGAGTTTTGATCAGGAAGGGATGCTGTACTTTGTCAAATGCTTTTTCAGCATCTATTGAGAGTATCATATGGTTCTTGTTCTTTCTTTTATTGATGTGTTGTATCACATTGACTGATTTGCGGATGTTGAACCAACCTCGCAGCCCTGGAATAAATCCCACTTGGTCGTGGGGAATAATTGTTATAATGTACTGTTGAATCCTACTGGCTAGTATTTTGGTGAGAATTTTTGCATTGTGTTCATCAAGGATATTGGTCTTTAGCTCTCTTTTTTGGTGGGATCCTTGTCTGGTTTTGGGATCAAGGTGATGCTGGCCTCATAAAATGAGTTTGGAAGTTTTCTTTCCATTTCTACTTTTTTGAACAGTTTCAGGAGAATAGGAATTAGTTCTTTAAATGTTTGGTAGAATTCCCCCGGGAAGCCGTCTGGCCCTGGGCTTTTGTTTGTTTGGAGATTTTTAATAACTGTTTCAATCTCCTTACTGGCTGTGGGTCTGTTCAGGCTTTCTATTTCTTCCTGGTTCAGTTGTGGTAGTTTATATGTTTCTAGGAATGCATCCATTTCTTCCAGATTGTCAAATTTGTTGGCGTAGAGTTGCTCATAGTATGTTCTTATAATAGTTTGTATTTCATTGTTATTAGTTGTGATCTCTCCTCTTTCATTCATGATTTTATTTATTTGGGTCCTTTCTCTTTTCTTTTTGATAAGTCGGGCCAGGGGTTTATCAATTTTATTAATTCTTTCAAAGAACCAGCTCCTAGTTTTGTTGATTTGTTCTATTGTTTTTTTTGGTCTATTTCATTGATTTCTGCTTTGATCTTTATGATTTCTCTTCTCCCGATGGGCTTAGTGTTTCTTTCTTGTTCTTTCTCCAGCTCCTTTAGGTGTAGGGTTAGGTTGTGTAACCTAACCTGAGACCTTTCTTGTTTCTTGAGAAAGGCTTGTACTGCTATATATTTTCCTCTCAGGACTGCCTTTGTTGTTTCCCACAGATTTTGAACCGTTGTATTTTCATTATCATTTGTTTCCATGACTTTTTTTTAATTCTTCTTTAATTTCCCTTTGACCCATTCATTCTTTAGAAGGATGCTGTTTAGTCTCCATGTATTTGGGTTCTTTCCAAACTTCCTCTTGTGGTTGAGTTCTAGCTTTAGAGCATTGTGGTCTGAAAATATGCAGGGAATGATCCCAATCTTTTGATACCGGTTAAGTCCTGATTTAGGACCGAGGATGTGATCTATTCTGGAGAATGTTCCATGTGCACTAGAGAAGAATGTGTATTCTGTTGCTTTGGGATGAAATGTTCTGAATATATCTGTGATATCTATCTGGTCCAGTGTGTTGTTTAAGGCCTTTATTTCCTTGTTGATCTTTTGCTTGGATGATCTGTCCATTTCAGTGAGGGGAGTGTTAAAGTCCCCTACTATTATTGTATTATTGTTGATGTGTTTCTTTGATTTTGTTATTAATTGGTTTATATAGTTGGCTGCTCCCACGTTGGGGGCATAGATATTTAAAACTGTTAGATCTTCTTGTTGGACAGACACTTTGAGTATGATATAGTGTCCTTCCTCATCTCTTATTATAGTCTTTGGCCTAAAAGCTAATTGATCTGATATAAGGTTTGCCACTCCTGCTTTCTTCTGATGTCCATTAGCATGGTAAATTCTTTTCCACCCCCTCACTTTAAATCTGGAGGTTTCTTCGGGCTTAAAATGAGTTTATTGGAGGCAACATATAGATGGATTTTGTTTTTTTATCTATTCTGATACCCTGTGTCTTTTGACAGTGGCATTTAGCCCATTAACATTCAGGGTAACTATTGAGAGATATGAATTTAGTGCCATTGTATTGCCTGGAAGGTGACTGTTACTGTATATTTTCTCTGTTCCTTTCTGATCTACCACTTGTAGGCTCTCTCTTTGCTTAGAGGACCCCTTGCAATATTTCCTTTAGAGCTGGTTTGGTGTTTGCAAATTCTTTCAGTTTTTGTTTGTCCTGGAAGCTTTTAATCTCTCCTTCTATTTTCAATGATAGCCTAGATGGATATAGTATTCTTGGCTGCGTGTTTTTTCGTTTAGTGCTCTGAAAATATCATGCCAGCTCTTTTTAACCTGCCAGGTCTCTGTGGATAAGTCAGCTGCCAAACTAATATTCTTACCATTGTATATTACGGACTTCTTTTCCCGGGCTGCTTTCAGGATTTTCTCTTTGTCACTAAGACTTGTAAAATTTACTATTAGGTGATGGGGTGTGGGCCTATTCTTATTGATTTTGAGGAGCGTTCTCTGAACCTCCTGAATTTTGATGCTCATTCCCTTTGCCCTGTTGGGGAAATTCTCCCTAATAATTCTCTCTAGTATACCTTCTGCTCCCCTCTCTCTTTCTTCTTCTTCTGGAATCCCAATTATTCTAATGTTGTTTCGTCTTATGGTGTCACTTATCTCTCAAATTCTCCCCTCGTGGTCCAGTAGCTGTTTGTCCCTCTTTTGCTCAGCTTCTTTATTTTCTGTCATTTGGTCTTCTGTATCACTAATTCTTTTTTCTGCCTCATTATCCTAGCAGTGAGAGCCTCCATTTTTGATTGCACCTCATAGCTTTTTTGATTTCAACTTGGTTAGATTTTAGTTCTTTTATTTCTCCAGAAAGGGCTTTTATATCTCTCGAGAAGTTTTCTCTAATATCTTCCATGCCTTTTTCGAGCCTGGCTAGAACCTTGTGAATTGTCATTCTGAACTCTAGATCTGACATATTACCAATGTCTGTATTGATTAGGTCCCTAGCATTCGATACTGCCTCTTGTTCTTTTTTTTTTGTGGTGAATTTTTCCGCCTTGTCATTTTGTCCAGATAAGAGTATATGAAGGAGCAAGTAAAATACTAAAAGGGTGGCAACAACCCCAGGAAAATATGCTTAACCAAATCAGAAGAGATCACAAATCATGAGGGGGGAGAAAGGGTATAAAAAGAGGTTCAAAAAGAAAGAAAGAAAGAAAAAAAAAGAAAAGTATTAAAAGAAGAAAACGAATAAAGAAAAGTATAAAAAAGAAAATATATATATATTAAACTAGTTAAAAAACATTAACAAAGAAAAGGGTAAAAGTTAAAAAGAATTTTAGCATAAGAAGAGAAAAAAATGAAAAAAAAATTAAATTAACTGCAAGACTAAAAAATCACAGGGAGAAAGCCATGAGTTCCATGCTTTGCTTTCTCTTCCTCTGGAATTCTGCTTTCCTTGGTATTGAAAACGCACTCCTTGGTAGGTGAACTTGGTCTTGGCTGGATTTCTTGTTGATCATCTGGGGGCAGGGCCTGTTGTAGTGATTCTCAAGTGTCTTTTCCCCAGTCGGAATTGTACCGCCCTTACCAGGGGCCGGGCTGACTAATCCGCTTGGCTTTGCTTTCAGGAGCTTTTGTTCCCTGAGTGCTTTCTGTAGAGTTCCTGAGGACGGGAATACAAATGGCGGCCTCCTGGTCTCTGGCCTGGAGGAGCCGAGAGCAAGGGCCCCACTCCTCAGTGCGCCCTCAGAGAATAGTGCCCAGTAACTCCCGTCTGCCTGACCTCCGGCCTCACTCCGAGCTCACCGAGCCTACCGGTGGTTGAAGGTTAGTCAGAGCTGTGATCTTACTGTTGGCTCTGTCTCTGTAGCCGGTTTTCCCCTTCCAATACCCACAAGCTCTGGGACACTCAGACACCCCTGATCCTTCTGTGACCCTGCGGGACCTGAGGCCACGCTGACCCCGCGTGGGCTTCGCTCCGGTTTAGCCTCTGGAGTGATGTTCCTCAGTGGAACCGACTTTAAAAGTCCTGATTTTGTGCTCCGTTGCTCTGCCACTTGCCAGGATCCGGCTCCTCCCCCCAGGGTCTATCTTCCCATCGCTTTGGATTCACTTCTCTGCCAGTCCTACCTTTCAGAAAGTGGTTGTTTTTCTGTTTCCAGAATTGCTATTCTTCTTCTCTTGATCTGCTGATGGATTTGCAGGTGTTTGCAATCTTTAGATAAGCTATCTAGCTGATCTTCTACTAGCTGAAGTAGTCTCAGCCTGCTACTTCTCCGCCATCTTGACTCCTACCATATAACCTGCTATTTTAATAGTTTTCTTTTTTTAATTTAAATTCAGTTAGCCAACTTACAGTGTATCATTAGTTTCAGATTTAATAATTTTATTTTCTGCCTCAAGTTTTTTTCCGTCTATAATTAAGTACCTTGATGACATGAGTGTTACTAAGATGGGTTTAAAAATATGGAAGTGTGATGTTAAATATATTTATCTATGCCACTTCAGCTGTGTTTATGTTTTGTCCTTCTTTGTCTTGTGTATTACTAAAAGTTAATACTCGAGTGAGGGTTTTTGTCTCCCTCACCTTGTAGCTTACAACTAGGGATGGCGATGGCAGTTATTTAAGATTTATCGGTGTTTATACTATGATAGCCTCATATTCAGATTGTTGTAAAGAGGCTTTCGGTCACTTATTCTGGGGCAAATATATTCCAGTCTTACATCACTCAAAAAATTTAAAGTTTTCTTGAGAGACTCCCAAATTACACTTATTATTTCCCTACTGCAATTCTGCTGAAATGTACTACTGAAACATCATTGAAAAGTTAATTATTAATTATTTAATTTAATTATTATTAATATTTATTATTATTATTGCATTTTAGTTAATAAGGAAAAAATAAGCTTTCTTTATGAAGTTTATAGAGCCTACACATTTCCCTTTATTCTTCATCTTGACTAATTGAATTTTTATGCAATGAATCAGTCACTCAAGCCACTTATTTATGACTCTTAGCTCATCCTCCAAATTCAATTGTCATGAAGTTCATCTGGTGAATATGTCATCTCCTCTCCATCACCTCTCCATGTCACTATCCTAGTCCAAGCCTGCATGGCTTCTCATTTTACTTTTATTGGCTGTGATGGAAGGCCGCTACGTGATTTTGTAGGTTTCAAAGACTCTCGTTACTGATATTTCTTTTGGTTCAGCTTTGCATCACAAAGAAGGCAATTTTCAAAAGTTAACAAAAGAGCACACATGAATATCAGCAGCCCTCGGTACAAAACCACTTTTAGCTTTAGCTATCATTTACAAAGAAAGTAGTCTAGAGAAATAGCATGTTTTAATAGACAACTCAGATTTTCAGAAAGCTGTTGACAATAGACTATTTCTAGACAAATACAAGATTAGAAATGGGATTGCTGGAGCATAAACTCTCTGGGACCTTAGAAACCTAGAAGACTGACTCGGACTTAAGAGGACGTTCTCCTTTGTAAGTTTCAATATGCTGGTGTATACCTCAGTTAATAGGAGCAGGAGCGAGATAGGTGTCGGATGTCTTTCCTTCACCCTTCCAGAGTCACTCTCCACCACTCTCTTCTCTGCTTTGTGGCCTGTATGACAAAGCACCTTTAGTTCTGCATCAGTGGATTTTCTTAAACTTCAGCTTCTGGTTGGTCATGGCCAATGAGAGATACCACAGAAGATCAAAAGGTAACATCTCAGTGAAGTCAGGGGTTTTACTCGTCAGATTTGGCCCTGCCACATTGCCAGAGTATCAGCTGTTTCTCTCCTATGGGTCCTGTAGTGACCCTATAACCCTCTTTGGTCATAGGGTGGTCGCAGCTCCACAATTAATCAAGGCACTGTGCCATACCTCAGTGATTTCTTTTACTCCCACCTGCACTTTCTAAATAGTTCTTTCCTTCAGTTACCTCATTAGAGTGTGTCATTTGTTTCCTGTTGGGACTGTGGCTCATGTAGGTGATACTCAAAATATTCAATAACTTCCAAGGCAAGAGCAACAACTAATTAAAACAGATGCAGCTGTAAACCAGCAACAAGGCAGCACCCAGTACGTGCTGTGTAAGTATCCATGTTGGTCATAGAATGTGAAAGAAGAATTTTGTAAGTAATAGTAGGTACCTAGTGTCAAAGTTTACAGTTAAAAAAAATAAAATGGGTTTAAGATCTGTAATAATATCTTTTCTATTCTCTTCCCCTTCAATATACTATCTAAGTAGCAGAGAAAGAGAGCCTTGGGAGGGCAATCCCATTACCAGAGTGTGGTGACTACACACTGTCGGCTGTGTTGTGTATCCCCTCCTTTGGGTAGAACTCCAGGTAAGTTTTTGGCCTATAGCTTTCTTGTGAGGCTAACAAAGGAAGTATTCTAATGTCTCCATCCAAATCGTGCTCTTAAAACACTAACCCACCATATTTATACATACACAGAAGCCATTTTCAAGCACACAGGATCATCTGATTGTATTTACACCTTCAGCCTCACCCAGTGTCTCTTCCTATTCCAGTGCAATAGTTTTTCTGTTTGATGAGTACTTCCCCTCAGAGAGCATTCCATCCTCTGTGCTAGGGACATGCTCACAATGTGTAGTACCGCTATTGCCTTATCGGAGAACCTTTCCTGGAAACCACCAGGCAAAATTCATCACTGTTCTCTGTGCTTCAAGGTGCTTCTCACTCTGCACTGTGATTAATAGTGCATGTTTCCATCGCCATTGCTAGATTTTGATCTCCTTGAAAGCAGGGATCAAATCTTTTCATCTTTATAACCTTAGGGCTTACAACACTGGATGTGATGGATTCGATAAACATCTGTTGAACCAAATTCATTGAATTCAGTTCCTGCAGGTTTGATGGCGAGCATGTGACAGAGCAGGGATTCAAATCCAGTTCTGCTGTGACTCCCGGGTCCGCGCTCTTATCCCTGCCAAGGGGTACTGTGGTTCCTCGTGCGTTCACAGCAGTTGTTTCTCTAATAGATGAAGGTTGATTTTTGTTACTGTTAGGTTTGCCTCATATTTTAGGAGACTGATGATTTCTTATGTGTCTTCTCAGCTCTGATTTACATGTATAGCGATTAGTTTTGTGTTTTTTGTACCACAGATCCAAAAAATAAGAGTTTCAAACATGCCATTGAAAATAAGATTTTTTTTTTTCTAATAAGTTCTAGTCCCATTTTTTTCTTTTGTGGCAGGGAGCGAGAGCAAAATGAGAGGCAGAGGTATATAAACTCTTCGTGTAATACCACAGAGAGCCTGATGTATAGTAATGGGTCCACGATCGTAAACGTCTCTCTTGGCACTCTTACTACTGTCAGATTATTACTGTGTTCTCAGATTCAGCTGAATGTGTTCAAGGATCTTCTTTGGTCTGAAAGGTCAGCTGCTTTTAGTTGTGCACTGGTAGAATACTAATATGTCCTTATTCAAATTACCTGCTACAGCACTTATTAAATTGATGGCCTTGTGCTCTAATTTAATACTGGTGTCGTTCAGAGGCGGGCTGCAGCAGCACTCTGTGCTGAACGGGGTGATGCTGAGGCAAAGTTCAAGCAGAAACCGTGGTTTGGGGCTGCATTTTCCCACTAAATTAGCAGTCAGATGCGGTGTATAATTAATTAGCACAAACCAGGGAAAGCTTGTCATTTAATAAGCCTTTTTTATTTCCACATTACACAAACAGTGGGAATTGATCCATTAAGTGCCTGGCTATTAATGCTGTTTAATGTATGTCTGGTTGTTAAATTGAAATGTCTAGGTACATACGTCCAGAGTTTAAGAGCCCCTCGTAGTTTGTTCAGTATTTGCTCAGATTTGAAGTCATGTTCCACAGAATCAATAATAGCTTCATTACCGAATTTGAGCCTGATTCAAACATGCATATGGATTTAAACGGGATGTTTCAGCGTGGTCTCAGACATGCGTTTCCGTATATATGTCTTAAAGTCCAGCCAGTCCCCTCCCCCAGAATTAAATATTGCATTGTGTTTGCAGCATTCTCTGCTTCCTTTCTTTTTGATATAATCCTTGTGCCTGCAGTTGCCTAAGGCAGAGAATAACTTTTTCTTTGCGGTGGTATTCAGCATTGTATCATGGAACTGTAGTAGGAACGAGCCTTATGAAATCCACAGAACGAGATTTCAGCTATCCTACCAAAATGGCTGGAAGAGCACAAAGTCTTGTCTGGGGCCCGAGTAGCACGCAAAGTGTTGGATATTTAAAACAGCACCAACCTTATCTCTTTTCTAAAAAAGATTAAGGACTATTCACAATTTTGTGAACTGGTTGTTCATAGTGGGGAGGTGCTTAACAGATGCAATTCTTTACAGTAAATATCATCATATCTTATGTGCACAAATGACAACATTAAATGTGTCCCCCTGCCCTTTTTTTTGTTAATGCAGACAGGAAAACTAAAACCTGAATGTGAAATGACTTCAAGAAGGGGAGTAATTTGTTTGAACTGCTGATGAGGGCCATTTGCCCCATGGAAAAATTACTGTATTTGCTAATGTCCATCACATTTAAATGAGTGAGCTAGTCCCTATGTGAATTATTAACTATCAAAGAAGTTAACTATGTGTATATGTGTGTTTGTGTGTACACACACATATATGAAAAGGTACCTTGAGGGTTCTTATAAAAGACCACCAAACATAATCACCAAACTATGGCAGTATCTTTGATTTTTTTTTCTTATAAACCGAGAAAACTTTCTACAGGTTTACATAGGGAATATTAAGGCTGTATTATTGTTAAAGGATACTACTTGGGATTATATTTTCTTCTGTAATTAGCAGAAATATTTGAGTCGTGAATATTTTGTACTGAAGAATGATGAATTAAAATGTCTGTGGCATTTTAATAGTCGTTTGGGACCAGTTTAGGTCTGTGTTATTGCATTTACCTTCTTCAGGCTTACATTATAGTCAGATGTTTCTATGTTTGTCTCCTGTCTTGACTGAAAAGTCCTCCAGTGCTGTGGCATGTCTAACTATGGCATTATACTTTTAATTTTTTATTATTTTGGCACAATAAAAAATGTATAGTGCATTTGGGTGGTACTCAAATGGGGAAAACTTTTTTAATTGAATGGGTAATTATCTTAAAAGGAAAGTAAGCAAAATATTTTATTTCCTCACACTCAATCCACATAATGCCCCCCAAATTAATTTATTGTGCTAGTAAATATATAATTTTAGATCTTCCATTAAATTTCTTGCCTGGCCAATTTCTTAAATAGTAGCAGAACTGCCTTCATGACATCATTGTCCTTTTCTCAGCAAGAAAGTTTTGTGATTATTTATTTACTAACAAACTCATTTATTGATTCACTCATTCATTAGTTCTCCAACATTTAATCAGGGTTATTTTGTGCCAATAACTCAATAACACACAAATATATTGAAAGATTTTTTTTTTTTACCATTTCCCTTTTAATAGTACACACTGCTTTTTTTAGTTACTTTATCAATTAAAATGCATTTTCATTACCTGCTAAACTTGTTAAGCTTTTGTGTTAGAATTAGAGCCAGTCACCAGTACTTCAAGGTCTGCCTCCTTAAAGTTAGGTATATAAAGTATAGATTTGGCAAATGGCTTGTGAGAAGTGTGTAATATGTTACATTGTCTTCCTTCTGGCACTCTGGCCATGGAACCTGTGTTGAGATAATCATCAGCTTGATTTCCTGGGTTTCTACAGTAAATAGAACCTCTTATCCACCTGTTGACCAGGTGGTAAGTTAGAAAGGAAATTTGGGTACTAATATTTGGGTATGGTTCACTTCTACCATATAATCTTGCCTATCCTACTCTGTAAATTATTATAAATATGTTTTCTTGAATGCAATAACTGAAAAGTAAACTAAAAGAAACATTTTTAAAAGATATATTCAAACCATTTTAGCTTTGTAGAACAAAATATGGTAAAGAATCCCAATTTTAAGTTTATATATAAAAATAGTAGCCTATGGACCAAAATTTAAGTTCTGCTTGTGACAATTTTTTATTTTTAATTAACCAACAAAAGGGTACCTTAAAAGCTTATAACTCTTTCTAAGCCCCAGTAAGTTTGTAATTTATCTAATTGTGTGAATGACATGTGTAATTTGTAACACTGGGTCAAAGAACAGAATGAAAAATCTCATTTTTTCCATTGGTCTATTTAATAGAATTGTTGGTATACTTGGATAATTTAAGTAATTACTGATCTAAAAACAATTATTGACCTAAAAATACAACTCACAAACAACATTTTGTTGAGATAAAAATAAAGTTTACTTCACAGTAAATTCTGTCAACTTTAACCATTTCATACTTTTGCTATATAGTATTTATTGATATTAACAATTCTAAATAAAATTTCTCAGGAGTGATATCTAAAAAAGACTAGCCTCTTAGTTTTGTCACTGATTTTTAAATATTAGTTTAACAGAATTATTTTTAAACCTGTCATCTGTAAAAATGTAGAAAATGAATAATAAATGTTAGCTAACAACTGATGGGTCCATGTGAGAATATTTGAGTTCTTATTTTTTTAAAATATCTTTGGAATAAAGGACAACTTTAATCTGCACATATAAAATAATAAAAATTTTTAATTAATGAATATGAATAAGCAAAGGGCAATATGTAGATACTTAAATTTGTTCATTAAATGTCATAGTGGACAATTGTTTGGAAATAAATTATAGCAAAAATCCTTTAATTGGGGTTTAATTTATATTGGGATTTGAGAATAATGAATTTTTTTATGTTGAATTTTTTAACCAGGCTAACTTTGATACATCTAAATCAGATTTGTGGTTTGGTGCTTATTTATTTTATTACCCTATATTGTACAACTGAACAAAACATGATCTCAATAATAAAGTCAAACTATATCTTTAAAATGGCTACCAAAATAAGAATCTACAACATTCTATAAGGTTATATGTTTGTTACACTATATTCAACCTCTTAATACTAACGAAGTTCTCATAAATTCCCATTATGTGGTTGAGGATTTATATAGAGAGTATTGTCCATTAAAAATAACTTTTTGAGCAAAAACTGAGTGGGAACTTAACAGTTATGAACTTAAAAAAAGCATTAGAACATATGAAGCCTACTATGAACTGTATTACAGTATCTGGGAAGGTATGTGGTTAAAATGATCAAAAATGTTTCCATTCTCTATTTGTTCCTTAAAGCTAACAGTGAAATTTCCATATTTTGGGTGGTTATTCTTCTAACCTGTTCAAAGTTTTATGAGTTTTTATATGCTTTGAGTCTCTGCTTTTTCTAAGAAATGTTTTTTTTCCTTTTTCTTAAAATAATTTTAATTAAGATATTTGTACTAAATGAATTTTATTAAAAATAGATTTGGTAATCCTCATCTATAATAGTAATAAGAGGAAAATAATTTTAATGCTAACAGGAAAAATGGCTAATTAGATTATTGTGGTAAGTGAAATTTGATGTAATAATTAATATGATACAATAGTATACATAAGGATATGCAAAGGTATTCACAGTATATTGCTAGTAAAAATTAAGTTTAAAATAGTATGGATGACTCTCATCCTATTGTAAATACATTTTATGTTTTTTAACATATGCATACATATAGTATGTGCATGTCTATGTCTAGGTATGTGCATGTACAAAAGACTGGATGCATGAATAAATAGTTAGGAGATGAGACTAAAGATATTTTCATTTTATTTCTTGGTTATTTGAACTTCCTTTTTTGAATTTAAAAATATTTTTCCAGCTCTACTGAGATATAATAGACATATTATGTAAGTTTAAGGTGTGCAACATGATTTGACACACATATATTGCTAAATGATTATAACAGTAGTGTTAGTTAATACCTTTACAACCTTACATAATTACCACTTCTTTGTGGTGAGAACATATAAGGCCTATTCTCTTCATAACATCCAAGTATGTAATACACTCTTGTTTACCAGAATCACCATGCTGTATTGAATTTTCTTAATTTTGTAAGATGAACGGTGTGTTTTCTTTGTATGGGGTAAAAGGAAATATGTTTTGTTATTTTGTGACCTATCAGAGAACACTGTTAAAGAAAATTTATTTCATTAGAATATCTGACAACTTTATTACAATAATATTATAAACCTTTGAATAAAGCTATCATGAAAATTTTAAGTAATGATTATGCAAACATGAAGGAAATGATGATTTTTCCCTTTTTCCTGCTTAGGTATTTTGAAATTGATATTTTGAAGTGAGTTAGCTACAGATATGTTGCACAATAATCATGAAAACATCAGCCCATTAAGTTTGCTGTCCTGACCTAAGCGATGTTTTTATTGAGAAGTATGGTCCTCAAGATAATTTCCACATAAGGCACCAAAATCAGCATTAAAGGGTTTTTATATTACTGATGAATGTGAATGCCTGAAAGGAGATAATTTTTTAAAGTTCTAAATAGTGTTTAAATTTCTACGAGAAGAGCTGCTTTAACAGAGATTCACCTCTTTTTTTTTTTTTTTACACATATGTACATATAAAAGAAGAATACAAGTTTTTAGTTTCCACTCAGTTTTTTTTTTTTAATACTTTGGCAGGATCTGAAGAAATAATTACTGTTGAAGTAAAAAGTACACTCTTGAAAATGTATTTTCTCTGACAGAAACATGAACAATTATTTATATTTCATACTTATTATGACTATAGGCAAAATAGTAACATAACATTTTATTCTGGCCATTATATTTAGGTTAGATACAAGTGCAAAACTCAAAGAATGCAAATATTTTATTGGCCATTCAAAAATGATGATATTACTTACTTACATAGTAGTATTTGAAGTACAAAATTAGACATGCAAATTCTGTGTAGGCTACTTGTTTTATTCCCATCTGAATTAACTGAAATATATTTCCCAGTAAATATCTTTAGCCTGAAGCCTAGGGTATGGGAAAGTTATTGTGGAAAAACACTTTTGAAATCCTTGAAATATTCAATCTTGTTGACTCACAGTCTTTTCTATAGGGTAGTTAGGTCACTAATGCTATTTTTGAAAAAACAAACAAACAAACAAACAAAAAAACAAACAAAAACAAAAAACAAAAAACAACCCAATGCATTTAGTTTCTTTCATTGGTATTCTTATTTTCAAAAGCTTTATTAAATTATTTGTCCTTCTTTCCCTGTTATAGGTTTTGGAATATATAGCCTATAAAATCATTCTCATTGGGAAAGAAATAGAGACAAGTCATCATCCTTTGAGGATAAGTTCAATTAAAAGGTAAATTTAGTCCTCTGGACCTCATGCAAGTAATCACTACACAATGAAATTGTTGTTCACATCAGAAGTACTGATTGTTACCCATTTTGTGTGTTTTTAAGGCAAACTGTCATTGAGAATTAAAAATGTGTTCTTGAATTAAATGAATAAAACATGTATTTTTAACTCATCTATAACACTTCACATATATTTTTAAATAGTTTAAAATAGTTTGAAGTAGGATTTCTGAATTAATCATTGTTTTAAGTAGTTTGGATTAGAGTTTTAAATCCCAGATTTCCTGTGGGGGGGGAAAAAAGGAGTAGAAGGCAGAACATTTATATTAGAGTGCTTTACATACTAATCATCTGGAATGGGATATAATAAACTATTTCAAATGTTCTTCCACTTGTAATGATAGGATGTCTTTAGATAATTTTACAGAATTTATTTTATTTTACTAATTGATTGGTATATTCATCATCCAGAGATATATTAGTGAAAGCTGGGTTCTAAATCACTTTCCTATGATAAGCTTTCCAATTAATTCTTCTCACACTGTTTTCCTGGTGACATTTGAACTTCTTTCATTATATAAAACACATCTGGAATGAGACATTGCTGAATAATAATCATGGATGCTAACATGTTAAAGATTGGACCCCTGACATAGTCAAATGTGTTCTGGTTTAAAACAGTGACCTCAACTAATGCTGTTTTAAGTGAACTACATTTAGAAAGAATATACAGGCAGGTCTTTTTAGCCTGCCTGTCATGTGGTAGAATTGGTCAAAAGGAATGAAATCAAATTGCAAACTGTGTCTCCCTTGTTTAATGGAATTAACTATATTCAGTTATATTTTTCCTCCCCTCAGCAAATATTTTTTCTTTCTTCTTATCTAATATGAAAAATATGACAATAAGTAAATATTTTAAAAGGGTTACCTAAAACATATGTTAAATCATGTATTACTTATAATTTACATTTGTATCATAGGGTTACTGAATTTCTTCTGTGGTGTATTTCATAAAAGAGAAGATGCTGATAAGATCCCTTTTAAATGGCTTGCTAATACCAGAAGCAGATCATTTAAAATGGACCTTACATCTTTATAGGACGTTAGAAATGAAGACATTACCTCAAAATGTAGGTAATTATTGCCTCCTCTTTTATCAGTGCTATTTTCTGAGGTATTATCATAAGAGAGCACTTTAGTATTAAGCAGGGCCTTCGAGTGGCAATAAATCAGTCCAACTGAGTCATCATTGTCTAGGGCATCTGAACTACTGCAATGTTGTGGATCCTACAGAGAGTGTGAAATCACTTGACCCTTGGCATTAACCTTTGCTGAATGAATAGACACTGCTTTCCACATCGAGGAACAAAGCAGAAGACTATTGATTAAACACCACATTCACTTGATATTAAATACTGGCTGAACTCACTTCTTGCTTCCAGTTCCAAAGGGAGAAGCCCAGAGAGTTGCTGAGTCTCAAGAGAATGGATGTTTGTAATTCAGAGCAATGTTTTTCCTGCAAAGTACTTTTTTCCTCCTTTGATCAATAACTAGCAGCCATGATCAGCCATGAGTATGTATTGTCAATTCTGACCTGTGTATTTTATCACTGAAGGTGAGAGGTCACAGTGCTGTGACTAATATTTCAGGTCTAAGCATGAATTGTTTCCTGACTTCAGTATCTGTTTGAAAGAGCAATTTGTTTTATTTTATTTCTGGCCTTATGAATCATTGTTTAGGCAATTGATTTTTCTGCATTAGTACAATACACAATTTTTCTAAAATTCTTTGGATTTATCACTGTTTTTCCAGATGTGGAATTTTCTAGACCTCAACATTAGAAGAAATCATGCTAAAAGGACATTCTTAGGATTTACAGTTTATTGGGGAAAGAGATATACTATAGATAAATAAATTTCTCAGATGAAAGCAAAATCTTTGCAAGAGAGTGTAGCAATATGTATGAGCATAAAGAAAACAGTGAAAGATACTTTTGCAAGAAGTCTTAAGCTAATTGTCTTCTGAACCATTGCATGTGCTTATACTACTGACAATAGTTGGACAGCTCCCGTGTAGATCTACTTTACCCAGAAAGAGAATATGTATTATTGGCTGATAGGTCAATTTAATTCATGGAACTAGAATTAAATTTAAAAATTTTAGCCACAAATGAGAAAAACATTTTTATTTTAACTGTGAATCATTTTTGTGAGCTTCTATAACTGGAATTATCTTACTGGAGGAAGCAATATAAACAACTACCTTAGAGAAGGTCATTCTTCTCTAAGATTTCATATTATTTTGGACCAAGGATATTTTGGACCAGTAAAACTCCTTAGAATAATTGTTTTCATCGCTAAGGGTTTGAGTGGCTTCACCAACCAGAAATTCCAGATCAGCTAGCTGTGAACCTGTCATAGTTGAGCAAAGATCCTTCGTTGCCTGAATTATAGAAAATACTTCCTCTAAGGACATAATGGTGTAATTTAATACACGCACAGTCTCACACAGTTTGCACAATTTTTGAAAAGGAGTATTAGAAGGCTGTGGGAAGTTGATAAAATGAATCATGCTGCTAAACTTAATGGTCAATCCTTTTGATTTGATGCTTTCTATGGGATATGCAGCCTCTAGAATATTTCTTTAAAACCTACTGAAGCTTGGAAAAATGTGAACAACATTGAATTTAAACACTATTTTGGTTATGTATTATATATTCCTTTTTCTTCATTACTAAGGACATCTGTATAGAAGTCACTTTTATTTCACTATTATCTGGAGCACTGACATCCAAGGACCTTGGCATTTACTCTGACACTTGGAGGTACCTAGATACAATTTATTTGACTGTAATAATGCAGTACCAAGTTCTCTTTTGCATGCCAAAGCATATAAAGGTAATTGTTTATAAATATTAACATTTTTAAGGTTATAGCGAATGAAAATATTGAGCTAGAATTTGTTGCTCTGAAGTACCAAATAGAGATTTTATTTTTTTATTCTGCTGTGCATGCTAGGGAATGAGATAATTTTGTGACATTTTAGACACCATCAGCTGTGGCGGTGCCAGGGTCCCCTGGCAGGTGGTGACAGAGCTGTGATTAGAATCCATGCAGCACGTACTGCAGACCCTTTCGTGATCTCGTTGGTGTCTGTGTGCGACTTCCCAGTGGAGATTATTTAAAATGAGTTTGTGAAATAGAATAAAATGATAGTTATAATTTAATATGACAGATATTGGAATTCCATATTCAGAATTGGAAGAAGAAGGGAGACGGAGAGAAAAAGAGAGGGAGAGGAAGGAGAAGAAGAAAAAGAGGAAAACATTCCTAGTACAGCCCTACAGACTAAAAACCAGGATGGGATAGGAACCTCACATGCGTATGCTAATGGGGGTAGGGAGTTTGTAATTTTTTAAAGCTCAAAAAAGTAAGTAGTCTCTTCAGATTTTTGCCAGATGAAATCCCCCATCCCTGTTTTTAGAGATAATCTAGAGATAGTTGAGAACACACATAGGTAAAAGTGAAACATGAATCTACTGTTTAGAGAAGAGACGGAGGATGGTTACTCGTGAAAGGTATTGTTTTTACGTTAAAGACAACTCGCTGTGGAGGCTTTTGAAAAGTTGAGGTAGGAGAACTCCAAAAGCATTCTGCCACAGATAGATCATTCACAATTGATCTCTTCTGAAGAAAAACTTTGACGTGGTTCCCATTTATCTGATCAGTCACAAGAAACTTAAAAAAAAAAAAAAAAAAGTTCTCTGTAGCAGTTCCTATCCAAAAAGGACAGCTCTCTAGGTTTCCATAGCCTGAACATAATAGTCTCCAGCCTGGTTGAAATCTTTTCAGTGAAAGTCTTTTGTTTCCTTGAATTAGCAGAAGACTTTGAAATTGATTACACATAGTTAAATCTTTGCTTGGGATCTAGTAAAAGCCCATATAGTTTATCTGACACAGTCGAGTTTATCTTTTTACGTTTGTCATTCCTCATAAAAGATATCGACCGGAATTTTTGTGACTTTGACCAGCAGAAAACCTTAGCTGACATACTCAAGGCTGAAATGCAGTCATCGGAAATGGAAGCACTTCAACCCTGCCCCTGTGGCGAGAATGGCTTCCCGTTAGACAATCTGGTCAGATTCTTTATGGACCCACAGGGAGGTACATGTGCTGGGCATTGCGTTTATGTTTTTTCTGACCTACCTGCTCCTTAGAGCTGCATTCTAAGACTGCTGCTTGTGTAAAACCTTTCAGAACTATGCATCATTGATCTGGCCATAATCACACTGATCTGTTGGCTTTTCACTAAACTTTACTTAAGTGAAAACTAACCCTCTGCTTCCTCTTTGGGCTTATGATTGACTGTATGTCTTTCGAATAGTGTGAAGATGCTGGCTGTGAAACTGGAATACTGCTTTTTAATGTCTTTAAAAGAAGAAAAGAAAAATGTGTCCCCTCAACCACTATAAAGCGAGATAAAAGAAAATAATGATGGTGTGCACCATGTTGTCAATGATGACCTTTAGGGAAACTTTATAGAATGTCTTTACAACTCAAAAAAGGCTTTTCTCTTTTCTCCCCCAACATTGATTTATTCCAAATTTATTTTAAAAACAACTTCACAAGGGTAGATTTTTAATTCATTGATGCAGTTTTTCACTTAGGCTACACACATATTAATTGGCAGTCCCTTTATTCATTTCCTGGATAACTGGCAGATGACTCTCCGTGCCTGAGATACAGACCTATAATAGGAGAAGAACTACCATAGGGATAGAAAACAAGGGGCCAGAGGAGGTGAAAAACGGTTTGGAAGAAAGAAGGAAAACACCAGGACTGTATGGGCATGAGATCTGGTATAGTTATAGGATGTCATCAGTCCTGCTCTCCTTTCCGATCCCTGCCAAGTCGCTTAGGATCTGTGGGCTTGGTATATGAGCTTAAGATTTATACACAACAATATGTAGTAAGATACCAAAAAGCATAAAAATATAAGCCGTTGTAAGTGTCTTTTATGTGGGAAGAGTTGATTTCAGTATATGTGCTGCCGAAGCGAGCACGGAAGAGTTGATTTCAGATGCTAAGTTTTCATTATATACATTTGTAATTTCATGACACTAGGGTAGTCTAAGTATTTAGTAATATTTATGGTCCTCAGTCATTTCTCCCAGTACATTCCATGCATGCATGTAATTTTTCCACAACTAATAGCTTATTCTTTTATAAAGAATGGTAATGGGAGTGGGTAATTATCATCTAGTTGCTTAGGACTGTACTTTTGTGTATGCAAGGGCAGACCTCTTGCTCCACCTTTCAAAATAGCATTCCTAATCATCACAGTGCGCCCAGAGCTGCTGAATAGGGGCATGTGTGCTGACCTGGATTATTAGCACATCCATCTAGCCAGCAACACTATGAAATACTTTCCATTTTTCACATTGCACATTTTTATGTGAACACACACACACACGCGCGCACACACACGCGCAGCTTTAATTCAACAGTATAGCTCTGTTTAAGAATTAATGTTTCCAATCATGGCTTCCTTTCACATTTTATCCTAATTCTAAAATTAGCAATAATGAAAAAGGGTGGCTAAATAAGCAAATATTTGTTTAACAAAACCTTGGTTTCTTTCATATTTTCTCTAGACTCTTTCTTTTTTCTTCCAATTTTATTATAAGGGTTGTCATCAAAAATTACCATCTGGTTGGGTATAAAAATGATCTAGTTGGCTGCAACTAAAGGCTGATGAGTATCTTCACCATTATCTCCAGGTGAGTTTAGTAAGGTTAGTGATCATATAGGAATCAAAACAGTGGTTCTAATAGGATTTTTAAAAACAGAATAGATTGTGCAATAATTAACTTTAGATCTTATTAAGGGAAAAAGTGTTATCTCATAATGTAAGGAATGATCTCTGATAGCTAGAGGAGAATGAAAAGAAAACTTTTAAGGTCTTTCCTGATGGAAGAACCTGGTGACTGATGAAGGCAAAGAACTATTCCATTCCTCCAGTATTCAAGCTACTCCATTTAATGTTGTTTGATTCCATTTATTTTCTGGTTCAGTAAAAAGATTTCTTTTATGGCTTTTTAGAATGGTCATGATTCTCAAATAAGGTTACCAAATATTATTAAGTTAGGCAGTAACATCATGTATTTAGAATTAATGTGGTGTGATGTCCTTCCTAATTTATAGTATCTATTCCAGAAAATACTTCTGGGATATATAACTGTGATGAGTATAAGTGATAAGGAATGTGAAACAGTTCCTGGCAAAGAAAGCACTACAAGATACTCAATGCAAAGAAATATCTGATGCTTAACAACATGTTAAAAAAAACAACAACCCTTAAGTAGAAAAAAAAAAAAAAGTCCTGGGATTTTGTGTGAGAGACCACCTTCAAGATGT
Source organism: Mustela nivalis (assembly GCF_964662115.1). Lineage (NCBI taxonomy): Eukaryota > Metazoa > Chordata > Mammalia > Carnivora > Mustelidae > Mustela > Mustela nivalis. The sequence continues at coordinate 66,376,451 of NC_139022.1, read as the reverse complement.
GTTTGGGCAGTCCATTTGTTGGATAGAAATTTAACTTCACTTCCAAATGGCATTCTCGTCCACTTGTGTACTATTGTATCCACTGAGAGGAACCCTACCCTTGACTCGCACTGGACTCTCACTCCATGAGAAGAAAGAGGAGTAGATCCATCAGTATTCCATTCTCTGAAACTGAATGTTTGTATATATCTCAGCATTTCTGAAGAGGCCCTGAAACTTCAAACAAATTAGGCAAAGGGAGCCCCAGAGCATTAAACCTATTTTAAATGTGCAGCTATGACATTGAGATTTTTCTTTTATAAAATACCTTCATTATTCTGAGCTAGTTTTATCAAGAATCCCAGAGTCAGTATTAAGAGTCTCAGTCAAGTAAGGTCTCTTTGTAAAGATACTTATGGTAGGAATAATAGTTTACTACTAACAAAAAACAAAACATAGATTAAAAATAAAGGTGCCTCTAGTGGAAATTGTTGTCATAAGTATAGTTTTGGTGTTTTCTGGGGTGAGCTAATTGTTCATCAGTAGTAATGGAGCCTTGGTGAATTATTGTTGATGCTAAAAACCTGTTTCAGTGGTGATCATGGCTTGGCCCCAGGTCTGGTCTGCTTGCTTGCAGTGTTCTTTGGTGTATGGGATGAGAGATGTGACAGTGACTTTGGAATTGTGATCAATAGCCTTTGACCTCAGAATCCCTTGTTTTCCTTTTTGCCCGTGGTAACTAGCACAAGAAACACTTTTTTCTCTGCAAGAAGGAACGTAAAGGATTTGGAGCTAGAGAGGTGTAAATCTCTAATCAGCAAATTTTGCTGGGTAAGTAAAGGCTGGAAAACAAAAAGAGACAGAAACATCCCTATTTTATAGGTTTACTACTTGGGGAATAGTGTAGACAGAGCCCTGTCTACATATGCCTGTTTCTGTTTGATGGTATTAACATTTTATCAACTGTTTTCTATGCAATTTATATGTTATTGCATTCTGTATTTTTGTTTATATCTTCTTTAGAATGAACTTTTTTCTTCCCTTGAGAATGTACCACAGGCTATTAATGGAATATCCTGAATCACTATAAAAACCTTAAAGCACGTTTTCATAAATAATTTCATAAAAAAATAGGGGAGTCTTTTGATTGCAACTCTAGTGCTTCCTAATTAACCCATGCCTTCAGGACAGCAAAGTATATGCATTGATGTGGGGCTTGTGGTCCAGTTGCAGACTGGTTAAGCCACAGTCTGTTAATGTATGCGGACAGTATATCGAGCCTCAGTGGAAATGATACCATTCATCTTTACAACAACCTGGAGAGGAAAGTATTACCTCCATTTGCAGAGGGACAGACTAAGGCTCTGACTCAAAAATGTTAAGCAACTTTCCCAAGAACCCAAAGTTAGTAAGTGGAAAACCCAGCATAGAATTCTAGAATAATTACACTCTTAGGCACACTGTACTGGCTTCTCTTCACTTTGTATAATCCAGATGAATGTTCTTTTCATACCAAGAATTTATGTTTATCCTTTATGTTTTCTAATTCTCTGTCTAGCAGTGAAAAGGTTACTGGGAAATAGGGTTGAAGAACTTCTCCATTTCTCACTTTGGAACGTATTTGCTTACTTAGGTTTTTGGTCATGACTGCAGTTTATCTTTTCTTATTTTATTAGAAATGTTCTTTCTGTATCACCCTCAGCTCTCAGTCTGTATCTTATTAGAGAATAGCTAAATGAGTAATAATTAGTGGCTTTTTGATAGTGTACTTCCAAATAATGGGAGAAATTGCATTACAGAATGCCAATACATTTGACATTTATTTTGGTTTTCTTAAAAAAATTAAAATGATTACTAAAAGGTTACTAGTGAACTAATTTGATTTGAATAACAATATATACTTTCAAGATAAGGTAGGAAAAGTAATGGACCTATAGTGAAAACTAGTACTTTTATACCTGAGTATACTTGCTTAGATCTCATTTATTGTCTGTTATCATTTGTTCTTTAGATAGATTTTCAAGGTATTGATTTTTTTTAAAAATTTTATTTATTTATTTGACAGAGAGAGATCACAAGTAGGCAGAGAGGCAGGCAGAGAGAGAGGAGGAAGCAGGCTCCCTGCTGAGCAGAGAGCCCGATGCGGGACTCGATCCCAGGACCCTGAGATCATGACCTGAGCCGAAGGCAGCGGCTTAACCCACTGAGCCACCCAGGAACCCCAAGGTATTGATTTTTTAATTAAAAAACATTATTGCTTTTTTTTTTTTCTAATTCTACCACAAATAAACAAGCAAATATATCATGACAATGATCTGTCGTATTACCCACAAGAGTAAATGGTTAATTTTAATTATTCAACAATGGAGCAGTTACTACTATGTTTTAGGTATGGATCTGGTACTGGGAATATAACTGTGAACCAAAGAGAGAAGACGTCCTGCTCTCAAGAAAATTTATATGACATAAAGTAATGCTGATAAGTAAAATAGTATGATACATAGAAAGAGAGCTAAAGAAATAATGAAGGAAAGGGGCTGAGGGAATATTTGGGATGGTCAGTTTTAGATATGGTAACCAGGGAAGGCCTAAATGAGGTGGTGTCATTTGAGTAAAGACTGGAAATAGGTTAGCTAGAAAATAAAATTTTAAAATGATTTCTGTAGAATGTATTTTATAAGTTAACGTAGGCGGTTTGTTGTTTGCTTGGCATTATGTAACTGTTATATGGATATAAGTGTTTGAGTGTCTTGCTATCAGCCAAATTCTAATAATTTTTTAACTGTACTTTCATATGTGTGTGTGTTCTATTGAGCTTGTTTGTCCTTTCACTGAGAAATGCCCAGAGAATTTAGAGGCAATTGGTTAATTTTTTCTTTTTTTTTAATTTTTTTTTATTTTGAAAGTTGTATCTTTGTCATTCAACTGACTGGCTACACATTTTGGGGGTGAAAGAATCTGTGCTGTCATTTTATTTTCCTATTAAAGAAATGCAAAATGCCAGGACTAGAGAACTCCCCCTTTCTCCATGGGAGACAATCCTTGAATATTATCTCCTTACTGCAAGCAACTGAAAGTCTAAAATTTCCAGCTGATGAGCAGTACTCTTCATCGATCACTATAAGGTTTTCCATGATTGAACTACTTACTAAAAGCCAAAACTTATCTGCTCCCTGTATATACAGTGGACAAGGACGGAGGAAAAGCAGATCTGAAATTTGATTGAAAATACTTTAGAGTGCCAAATGTGTGTGTGTGTCAGCTTTAGTGTATATATGCTGCTGAGTGGTTACTATTTGGAGCACTTGAGTTGGTACCGCATCTGCTAGAGCTCAGCCCACCCTTGCGGCTATGAGCGGAGCTTCAATTATCTTTATCTCACCACCAACAAAGGATTTATTAATTAAGATAATCGACTTTAGAAATTACTCATTCGTGAAATAAGTGATGTTCAAGATACGTGTACTGTCTAGAAATGTTACACACTCCTCTCTGCCCTTGCATGAACAGGGTCTGAGAATCTAATGACTTCTGTAGCCTTTCCTTTCTATTTGTTTCTGTTTCTCTATGGAATGGCACTCTACACCTGGAATTTTGGCTAGGTATGTAATGAGACATACATGGAGAGGCTCTCTGAGTTAATCCAACTCTAGAAGCCAAAGACTGTGGCTAGTCTCCAAAGATTCTTCTTCCATGCATGGTATGGTTAGAGCGACCTGAAGGAAGAGGAACTCAAACTTTATTGCATTTATAGAAAATGTTGTATAGTCACATAATAAAAGGCACATGTGGCAGAATTTGGTTTCAGTGTTGCAAATTTGAGGGAAGCGAACATTTAGGTTATATTTACCTATAACTTTTGGAAGCCAACCTTTAGGAAAAAGAATCTCACAATTGTGGATAGCCATGTTGGTTCAGGTCAGCTCACAACTATTACAATGAAAAAGTCTCGTTTGGAAAGGGAAGAAGGGAAGCATACTGCTTGTCTCATGGTTTATAGCAATGACTGAGTCTCAGTGGAAGGAACAGCGGGGCTTCCTAGCCTAACAGATCCTGATGTTGCTTTTTTTCTCTGTGAGGAGCTTTCATGCCCCATGTCCTGATGGCCACATCTGATCTGGGCTCTGGAGAGTGTGCTTCGTTGGTTAGCTGTACATCTCTCCTCTCACCATCTATGGCGCATGGAGACCTGCAGGTTCCCCAGAGTGCAAGGTGATGGGCAGTTTGTTTGATTAATTGTTCAGTTCCCTACAAATTAGTAGAAGTTCAGGCTGTTTTTACCTGTGAAAATATACCTCTAAAGATCTTACCTATATGGAATCTTAAACCTGATAATCTAGACTCTTGGGGTAGGCCTCCATGTTCTGAACTTTCCTCCTATTTAAGGGCAGCAACCTTGAAGCTAGTTGGAACGATAGGATGTTGGGGCAAGGCCTTTGGTTCCATTATTCCACAGAACCCTCTTAAGGAAATATACTGCTTGACAAAGTTTATGACATAACCTTATCTGTTTCTAAGTCTACCATTCTTTTGAATAATCCTTTTATTTTAGAACACTTTAAGATTCATTGAGAAATTATGAAAGCAGTGCAGAGAATTCTTCTATAACTAGTACCCAAGTTTCCCTATTGTTAACTTCTTACTTGAGCATGATATATTTGTTACAGTTAGTAAGCTAATATTGATACATTATTATTAATTAAAGTGCATACTTCATTCAGATTTCCTTTGTTTTCAGGATCTCATCTGGGACACCACCACTCTCCTTAATCCCCATGTTTCCTAGTCTCTTTTCCTCTTGGCTATGATATTTTCTCAGACTTTCCTAGTTCTTGATGAGTTTGACAGATTTGAGGAGTGCTAGTTAGATACTTTGTGAAACGTCTCTCAACTGACAGTTTTCTTTTTTCTTTCTTTCCTTGAGAGACAGAAAGAGCAAGTGAGTGGGGAGGGGGGCAAGTAGAAGGAGAGGGTGAAAGAGAATCTTGAGCAGGCTCCATATCCAGCATGGAGGCTGACTTGGGGCTCCATCTCGAGACCCTTAGAGCATGACCTGCGCTGAAATCAAGTCAGAGATTTACTGGACCGAGCCACCCCAGGTGCTCCACAACTGAAAGTTTTCTGTTTCTCTCATGATTAGACTGGTAATATGAATTTGGGGAAGGAAGATGATCTGTTTTCATCACATCTTATCAAGAGTACATACTACTAAAAATGAGTTACTGCTGTTGAAGTTAACCAGTCACCCACCTAAGGTGGTGACGGTTAGAATTCTCCATTGTTAACTATTTTTCCTCTCCTTTAGAAAGAAGCTACTATGCACAAACTGTACTTAAGTAGCAGAAAGTTGTGCTCCACCTTTTTTGATAGTGATGTATCTCCATAAATTATTTGGAATTTTCTGTGTTGGTGATTCGTCTATTCTCCCCTATTTATTAATTGAATCATTTATTTATACGGGTATTTTAAAGTTCTTTGTCTTATATCCAATATTTACTTATTATGGTGCTTAACTGTCCTGGCTTGACCATTGGGGCTGCTAGGCTTATCTTGTGTATTTCTTGTCTCAGTTCTAGAAATAGTCATTTTTTTTCCCAAGGATCCCTTTATTGGACTTTGCTTAGAATTCTGTTGAGCCTATATATCAGTTGGAAAGAATTGACATATTAATAATAATTTTTCCTATGTAGGAACATAGACTATCTCTGCATTTATTAAGATCTTATTTGGTTCCATTCATAGAACTTTGTAGTTTTCCTTCTTTAGATCTTGTCATATTTTGTTAGATTTACACCTAAATGTTTTCTTTCTTTCTTTGTTTTGGTGCTAGTGTAATGGTATTGTGTTTTACATTTTAGGTTCCAATTGTTTATTGCTGGTATATAAAAAAGCACTTGTCTTTTGTATATTAACTTTGTATCCTGCATCCTTTCTATAATCATTTATTAGTTCCAGAGGTTTTTATGTTGATTCTTTGGGATTTCCTACATATACAATCATATCATCTGTGTCTTTGTTCCTCTCCAATCTACATATCTTCTATTTCCTTTTTATTTTTCTTATTCTTACTGCATTAGCTAGGATTTCCAATACAATATTAAATGGAAATGGTGTTAGTAGCATCCTTGCCTTGCTTCTGATCTTAAAAGGAAGGCTCTCATTTGTCATCATTAAATATGGTGTCAGCTATAGGTTAATTAGAGTTGCTCTTTATTAAGTTGGAAGAAGTTCCCTTTCTTCCTAGTTTCCTGAGGGTTTTTATCATGAGGTATATAGCTTTTTGTTACCCTCATGGGTGAGACAGAAACAGTAGAGGAGGCTGAAATGGGACAAATATCCTTCCACTCTGCTGAGATAAGTTCAAGCGAAGTCTCTGTTCTTGGGAAGAGGTCTTTGTTATACAAAATGCTTTGGGCATAGTCCATAGTCTCTCTCTGCCACAACTATGGGAAGATTTTTCTTGAATTTTTACCATAAGAACCTATTGGGGTCCACAAAAGTCATGAGACTCTGGGGGCTACCTTCAGCCTGAGGCCCCCTAGGAGTTTCTCACTTTTATGGTAGTCCATACTCAGGGTCCAGTACTTTGTTGAAATTATCATTTGAGTGTCCTCACCAGTTTATACTCCAGTAGTTCTGTCACAAGAACACAGATCTTTTATAACTTTCTGGATTCTCCTCTCTTTCTGGATTTTGGAATGGCAGTTTTCTCTACAATTTCAGTTCCCTGATGGGTCCGAAAGAGTCATTGACTGGGAGTCCAAGCTTGGTATATATTTTTTTTCAAGCATGTTATTTTTAATTGCTTCTATTTGGACTCTATAAGCAACTAGTAAATATCCAAAGTAAAGAACTGTCAGCCTTTTTAGATATTGCCTCTGGAGCTGAGGCTGTATTTCAAATGTAAGAAAATGGGAAAACCTGTCGTTCCTTCATAATAAACATTAGCACAATGTAGGTTCTACGGTCCTAGGATGCAGCAAAAAAGTTCTGTTACTACCCTATGTTAATTGTTGGACTTGTGACTTTTCAATAATTTCTATGGTTCTGATTTTTTGGCTGATGGTAAGTTATGTTCAGATAACATGTATTTACTTATTCAGTACTCTTGTGCTTGGTACCATATTAGATGTTAGGGAAAGAATCATCATTAAAAAATGAGCCAGATATGAATTTGCCATTATTCTTAGACTATAACAATGAATATGAAATAAATGCCCCAGAGTGGGCAGATAGAGTGTCACTAGGAAGGTCATTATTGACCACTAGGAATTGGAAACAGAAGTATAAAAGAGGTGTCATTTGAATTCATTCTTGAAGAGTAGGTAGGATTTGGCCATACTAGAATAGGAAGAATGGGTATGCCAGGAAGAGCCATCTGAACAAACAAAAGGGAATTAGAGGAAATTTTAATTTAGTTTATAAAATGAGAGGAATGGAAAGAGAAAAAGAATAAACAACTGAGTATCTATTATGTGTGAAGAGATAACCTTTTATTTTATTTTTTTTAAAATTTTAAAAAAGATTTTATTTATTTATTTGACAGAGAAAGAGAGAGAGAGAGATCACAAGCAGACAGAGCAGCAGGCAGTGAGAGAGCAAGAAGCAGGCTCCCCTGCTGAGCAAGGAGCCCAATGTGGGGCTGGATCCCAGGACCCTGAGATCATGATCTGAGCTGAAGGCAGAGGCTTCACTCACTGAGCCACATGGGTGCCCCAAGAGATATCCTTTTAAAAATGAATTTCACTTAATGGTAAAACCCAACTTCCAAATGTGGTAGTATTTGCTCCATTTAAAATACTTTTTAAATTCATCATGCAATTTTTTATATCACACTCCCTTGAGAAAGTAGAGGGGAGTGAAAATCCTATTAGAAAATAATGTTGTAGCCAGATGTGAGAATGTGGGCAGATTTAAATATCAGGCTAAGGAGTTGGGGCATCATTCAATAATTTTTGTCTTTTTTCTTTGGTTTATTTCTGCTTGACCTCTTAAAAATATTTTAGTTGACTGATGAATAGATAAACAAAATATGATACACACACACACACACACACACACACACACACACACACACACACTGGAATATTACTCAGCCATAAAAGGAATGAAAACTTGCCATTTGAATGATGGGGATGGAGCTAGAGGGTATAATGTTAAGTGAAACAAGTCAGTCAGAGAAAGACAAATATAATATGATTTCACTCATGTGTGGAATTTAAGAAAGAAAACAGATGAAGATGGGGAAGGAAAAAGAGAGACGCAAACCATAAAGCAGACTCTTAACTAGAGAACACATTGAGGGTTGCTGGAAGGGATTGGGTGGGTGATGGGCTAAATGGGTGATGGGGATTAGGGAGTGCAGTTGTGATGAACGTCAGGCATTGTATGTAAGTGATGAATTATTTAATTTTAAACCTGACACTAATATTACACTGTACGATAACTAATTGGGATTTAAATAAAAAGTTGAAATTACAAAAAACATATGTTAGTTGGAGGTTTATTCTGTTGTCAATATGGGTCTTTGAAAGTTTTTTTTTTTTAACGGTGAATAGAGATTAGAGCTATACTGTATACAAATTCGTTGGGTAAAAATTAAAAGGTAAAATTTTAGTATGGAAATGGAGGAGGGTGGGGACCAATCAGAAAGCAACTGAAATAAAGCAGACAAGAGAAGCTAATGGACTGGATAAAGAATAGAGATTTTAGTAGTACAGGGGAAGTGAAAGATGCAGCCAAACTTGGCAAGGGTGGGATGTCATAGACAGGAAATGGGGCATCTCTGGTAAATTAAAGCTTTGAGTCTGCTACTGGGAAAGTATTAGTATAGTCCTTTTGACTAGAAACAAAGAACAGAAATAAGCTTGGAAAGGCAATGAGCTTTTTTCTAGACATACGATAGTTTTGGAGTTCTGGTAGAGTTCCCAGGCGGTTTTACCCAGGAGGAAGTGGGAAATTGAGACTGCAACTCTGGAGACAACTTGTTGTTGTAATTACATGTGTGTGAGTCAAATGTTATAGGTGTTAATCGAGCCCAAGGAATAGAATGGTGTACATGCATGCCTGTGTGTGTGTGTGTGAGAGAGAGAGAGAGAGAGAGAGAGAGTGAGAGAGAGAGAAAGAGAGAAAGGGAGAGAGATGCAGGGAGAGAGGGCAAGGTAAGGGGGGGGGGAGAGAGTGATAGGAGGGTGGGGGAGTTTTGAATACTGTATTAAAGAAGTACCTCCAATTATACTATTTAACATTAAGGTTAAATATAAATGAATTCTTTAAATTATTTATGAAACTTCAAAAAAACAATAGTTATTTGTGTGTATTAAAGCTGTAATTTCTGTCTCAACATACTGTCTTTTTAATCCTGATATAGACAAATATTGATTTGTAGGATGAGCAGCTTATGATATCATATATATATCTCCTACAGGAGAGGTGTTTCATAATACAAAAGTCA